>NW_023494786.1:2921815-3445477 GCF_904425465.1 Colossoma macropomum | reverse complement strand
GATGTTCAGATAATTGTTAACATGTTACAAAATGATGAATTCTTCTGCTTAGTCCCACAGTATCAACTACTTTTCACTGTATCCAAAGTTTAGTTTCAAAATAAAAGTTGTGGTTGAAAAGCTTTGAACTGCTGGCAATGCAACATGGTCTCCCATCCAGTCACTGAGCAGGACTGGCCTCGCTTAGCTTCATGCCTCAGTCAAGCCTAAGGGTTCCCAGCCCCATAGATCCACTGATTGTAGCTAGCTTTCAGTATTGGCCATTTAAAGTACCCCCCCACACACACACTATTAAAACTCAATGGAGGCTGATTTAAAAAAAAAAAAATCTTCATTTTGAATCAAAGTTATTTTTATTTCAACGAAAAGGTTAGGTTCAAAACCTGATTTCAACTCCTAATGTAAGTTAGTTTTCAATACAAGCCCTGACCAAGACCTACATTGCTTAGTTCCTGACATGAGTAATTCAGTATAATATATAACTGAGTACATGCAGTTCATGCATCTTAAAACTTTTGGGGCAATGCATGACATATGGAGTGGGGAAGCCTCACAGCCCTCTAGGCCTTCAATCATGTAATCATATTACAGTACTACTCTCGCTTTATTGTTGATTTATTTTCAATGGAAACAACAGATTAAATACTTATAAAGCCCAGCTTTATAATCAAGCATTGTTTTTGTCTGTGTTTGTTCACTGATATAGGTAAGTGAGCTCTTCTATTAGTTAGGGCTTCAGGAGAAGCCCTAATACATTAGATTAAGCATCAGCATAATCACAAAATGTCAGAGTAATCAACTGATCACATTTTGATTTCCAATTGCTGGGACCAGTTTTGTGAGAAAAAAAAAACATCCCACTAGGCTTCTGGAAGTTCCACATACTTTATTAACTTTGAATATGAGACAGCCTAACCATTAGATTGTAAGAAACGTAAGACAGTGGCAACAGCTCAGTATCAGACCTCTCTACCGAAAGAGTCACTGGAAAACTGCTATAAGGTAAAATATGTCAATATGTCTGATACAAGCCTCAAGCAAAAAATGGAGTGTCTTTTAGAAGCTTAGTATGTCTGCGTCTAATCTAGAAAAACCAAAAAATGTGAATTGCTGCTAGCTTAGGGCAAACAAACTCTTAGAATCCCTTAGCGACACTACCAAAAACTAGCAGCATTGTAGACGTAGATTTGTTTCCTCATGTTTGGACATTTGTGACCCATATTGAAGATATAATAGTCATGTTTCACCACTGGATATATGACAGTAGTGCCTCTCTATATTTGTTGTGCATGTAAGTTTAGACAGTGTTTCAGCTATTATGAGTTTAGTACTTCATGCTTTTCACAGGTTAATACTAGTACAATCATGACCTGCTTTCGAATTTGAAGTCAAGACTCACCATGTGGCTGTTTGAGGAGCCCTGGGCAGATTGGCTTGGGGACAAAACTGGATCTGAGGAGAAAAGAAAACTTGACATCAAATGTTCAAACTCAGAACTTTATAAATCATTGCTTTATTCTTAATATTGAAAGAAAACTGTGTGAGTTTTTTAAAGTGGAATTAATCTAAGAATGTGTTCATTGTCTTTGTTTCTAGCTGCCTGCATTTCCATTTCTATTTCAGCATCTGTACACTGTTAGTCCACCAAGTCTAGTGCAGTTCATTTCTGACTAATTAATCTACAGCACACACACATGCTGCACTCACTTTGTGTCCTGTGTCTCTTCTGGAGAGTGAATATGAAGAATAAGAGTCCAATCAGAAGCAGCAGCACCATCACACACACAGCAGAGATCAGAGAGGAAGCTAGAAATGCTTGGGAGTGGAAAAACAGGATCATGTAGGGCAAAAAATAATATATCTTGACACTTCCGGACATTTTAACAATACATGATATGCATCACAATTTTTAGTTTTTTTTCTGGAGGTTTAATAAGTTGGAACAGACAAAATAGAACATGTAGTGCCACATATAAAAGACACTATAACAACAACAACAACAACAACAATAATAATAATAATAATAATAATTTTTATTATTATTATTATAGTTACAAAGCTACAACTACAATGATTTTTATTCAGTGTTTTCCAAACTGCACTGAATCCAGTTAAACAGGCCTAATTATGCTCACTTTGTAATGAAACATGTAGTCAGTGTTCTTTAAGTACTGGTGATACTCAAGATATGCTCAGAAAAGCATATTGTGGCATATTTTATGATTATACTGATACAGTATTGTCATATCATCCACTTCTAGATTCATCATTACTGAATCAGCCACAAACAACAACCTGTTCATTCACTGTGTCTGATCAGACTGATCATATCTGAGTAGTTGTACTTTGTGCAATGTAAACATAATCAATCTGCTGTAAATGATTACTATAATGATAAAATGAGTTGGTTTGATATCAGTCATCTAAACAGTACAGACCAGCTTGGGTCAGACTACAGACTCACTATAGTTCACTGACAGGATCTTAAATTAGAGTACTGTTCACATGCTGCCTCTAAAATGGTATCTACTCACCAGTAACTGTCAGACTGATCAGTGTGTCCATCATCAGATTGCCAGTCTGATTGAGCTCCACACCAGTATTCACCAGTCTTCCTCACTCAGACTGTCGATGGTCACAGGATCTGCTTTTCTGTGTCATCAAACACCTAACAAATATTTTAAAATTACAGCGAGTGTGGTTCTCTCTCTTTAGGAAAAGTGTGGACTCCTTTGGAGTCCTGTGGGATTGGGGGTATTTGCAGCTGATGTTCACACCTCCTCCTGCATGACCAATCACTCTAATGCTCTTCTCAAATGGCAGATCTGTCAATCAAAAAATATTCAGGTGAAATTCAATCTTAAACAAGCACACGCAAAGACTTGATAGCATCATCTCCTGATGATGCTGCTGCTGCAGAAACTCAAACTATTTAATTAACCATTGCTCCACCTGTTTTTCGCTGATTTGTAATATAATATTTTATACTAATGCTGTTTTCTGTCCGGTGTTGACCAGAGAAGGATGGGTTCCACTTTTGAGTCTTGGTTCCTCTCAAGGTTTTTTCCTCTTGCTCTTAGGGGGTTTTTCCTTGCCACTGTTGCCATTGGCGACGCTCATGGGGGCTTCGACCCTGATTTTTCTGTAAAACTGCTTTGTGACAGCACCTGTTGTAAAAGCGCTATATAAATAAACTTTGACTTGACTTGAAACAGTGGTTTCCTAAAGGCAAGTGAGCCTGCAACTGAAAGTTCATGGGTTCAAATCACAGGACTGACTGGATGAATATCCTTCGTTGTGCCACTGGGTGCAAGTTATAGCTTAGCTTAACATAGTAAAATCACCCCATTATATTTTGCCATTGAGTACAGTAATTGCTGTACTTCTTTCATGTTGGTGGACATGAACACAACTGATTAATGAACTAACACTGATTATTGCATTTAACTGGTTACTATATTATCAGGATTACATGTTTGTTGGGGTTAATTCATCAGAAACAGCAGCAGCTCAATGGTATTGAATGGCGCTGGGCCAACAGTGTCTAGGCACGTCATTATTATTAGTCATTATTGTTTACAACTTTCTCCCAGCAGTCAAACTGCAGAGCACACCCTGGGAACATGTGACGTCATCACATAACTCATAAATCAATTTGACATGTACTGGGTTCTAATACTACTAGCCAGTCAACCTACACTGTAGTCCTGACTTATTCAGCAGACAGTAGGCCTCACTAAGTTCAGGTAAGACAATGATAACCCCCTTACATCCTTTATCAAGCCAGTGGGTAGCACTGTTCATGAAAGTGGACATTGATTTATGACCCATGCAATTTTCATGGCCGGCCACAATTAGGAGGAGTTTTGCATGTGGTGTGAGAACAGAGATGATTGCGGTGCAGTTCATTGCTTATTGTTCTCTATCTAACTGTTGTTCTTGCTGCTTTCAGGTCCTGTAACGCGTTTCAAGCAACTGCTGGCTTCTCTCTTACCTTCCTTATCATTAGTCTGAAAGAAATCTTGCATAGTACACTTTTCTGGAGATTATTAGCTGTGGTTCTATGAACTTTCTACCTGTACATTATTGATTCAATAATAAGTACTTAATAGAGATGTTTAAGAGCTTTGCTATGGCTCTGTAGCTTTGCATCAGTTTGCATTGAAGTCTTTATTTCTCTATTTTCTCTATAGTCTCTATTTACTAAATAATAAGCCTAAGTATGTACTAAGCCTGGGATTTTAAGGGGTTAATAATGTTGTCCTTAGGAATTTTAGGAACCTTCTTCATCAAGACCAAATATCAATAATGACATGAGGTGACATAACTGACTTCATAATACGGATTACTGACAGAAATTTTGGCCTCCACAGAAAGAAAAATAAAATGTTGACTAGAATAGAATAGATTTTAGTATCCTATAGTATACTTAAGTGCTTATTTCACATTTAAAATATAAAGAATTAAAATGTCAATACTTGAATCAGTACTTGCACGTTTATTCTATTATGTAAGTGTATTTGAACTTTACTAACATTCAAGAGTTTACTAAAATGGTTAAGGCAAGTTAATTTTGAAATTATTGAAACAATAATAAAAACAATGATAAAATCAATAAAAGAAAAAAGACCTTTTACTTTTATATACTTATGTTTAAATGTCTCAAGTATATTTTTGACTCCATACTTTCACATTTATTTGAGTGATATTTTGACACAGTACCTATATTTTCACTCAAGTATAGTTTCTCTGTACTTTTTTCACCCATGCAAACAATAAATACTGTTTTCTTATCTTTGACACAAAGTCAGCAGTGTTAAACTCTGCCTGCATGCAATTCAAAACCACCCACAAACTGTATATTTCTATGTTCATATACAAATATTTGCAAACATAATTAAAAACTGATACACTGCAGTTCAAAACCTAATGTCAAATTTGAGAGGAAAGAAGTTTCCTTAGAAAGAAAGACTAACTTAACTACATTCAAACCCTTTGAAAATATTTATAGTGATGAAAAAACAAACAACCAAAACAGCAAACAAAAAAAATGCCAGTTCTGGGATTTTAGTGCATGCACAACAGGGGTTTGGCACTTGAAATCCACTGGTGCCGTGGTATTTTTGAACCTAGTTTTGCTCATGTGCACATGTTACTGACCCATTTTTAGCAAAAGGCCAAATGTCATGTCATAAATAGTCTATTTCACCCAACTACATACAAGTGACTGAATTATTTTATCAATTACAAATAAAAACATGCAATTCAGTTGTGTTTTGCAACGATCATGCAATGTGTTTTCATTACATCAAAGCAAATCACTCAACCCATGACCGAACTTGTCCGTTTTGGATGTGTTGCTAAAATGTAAGCAGGTTAGATGTCGCTGTCCAGTAAAAAAGGAAAGAAGTTGTGGGCTAGTTCTGTGCAGATGATAACAGGCCTAATACTGTTTTTAACTATTTTAACCAATTCTGTCACTGAATGAGTGCATTTCATGTATTTTTGTTTTCAACCTTTTTAATTACCTCCTGCTGGATGTATGGTTGGGTATTGAATCTTCTCAAGTCTGATTTTAGCACGTAGTTTCAATTTGTGTGTCACAAACACCCACAAAGTTTGCTTCTCTGTATACTGTGACTATACTTTTATTGGCTGATGTTATATTAGTTTGGTTCTGTGGGTTGTGTGTGAAAATGAATAGGATAATGTCCATAATGATGGTGGCTACTAAATATGAATCAGACAGTAAGCGTCATTATGCATGAAACATGATAACAGAATTGATCAATGTCTAACAAAACTTAAAAATTAAATATCAGACTTCAATTTTTAGGAAATGCAAGGCGGGTTTATTGGTATAAGAACCTTTCATACACAGTGGCGATTGAAAGGGTTTTACACAAACAGAAAAATAAAAGGATTAGATAAAAATACAGCCTTTTAACATTCCTGAGATCTAGTACCTCAGAAAAGAAAGAAAACATGCTATATTTCACAAGTATTGCACTTTATTTAAATCATAAAGTAGCTTGACCTGCTAACAGACTAATAGTGAACAAGGCACCTGAAATATTCAGTTACAGACTTAAAGTGTAAATCGAAAGTGAATGTCTATTTATTCACCAGCTGATTGTATTTTAGTTACAGCAGCTATAAGGAGAACAACGGTTAGCTTGATGCTTATGGAATTAGCATTTATGCTAGCAGTGTTAACTGCCTAAAGAGAAAGCTTATTTGCATAAACACTGCTGTGTGTGACAGACACATGGCTGTATTTGGGTCTTAAATGATTAAATGGCAGATAATTTGGCTTGTTTCAAGTACACATCTTACAACAACTAAAATTATCTGCTAATACAGTGATCGACTAAATCGACTTACTATAATCAGCTAAACCAATTCAATAATAAATTAAGCTAAATAATCTTAGATTACAAAAATCTCAAGATGAGAAATATTAGATTTAGTGAACAGATTTAAGATAATTTCACTTGCCAAGATACCATTTTTTGCAGTGTAGAGGAAAATCTGCCAAATGAACAACAATGTGCCTTTACAGACTGCATTTAGTGCACTAATCAGTTACAGTTAGTTAACTTTTGTCCTATGGTGGACCATAAAAATCAACCCCTGGCTGTTGTATAAGGCCTAAACTTGTGATACCTCCAACCAACTACAGGACATTTGTAGAGGGTTTTCTGGCACATATAATTCAGTGCTGTAGTCCTAAGAAAAATTAAAAAAGCTGTGTGTGCTATAAATCAACAAGTAATGTTAAGCATACAGTTTGTATAGTGTTGTATGGGTTTGCACTGTCACACCAATATATTAGTTATAACATTCAGTTTTCAATCCCAATCACTAATATTTACCTGAAAAAAATACCAGCATGTCTGCCACTGACTGCAGGAAGGTTGAACACGTGGAGTCTTGTGGTTGTAGCTATAGAAACAGACTAAACCAATCAAAAGTGTTGATTAAACGTTGAATTGACCAATCACATTGTGCTCCATGAAACTCACGTGTAATGTATTTCTTCTCCCTAACTTTTGAGGCATTAAACATTAAACATATCAATTTAAACATTAATCCATAATCAATTGGTTTTGAAGTAGATGTTTAATGTGACTAAAAACCACCATAAATAAAATAAAAATATATATATAAGCACGGAATTTTATTAACTTTTTTCAAACAGTTTAGTAGGTTACTTCTCAAAATACACTGACGGTTACCTGCTGCAGCAAGCTTTAAGTGCAGCCGAGCTTCCTTTATGCTGCAGTAATCTGGAATGGCCTGTTTACAGTATCCAGCATGAACTGCTATTTGTTTGCTCCCGCTCTGTCACTCACATGCGCATAATGAAAGACAGCACTCTGTACAACTTCCCGCTTAGTCGTGAAATAATACTGCCATTAAATCTCCCCAAGAAACACTGCAGCGTATATAGTATTTAATAACACGTCAACCACGATCTTTTTAAAATTCATTTAGGATTGAAACCAATCATTTGTCATTTTGCTTCTTATCTGGCACAGAAATATTTGTCAGCAACACGATTCAGCCCTTACCAGAGAATTTACCTCTTTTTTATGGCTGCGTCCAAAACCGCATACAACTATACTATACTATACATACTAAACTGATAAATGAACTTCTAAGTGTGGCGTACTGGTTTTGCCATACTAGTTAGTATGGTAGTATGTGGTTTTGAACGCAGCATATGACTTGCACTCGGGAAATCTATTTCTCAGGGATTGCTCTGTCCACAACAATAATGGTTAATGGTCAAATAATATCTTTTTAGAGAGGTGAATGCGCGGCAACTGATGTTCCAATCTCTGTGCGCCCCTAGGACGTGTTATTTCTTCTTCTGCGACACCTCAAGTGCTTAGGGGAAGTGAGTAGGGCTGAATTGGGACCGAGGGAACACTTTAACGTGACGCTGTGCGTGTGTATTTATTCACAGTAGTTTTTAAGTCTTACAAGAATTGCGAAATAATATTTAGTAGCGAGCACGTTACTTATTTCGAGTGAGTAAGCAACGTAATTTTGAATCTCATTCAGGATTCTATGGGAACCAAACATTCGGCATTTTCTCTTCCGACACGGAAATATTTGTCGGCAACACGACTCAGCGCCCTTCATCTCCCTTCATGACTTCCACTTGGGAGAGTCTACTTCGCGGGGTTGCTCTGTCATTAGCAGCAATCTTTAACGGCCATGTAATACATTTAAAAGAGCAACTTCAACGTGAACGTTAAAATATGTATACCGGGAGAAAACAGGCCTGTATTCTGAGCTGGTGTGTGCGGTAACTGAGGGTCCGAAATGATTCCTAAGCGCCCCCACATCTTCTTGTTTCTTCCTTTGTCACACCTCCTTGAGTCGAAGTGCCTAGGGGAAGTGAGTGAAGACGGAACTGCGACCGAGTGAACGCTTGAATGTGAAAGAGTTCAGGCGGTACAGGGACATTTTGAGATTTTTGCAATCTTACAAGCACTGGGAAATAATGTCGTAGTGTCCGTAGGTGCTGTAGTGTAATGGCCGAGTTAGTAAATTAGCCGAACGTGATAACACGGATTATAGTTAGTGATTGTGCATTCGCTGACTACTTTTGGCATTACTGAGAATTAGTTAACCTAACTAGCTAGTTAACTTAGCTGTAGCGGCCGTTTATGAACGTTGTAAATACCGCCTAGACTGATATATAATAGGTATAAACTGTAGGTTAGTGTGAATAAATAAACTGAACTATTTTAATTAAGCCTAGTTGTGAGGTGCCTCCATAGTTAAACCCGTAAACTCACTCAGTTAGGTTACAACAACTCCGCTTACAGCAGCATGCAGTGTGCGCTTGTAAGCTCGTCAGGAGCCCGTGTGGAGCTGTCCGATGGCCGAGCCCTGATTTTCGGTCGAGGTCCTGAGTCCGGAGTCGCAGATAAAAAATGTTCGAGACATCAAGGTAAATAATGAGAGCACAGCACAGTAAACTCGACGTGTTAAATACAGGAGCGGGAAATATGATGATGTGTTGTTGTTATCGTGATAAATTACACAGTATGCTTTACTGAGTGGTACTTAAAGAACACTAACCAACTCTATAACGTTAGTTCATTACAAAGAGAGCATAATTAGTCATGTATAATTGGATTTAGTGCAGCAAATGTGTGAAACGCTGAATAAAAGTCATTGTATTCATAGTTTTTTTAGTATGTAATTTTGACTCATTCAGGTCTGTTTTCTTTCTTTAGTCAAGCTTGTGGCTGACTATGCCAACCGAGAGATTCTTGTGACACAGGTAAACTGTGGGCTATGATAGACTATCGACAAAAGCCTTGAATAGCTATTCAGATCCAGTTATACGTAACAGAAAATATACAAAAAGAATATGACCCATTTTTATATGCAGTCTTGACTTTCCACAGCTTGGGCCAAACCCATCTTCCATAAATGGCCAGGCACTGGGCCGGGGTCAGTCTGGAAGTCTTACTGTGAATGGCACGCTTCACCTGGTCAACCAGAGTTACCCGTTTACTGTGCAGTTTTCTGGCACAGCAAAAGGAGCCTCTTCAGATTCTCCTTGTCAAGGGAAGGAGAAAGGAAGAAGCGATGAAGGGGGACACAAGCAGAAAGCCTCGAGTAAAACGGTTGAAAAGGCAGCGGCCAAGAGGAGCATCCAGGATTTCTTTGCTTCCTCACCTAAAAAGGTATCTATGCCTAGGCTGTGGATGGGTTGGCATATTGTTTGGCAAGTTTACATTACATTAGGGATTTTTTAATGGATTTAAACCAACTTTTTAAATGCTTCCACTGTTTCTGATAAGTCAACAAAAAGACCACTTTGCTCCGAAGATGACACGTCCAACACCAAACGAGGGCGCACTGAGAAATCTGATGAGGAGGAAGATGACCTGGTAGAAGAGAAGCTCAGGCAGCTGCAGGAACTCTCAGAGAAAGTGACAACTCAGCAGGGCCTGTCGAAACCAACAACCACTGCATCCTCTGCCTGCTCTCATAGTCACTGGCAGCAAGTAGGCAACCTCATGCTCTACACTGCTGCAGGGGTCACTGGGAGCTCCAAGGTGAGAAAGAATGAAGCAGGTTTGGAATGAAAGTAGTTGTAGTGTTGTTGCTCTGTTTTGTCCTGCATGTAAACACAGTTACTACAGTAGCTTTTTATTGAGAAATATTGCTAAAGTTCTGTCTTTTTTTTGCATTTCGCAGCGACACAGAGAAATTTGTTCATGCATTTGTTACTGAGTAAACAGCTGAGTACAGTAAGCAGAGTTGATTACTGTAATGCTCTTCTTACTGGGCTCCCTAGTAAATAATAAAGCAATTCATCATCTAAAACTTGTACAAAATGCAGCAGCAAAGAGCCTAGTAAAAACAAAAAGAGCACTCATATTACCTCAGTTTTAAAAGAACTACCCTGGCTACCTGTATCTTTTAGGATCGACTTTAAAGTTCTGCTACTAGTTTTTAAGACTCTAAATGGCTTTAAAGCACCCTCATAGAATGTGTGTCTGTTCCAAAATGTGATCTTAGATCTGCAGGTACTGGCCTTCTGCAAATACCTTCCATTATATACAGAAAACATGGGGAGGCCTCTTTCGGTTATTACGCTTCTAAACTGTGGAACTCAATTCCACCTTTTATTAGACTATCAATGCTTTCAAGAAACAATTGAAAACATATCACTTTAATTTAGCATTTAATTAAAATTCTACCTCTTTTTTCAGTTTGATCTGTCTGCCCTATATGATTATAATTGAATACTCATAATTTGTTCTATTACTGATAAGCTTTATCATCTGTCACAAAAATACTCTGAGCTGCCAGCGGTATGAGAAGTGCTCTATAAATAAATATAATTTTTATTATTATACTCACTCCCATTTTAACTTCAAGTGCAACTTCTTTTAAGCTCTTTTTGCCAAAGACCTTTTAAAACAGTGTGAGAGCCTCATGTGACTCATTTTTTTTATTTTAATGTGAGAAAGTCTTGAAAGACTTGTGACAAGGTTCACATCAGTGTTCATTACACCGCACTGCTTATCTCTAATGAGCTCTCTTCCAACTGCTAGGCTGAATTATCAAAGTCGGCTTCTTCATCGTATGAAATGTTCTGTCCAAGTTGTATACGGTGGTGACTTTACAAATTTATACATTTAAAATTTCACTCACAACTGATTGAATCACTAAGCTGAGGTTTGTAGAGATGGCACATGAAGTGTAGAAATGCTTGATTAATTAATTGTGAAATTGTTCCATAGTTTATAATTTTATGTAGTTTTTAAACTACATGAAGGCAAACTGTGTCCTGACTTTTCTATTGTATTTAGATAGCAGGCTTTGACATTGATGGCTGCATTATTACTACAAAATCGGGGAAGGTGTTTCCTACAAGTCCAGATGACTGGAGGTAAGGGTGGTATATTTGGTGGGGGCAGTTAGATCAAAGAGTGAACCGCTATGGAAATTGTGGGCCGATGCTGATATATTTTTTTGATACAAACACGGTTATGAAAAGTAGAACTTGAAACTGTATCCACCTGGATTAGCTGGATTAGAAAACACTTTATTTGTAGAGGGCTACAAATGCAGTAAAATGAATAATTGCAGACATTTTAGCACAGTAACCCGTGACACCTAAACATTCTGTCATTCCAGAGTTAAATAAACATGTAAGAAAATATTCATTTGAAATATCGGTCAAATCTAAACATTCGTCCAATAGCAGTATATTTTTCAAAATCAAATATCTGCCAATACCAATATGATCCTGATATCAAGCATCCCTAATTAGAACATCACTCCTTTCCTTTTTTTCTTTGTCTTTGGTTTTGAATTTCTGGCCTTTGATTTTTTACAGGATACTTTTCCCAGAGATACAGCCCAAACTGGCCAGTTTGTTAAAGAAAGGATTCAAGGTGTGGAGAAAAGACACATGAGATTACTTGCCAATTAATCTTTATGGCAAAACATTATTTTTTTAATTAGTCTAATGTTCTACTGATGTGCCTGATTTCTGCTCTGTCTCTCTGATTGTAGGTGGTGTTTTTTACCAATCAGTTGGGTATTGCTCGAGGCAAGCTCAGGCCTGAGGTGTTCAAGTCAAAAGTTGAAGATATTCTTCAGACTCTAAAACTGCCTGTGCAGGTCTGTTTATAACATGATCAGAGTGAGAATTCACCTTTATTCAATTTTATAGAGCTCAGAATTTTAGTTTGTAATATGTTCATGTCCCCTGTGTATTTCAGGTGTTTGTTGCAGCAGGCCCAGGTATTTACAGAAAACCTGTAATGGGAATGTGGGAACACTTATCTGAGAAGGTGAGACACTAAATGCCCGCTGTTGTGTTCATACCAATGAAATGGTTTAATGTAGCATATTCGTGCAATTTACAGTTAGTGTAGACATTGAGGAGAAAGAATTCACTTTGGTGCTGTTGTGGTTACTAATATTTATGATCCACATGTACAAACCAGTTCTTACAGAAGGCAAACAATAGTACATAAAAATTAAATCAGTTTATTTAAAAACATTATTAAGTTAATTATAAATATAAAATACCCAGTGTATGTTTTTTCTAGGAAAATGGTGGAGTGACTGTAGATAAATCACAGAGTTTCTATGTTGGAGGTAAGTTTACAAGTAAATAATGCTATCATTCAGAACAGTTCTGTAAAGTGTTTTGCATGTGGTAAGTTGAATGTTTAGTGAATTTGGGTCTAGTGTCTGTGTATTTTCATGCTTGACATGACATCATGTCTGCTTAAGTGTATTTTAACCAGAATGAACTTGAATGTTAAGTAAAAATAGTGATGAAATGTAACACCCTGAATACTACGATCTGTGTTTCTTGCTGGCTTAGATGCTGCAGGTCGTCCTGTGAATTGGGCTCCAGGGAAAAAGAAGAAGGACTTTTCTTGTAGTGACAGACTGGTGAGAGATCACCTTCATCTCACGATGCAGACGAAACCTCTCGCACCCCTGTTGGCCACACTGATGTGTCTAGCAGTTTGTGCTGCTTACTTTGTAGAGAACATCAGATCAACTATTTAGCGGTTCTCGATTCAGATATTCAGTTTCCTCAGGATACAGTGGATTACATTTTTGGTGATTAGACATCCTCTTTGCTTTTTGTTCCTAGTTTGCTCTAAACATTGGTCTGCAGTTTTACACTCCTGAAGAGTTCTTCCTGGGCTGGAAGGCTGCTCCTTACAACATGCCATCTTTTGATCCGGTGAGTGGCTGGCCTCTTCTGCTTGCTGATAGCTGTGTCTGGACATGATATTTTTCTTGGCACCTTTGAGTTGTTATTTGGTTTGTTTCAACCTAACATAATTGGTTTGATGTATTTTTTAGACATCAGAAGTCTTAGGTACTGTTCGAATGGGATTGCTGTAATGTATGACCCATTCGTATGGGATAAGAAACCTCTGTATAAATTACAGAAATGGGAGTGGCTAATTGATTTTCCATAAAAGTTGAAAGTTCCATACATAACTTGTTTAGCTGCTCAGAAGTAGAAAACATGTCAGACGTTTTTTTTAATATTATACAACAGTTAGTTCCGGCCACGCAAGCTGATTGGTTGAGAGGTGTTCTAACCGTGCTGTTATTTCGCCATAACACAACGGTTTTTCACAAACACTGTATCACTCCGCTAAGACGCTGTTGCTAAGCAACGAGTTTGACAGCTGTAGGAGACGCTCAAGCCATTTGAATGTTTTTACTTCTTACTCTGTGCACAAACAGAAAATGGACACTTTTAAGATCACATTTGACCGACAGCCGATTTGGTCAGACTCTAAAGATGAGACTACACTAAATTCCCAAACTGTCATCACCACTGAGCAAGCTTTTCCCTCTGTAGCTGTGACAGAACACCTAAACAACCTGGAATTAGCCAGAAATGAACCGAATACCATTCGCCAAACGTGTAGTCTCATCTTCAGAGTCTGATCAAATCGGACTGAGCCATAAAACTACCGCAGTAAAAAACATAAAAGCTGCTCAGTGGTGATGACAGTTTCAGAATTTAGTGTAAGGAGCTGGAGAACGAACTGCTGTCTGTGCTGTGAGTGAGTGGAGCTCATTACTCTGACGTAGCAACAAGCTGCTTGTTAAGGAACTATAATTTGGCGGAAGGAACTGCGAACATTAAAGCATATTAAATGACACGTTCACAGCCCAATTTATTAATTTCTTGCTTTGTTTATTTAACTGTAGTATAAAAGCAATAGAACACTCGAGGTCATGTGTTATCGCTAGATCATCACAGCTGTGATGATCTACGGTGATAGATAGATCTACTGCGAGCAAATCACAGCCATGATGTTATTTCACGATAACACACTCCCACACTCCTGTTCAATTGCTTAAGTAATTTCATTTACCCTAACTGTGTATCTAGCTATCTTAAGTGAATGAAATATCATTAGCCTTGAAATTTACTGCCAACAGTCAGCATCACCACATAAAATCAAACTTTTTTTTAATATCTTTTTACGTGTTTAAAGTTTATAACTTAAGGTAGGACAGAAAGTGGCTTGATTTAGGCCAAAAAGAATACAAGTAAAAGCTTCTACAGGTGGTCCATTCTTAAGAAAGACCCCTTTTCCACACAAGCGTGTAGTCTGTAAAAATATTTGATGTCATAATAATGATTGAGTAATAATTAACATTCCCTCACCTCTCCATGTTAAACAAATCCCATCCGACTAGTGCTTTAGAATTACTGTATATATTTTCACTTAATTGTAGCAAGCTTAGCATTTTAATGTACATACTTTGTATCTACCAGGCTGTCATATCATGCAACAAGTTGTAAACTGTGATACACTGTTATATACAAGTAGCATCATGCGTTTTGTCATGAATGACCTGTTTATAACCTCAGAGAATGTGTTACTGGACTGTATGTGTGTTTTGGAGAGATAATATATGCCAGAGTTGTTTAACCGACAATATAGAGATAATGCAAAATAGCAAAATGAGTGTTTGATAAAGTAATAATGGAGGCAGACATGATATACTGCACATACTGCGTTTCAAACTTCCAAGTAGAACAGTGCTGTCATTAGGTGTTGTAGGGGTATCACTTTAAACAACTTTTAACATACAAAACATGCATGTCTATCGCTGAAATATACCTAAATTTGCCAGGCCCTTATCAATGTTCTTTAACTGAGCCAAATGTGTTACGGCAGGGAAAACTGTATTTTGTAATATAGTTGTGTAATAACTGATTTATTGTCTCATTTTCTGGTCTCTAGAGGGCGTTAGACTCAAAGGCACGTTTGTATGATCCTCCTGATGCCTCGCTCACTTCTACCAGTCAGGAAGTCATTGTTGCTGTTGGATTCCCTGGTGGTGAGTTGTTTTTGTTTTTGCTTTTGTTTTCTTTTTAGTGATTCACCAAAGCGTCTTCTGATTCACAAAAACATGATCCTTGTTTTCATGTTTTCAGCGGGCAAATCTACCTTTTTCCACACACACGTCATTCCAAAGGGCTATGTATATGTGAACAGGGTGAGTAGAGAAGTGCTCTGCCACAGCCTACACACACAGTATACGCCCCTGAGCTTGAGGATAGGCTTTTTCGCGCTATAGTCGTGCAGAATTGGTTTAGTGTCCCTGTTCTGTTGGATTACCAAAATTATTTTAGTCTTGAGTATCATTGATAATAGTGTACATGAGTGTACTTACATAGCCTCTTGTTCTGATTTGTCCTCCTGTGGGTCTGTGCAATTCCTAGGACACTCTGGGCTCATGGCAGAACTGTGTGTCAGCGTGTGAGCGTGCTTTGAAGGAAGGCCGGAGTGTAGCTGTGGACAACACTAACCCTGACCTAGAGTCCCGAAAACGGTACTTATTTGCAATTCTGTAACAATTTCCAGCATCATAATTACAGAGAGTGTGTTTAATAAAAGTCTTACCGTCTTTGTCATTCCCTACACAGATACGTGGAGGTCAGTCGGAAGGCTGGTGTTCCCTGCCGATGCTTCAACTTCACTGCCTCCTTGGAACAATCCAAGCATAACAACAGGGTGTGCATGCCTTCTGTGGCTCTATTGATGTTGTGTTGTTGTTTATTATGCATAGCCATTATTTTGTCTGACATTTCATCAAATGCTTATCTACAAAAATACGTAATTATTGCAGACTCAGACTGTTTTAGGGTGCAAATTTTGAGCTAAAAATTAGCTTTTTTTTGAGTTCATACAGTGCATTTAGACAACATTCACAGAATGTCCTAGAAGGACCTGTCTAGATCAAAAACATTCATCATATTATAATGTCAGACTGTGCTTATAAGTTCTGTCAAAGAAAATGTTTGCCTTGTCTTCTATAATGCTCTTTAAAAATCAGGCAAATCAGAAGCATGCTCAACAACCATAATTAAAAAAAAATGAATGCTAAAAAAGACTATTTTTTGTGTGGCAGTTTGGACTTAAGCACACTTAACCTTCAGGTTCTGACTGTTTAATTTAGTCCAGATCTGAATTTACACTCTGTCTTATTCTGGCATATGACTTTTTTCTTGCTCAGTTCCGTGAGATGGTTCCCTCTGCTACGAAGCACGCTCCTGTCAATGACATGGTCTTCCACAGCTACAAGTAAGTGATTGCCGACAACCACCATTGTGTAACCATCCTATCACATGGCTATAGTAAACAGAATAATATCATTAACTTTAATATCAAATCATTAACATTAATTTGTCTTTTTTGTATTTGTGTGTACGCAGGAATAAGTTTGTTACCCCTACGCTATCAGAAGGATTCTCTGAAATCCTGCAGATCCACTTTGTACCCAGTTTCTCTGACAGTCGATCTGAGGCTCTTTTCAGGCAGTTTTCAGAGGGGTGACAAGTGAGTTTGATCACAATATGGACAAGAACAGCGAAGGACGAAACCGTCACTCACTAGGGAGTATTTCACAAAGCAGGATTTCTGTTTGCCAGACAACTTCCGATCAAAGTTGAGGATCCGTCAGGTTTTTTCCTATTGAACAGGTTTGACAGTAGGCTTAAGTTATCTGGCGAGACTGAGAAATCATTCTTTAAAATACCCCTAATTCAGTGGTCACTGACCCTCCTCCTGGAGATCTACTTTTCTGCACGTTTCACCTCCAACCCAAAACTAAAACGTCATTCAGGTCATCAAAGACTTCTAAAAATAATAATAAGTCAGGTGAGATTACTATGGTTGGAGCCTAAAGTCTGCTGGAAGGTAGGTAGATCTTTAGGAGCAGGGTTGGTGACAATTGCCCCTGTAAATCATGATACTTAAGCTTAGACAACATGCTTGACTGGCAGAAATAACAAAAGCCGTTAATTGAAAAACATAATAACTAAATAATCAATGGAAGAGGTTTGTCATGTGCAACTATGTTTTTTTGCTTAACTATGTTTCATTGTGTTTCACCAAAGAATTTGTCATGCAGTCACACTTGCTGGAATAAACACCTGCTGATTTTACTGCTTATTGTAGTAGATTTAGAAAATTACTGAGTGATATGTTTACTTGGGTACAAAAACATATAATACAGCAAACTGTACCAAATGATCAGAAAGTTTTAATTCTTTTATTTGTTTGAACAGATTAATTAAAAAAACCAGCATTTTGACATAAATCAGGATTTCATGTTTTTTTTCTGCATTATCTTTCGGGCATGTATATTTTCCTCAGTTTAATTAAAATATACTGTTAACACTAGACAATTTTTGAGACAAATATGTTGACAAAATCTAAAAAAAACAGGCTTCTCACAGAAATGATCTCTCTCAAAACTTGACATTCTATTGGTTGCCCATTGCAGTTTCTTCAATAGAAAAGTAAGATTCACAGTCTTCAAATAATGTTGCAAATATTGGTAATATAAAATAAAAGTAGGGTTAATTATTATTATGCACAGGTGCATTTGTTAACCCCATTTTTTGTGTTAAGAATTTAGGTACATGTATAAAGCAGCTATTCCATTCACTAGTGCTGTGTAATATGGTGTACAGTACTGTGCACAAGTCTTATAAGAAAATATGTAAATCTATTTGTCGAGGCAATATGCATTGTTTGTAAAAAAAAAAACAAAAAAAACACAAACATTATATTAAATATAAAGACACAATATATTATGATTTTGTGACTGTCATTAATTTCTGAACCTCAAGAAAGACCAGTATTTACATTCTGCTTCAAGCCTTCTGCTGTGCAATCGTAAGGGGCTTTCGTATTTTGCACTAGATAATACACGCCTTTTCAGTGGGACACAGGTCTGGACTGCAGGCAAACAAGTCTAGCACTCACATTCTCTCATTATGCAGCCATGCTGTTGTAACAAGTTCGGAATGTTGGCTTGCTTTTGTCATATTACAAAAAGCAGGGACATCCCTGAAAAAGATGTCACCTAGAAGGTAGCTAGAAGGCTCAAAAATGTGTATAAATCTTTCAGTATTAATGATGCCTTCACAGATGTGCAAGTTACCCGTGCCATTGGCACCAGTACATCCCCATAAAATGACAGACACTAGCTTTTGAACTCTACTCTGGTAATAATGTGAGTGGTCCTTTTCTTTGGCCCAGAGAACACATCCATTATTTCCATACACAATACAAAAGGTTTACTTATAAACCACGATACATTACCACTTTGTATCAGTTGTTTCAGACAAGCTCCAGCCCAGAGAGATTGGTGGCGTTTCTGGATGTTATTGACATGCCAGTTTTTAATGCAGTGCTGCCCGGGGGATTGAAGGTCATGGTATTTAGTTGTAGGCTTCAGCCTTGCCCTTTGTGCACAGACATTCCTTGAATCTTTTCATGGTGGTGTGCACCGTAGAGGGTGAAAGACCTAGAATGCTTGCAAGTTGCTCATTCAGGAACCTTGGTTTTATACTGGATTATTCACTGGTGCATTTTTAGCAAAGTAAAATTGACCTATCCTTACTCATAAAGGACTAGACCTTTCCTTGATGCTACTTTTACAAGCAAGCATGATTGCATCACCTGTTTTAAGATGTTTTTTGAATGTTTTAACAACATCCCTGGTCTTAAATTGCCCTTATAATTTTAGAATGAGCGAATATTTATAAAAACAAAATACAATGACTTTGATAAGGTAAAACATTTAACGGGTCATTTTTATATTCTTTTTTGTTTTGGTGCAGGTCAAAGTGGATTTTCAAATTGCTGCTTGTTGTTTTTATTTAAATTCCACATACTCTCCCAACTTTTTTGGAATTGAGGTTTGTAGATTTGACCAGTTTTCCTGGGTGCACTGTACTATATATATGTGTGATCAGGCCTAAAGAATAGAGAGATGCAAACGTGTACGATCCTACCAGCGCTCACATTACTTCAGTGTGTCATGAAATCCTTACTGTATTTGGACTCCATAGATGTACAGTATATACTGTGGATAACCTGGGCATGCTTTTATGTACACAATAATAACATATATGACAGGTGCACAGTATGGTCAAGCAAATAAGGGCTTTCCATCAGAAAAGAATGTTTATGGGGGAAAAAGGCGGTAGCTGGTGTTGTTTAACAAATATGGACGTGAATGCTTTTGCAAGCGACCATAAATGTATGAAACAAATGTATGTATGCTTAATCAGAAAAAGAGCATTGCGGTTAGTTCCACTGATTTCTTTATTGAAAAGCTACATTCATGAATTTGTACTTATTTCTGTAAATAATTTTAAAATTATTATTTTTAGATTCTCTTTACATTGTTTCTCTCACATTAAATCATATACTGATCAAGACTTGCTGACAAAATGCAAACTTTTTTTTTAAAGTATAAATAAATCTTGAGAAGCTAGAACATTTTCATTTGAAAAAACATTATTGTGCAAGAAAAGATCCCACAACTGAATGCACATTGTTGAGCTATATATACTATCAGAATAATGGATGACACTAAATTTTCTCGGCAGAGCTAAGCTTGTTTATAACAGTCCCACAGAAACGGTTTCAAGTAAAGTTTGCCATTTCTATCAGATTTTCTTAGAAAGCTCTTCAACTGTGAAAAGTCATTTGATAGACCAGTACTGAAAGGAAGGCTTTATCTAAAAATGCTAATGTTACTAATAATGAATTAAAGATTGAAAAGACCAGTTAATGTGAACCAACTTAGTTTGTTCATTTGTTATTTGTTAAAGCATTTGGTTAAAATGTTCTGTCACTAGAGATCATCTGCAAGGTGTAAGTATTGGATAATTTAAACTCTAATAGCCTTCTTTCGTTTCAGTGCCCATGTGATTACAGCAGCTATGACACATGCCACCATGGTTACCACACAGACTGAGACCACTATAGCGGTCAGGTCTAGGCCTGGATTTGAAATTGCTGGTGGTCTGGGAGTCCGTACAAAGTTTGTTGCTCGAGCAATGTTAGATACCTCAGACTTTCTCTCCTTGTTCTCTGATTGAATAGCAAAGAACAGAGTGGTTCCATTTTGGATTGTGACACCAGGCAAGAAGAAATAATGTTCAGCTGAACCTGCTTCTTGTGGTTGGAGTGCTGATGTGTTTACTAGATTAGCATTGCTGAAGTTGTTCTGAAGCATCTCCAAATGTTCGTTCCATCTAATTTCATAGGATTCAGCTTAAAAAGAAAAGAAAGACAAAGTAAGGTGAATACAGCAAAAGTGGGACGTTTTTTGGTAAACTGAAGCAGGAGACCTCATTAAAAACTCTTTATTCATATGTTCATTCAGTTTTTTTGAGAGTTGTCGCAAACCACCTAAATGTCAATGTGTTAAAACTGTGGTGAGTAAAGTTTTTGACTATAGACCCATGACCACATTTTTCATTTCAGTTCTGTTTTTTGAGTTAAAGTGGGACAGTGTGTTTAAAAAAACAAAAAAAACACGTACTGTAGTCTACTGACAGTACAGCAAAATCCAATGAAGAGCAACAAACCATTCTATAACATTTGACTTAATGAACAACAACAATCATGAAATGAACAGGCTTAATATTTTACAAAACACTTTTCGACTCTCTCTTTTCTCACTGTCCTCTCTTCTGTTCCCCTAACCATTCTTGTTTGAGTGCCATTTTGCTGTGTCTGATCCACTCAGACCAGCACAATGCACACTAATACAAAACCACCACATCAGTGCTACTTCAGTGCTAAGAATGATCCACCACCCAAATAGTACCTGCTCTGTGAGGGTCCATGAGGGTCCTGACCACTGAAGAACAGGGTGAAAGGGGGCTAACAAAGTATGCAGAGAAACAGATGGACTACAGTCTGTAACTGTAGAACTACAAAGTGCACCTATATAGTAAGTGGAGCTGATAAAATGGACAATGAGTGCAGAAACACAGAGGTGGTCATAATGTTATGCCTGATAAGTGTATACTGTGGCACCTGCCACTCGCTCCGGTTTGTCTTCTTCTAAGCCAAGACACTACTATATATTAGCAGAGCTGGCAATCAACTGTACATGGGCTTTGAGTAACTTAAAATGTTATACATTACTCAAAATAATAGGTGCTTAAGCCAGACACCAGCTAGGAAAAAAATGGGAGTGAAAAAAGAGGGAAAATATCCTTGTTTGGTAGATTGTATGTATCCACATTATCAATATGACTAATCGTATCCCTATAATGTTGTTTAGCATCCCTCTGGAGTTGGTTAAGATACATTCCCTCTCTCATTCGATTCACTTTTAAGCATGACAAGTTTGAAAATCCATAAAACAGGGTCTTTGCATATGTACAGCATGCAATCAACAAACAATGCCAGCATGGCAGATCCAATCCCACAATACAGCATGGCAAGGCATTGATTGCCAGTGCCAATAAAATGCTAGTCTGTCTGGGTGCATATGGTTTCTACTGAGTGCAACATCAAAGATTAACCCAGCTAATTAAACACATTCCAGTAATCTCTTTAACAGCACCAATGGGATTAATTAATGTTCTCTCTGCACTCTCAATGTGGTTTGTCACCCATCATGTTTATCAGGACCTTCAGTGTTAGAGCAGTGGGTCATCTAAAGTAGAACTGTGTAATATTTACCTGTTCCTTCATCCATTTCCTCGCCAGGTGCTGTCCAGTTGAGAAGCACAGTGTCCTCCTTGATTTCAGCACTCAGATCAGTGATCTTGTTGGGAGGGAAGTTCGGTGGGGTTACGCCTGAGGGCACACTCACCACAAAGCTCTCTCCAGTGACTGTTCTAGTGAAGCTGCCAACATCTGCTGGCTGCACATTTACTGGGGGCTTCTCAGGGTTTAGCTGTACTTCACCTGAAAAAAAGAGCTGAATGTCAGTCTTCATGCTGCATTTTAAAAGAACAGGCACATACTGACTCACACAGCTACAAAACTGCTTGCAAAACTGCAAGAGTCATGGTTCAGCTTCAGACTACAGGGGAGCAGTGCATTATGTGTCCTGAATAGTCTTCCCTTGGTTTTAAGAGGCGTTAAGAGTGTCTATATAGCTAGTTGCTGTAATGCAATGTGGAAGTTCAGTTTTTAAAAACAAAGCTCATGGAAATACATCTGACAACTTTCTCAGGCTGTGGTGGGGCAGTTTGTATGATTGGGAGCCTATTTATTTGGATTGTATAGGTTAGAATAGTGGTGAATCATCTCTTTAAGGGCCTATTACTTTAGTAGCTCAAGTGAATTGTGTTGGATCGAGAGAACGTTAGAATTGACTTCAGCAGCAGAACTTGTCCAGAAATCATTGCAATCTGGCAGTTCCCTTTTCAAACCCGAAAATAATGCCAAACAAAGCTGTTTTTAAGCCGTAGCAACGAAATTCTGTAAAATGCTTAATATTTGAAATGATTGCAACGTCATTGCTTTCCTGAGTTTGGCCACACAGCAGTACAGCACAGTTCTGCACCAAAGCAATTATTGACAAAAATTATGTATATTATGTTCAAACTTCTTAGAAAAATGTTTTTGCATTACAAACTAATTAGCTTACTATGGCTAAGCTAGCAGAGGGCAAGTGCATACCAGCTGAGTACTTTGCTCCTCACAGACCCCTCCTCCCCTTGTGCTGTGAGTGACATAAGTGTGACACAATTCCAAGTGGTGAGTAAAATTTGGCATGTTAAAAAAAAAATCCTGAAATGGGACCCCAGTGGTGCCACTATTGTGCAACTAGCCAGGCTCTTGTTGTGTGTAAAGATACAGTCAGGCATCAAATGTGTTTAACTTCGCTAGTCATTGGGAAGACTACACACACTTCATAGGATCTCTTTACGGTGAGATGCTGGGCTTGCTTGAGTTTTACTGCACCTTGACTTAGTGGTCCATGAGAAACACTGATTGTAGTGAAGGGAAAAAGTAAAAAAAAAAAAAGCATGACTGGAAAATAATTAGGTAACAGAACATCAGAGGGAGTATGTTACAAATCACAACTGTGATTTGATTGCAGCATGCTTTAGATCAGGATTTCCCAATCCCAGTCCTGGCAGCCCCACACTGACTGGAGTGAGATTTTCAAGGTTGCGTTCACAAGTGCATATCCCCTGTTATACTGCTTAGAGCGCCAATTTGAGCTCATAGTCATTAGTATTAGCATTAGTTTAGGAATCCATGGTTCCTAAACAGGTCTTTAAGGACCCCCAGCTGGTCCACATACCTAAACAGAGCCTTAAGAGCACCAAATACCTTGTGCAGGTGTGTTGCAGGCTGGGTTAGAGCAACATGGATTTTTAGGCAGCTGTTTTTGAACTGTTTATTATGGCTGGATTCTAAGTTTTCAAATACCATTAGCCTTTAATGATTTTAATGAAGTATAACTGTCTTGTTCAAGGATAATTAAGCAACATTTACAGTGATTTGGTTTTACTTCTCATAAAGCACGTTTCCTTGCGCTTTCTAGGTGGACTGTTGACGGCAGATGACGTGGATATGAAATTAAAACAAACAAAAGTGGAAACTAACAAATAAGTAGCTGAGGTAAAGAATTTAGGCTGTGTTATGCTCACAGGAGGGAGCGGTCTTGGGGAGGGTGCTAGTGTTCTAAATCTGCTAGTTCAGCTGTTCCAAAGACATATCAGTATCTAAAAAATGAACAGTCAAGTTGCGTGGTATGATGACAGTTTACCATACTTGCCATCCACAATATATCCAGGAACATACAGTGCGCCACTGTATCTGTTGGGCAAATTCTTCACAACTTCATCTTGGTCTGACACCTGCACTTTCAGGCTGTACTTTCCAGTCTTTAATTTTGTGAAATATCTAGAATAGATGCCATCATCTTTAAAATCATCAGCTCCTGTAAAAGAGCAGTTCTTTGGTCAGTATGTACAACATCTAAAATCTATTTAACGTGAGCTCATGTGGAACATAATTTAAATTATTAATATGACCTGTAATGTTTGATAATATTTTTGAGAATTTATGCATGTAGACAGAATTCAATGGTAGTACCTGCTCCGTTATCCAGGAGGAGTAAGTTTTCTGAATGTCCAGTATCTGACTGAAGGGTGGCTATAACCCAGCACAGGAATGTAATTTTGAGTGACCTCAGCAAAAACTACCATGGGTTTACTGCCATCACTGGTTTGCTGGTTCATTTGGGCCTTAACCATGACTGGAGGAACATCATTACGGGCTGCCCGACTTGTTACTGTTAAAGTCATAGTTTGAGGAGTTGATTCTGTGTTAAGGAAGCTGTATCTCCAGTTTCCAGTCTGCAATGCACAAGAGGAAGCAGGAATAGTTCACCAAGTCATGATGTTTTATTGCCATTCATTCATGCATTAAAATATTAGTCAAAGATTTCAGTGAAGCATGTATTAACTCTGCAAAAATGCTGCCATACCTCTGCAGTTCCAGGAACATTTAAAGTGATTGTCTTTGTATCTGCATTATCAGTGATATGTGTCTGATTATACACTGAACCACTTGGCGTCTCTATGTACACAATGGGTGTTTCTTCATAGATAATTGTAAATGTGGTGCTGTTTCCTACAGTGCGGTCTATGGGCACTGTCCCATTGAACCAGTCATGAGTAGTATTTCCAGTGCTCACAAGCTGTACAAGAAAAAAAAAACATCAGTGAGGTACACATGCTGACTCACAATGCGGAACCATTTTAAACAATGAAAGCACTGTATGTAGGTCACCTGAATTGTCTGTTTGGTGGGATCTCCATCCGACATTGTAAATGAAGAGAAGGCATCCACAAGTTCATTGGAAATGATACTGTCACTAGCAACCAGGAACTTTCCATCTAATCGAACGAACAATAAAGTAAATATTTTAGATCCAGTATCAGAGTCACTTTGCAGATCCCACCCAATCTGATCACTGTGGTGGAATGAGCTTAAAGCTTCAACATATTAAATATATGTGAAATTCTAATAGCTGACGACCAACCTTTAGTTATCTCAGTGATACACTGCACATCATTAATCTGACTTTATCCTACCTGTTAGATCTGCCATGGTTATCAGCACGTTAGAGGCACTCGGACCAAGTGCTAGAGTGTTGATGATGGCACCACTGTCCACAGCTAACGGCAAACAAATCTGAACATCATCTGTCGCTTCACCATCTGTTAAAAAAATCACCTCATCTCCTATTGTGCTTTTATCATCTTCCTGAAGGACCTGAAATACATGATAAACAAGGATACTGGGCTTGGTTTTCTGGACGAAGAGAATCCCCAGTAACGAAGAAATTGAAATCATATCCAAAACATGCATTAAACACTCTGTAACAAGCAATAACCTATAGATTTAACACACATATTGTTACTTACCTCAAAGCCTCGTCTAAGTCCATTGCACATATTTGTTGATCCAGACGCAGATGTTGGCAACTTACTAATCAAACTTTCTCTTGAGGCTTTACCATCTATTTTAGTTAGTCCGATCACAACATTTGCATAAGCACTAAACTGGACAATGCCCACATGTGCTCCCTCCTCCACAATGTCACGTAGGAAAATTGTAGCAGCCTGCTGTAGTCGCTGTAACCTCTGGTTGCTCTTTAAACAAGAGATGAAAAACAAATATTAAAATTTTTTTACAGGAAATTCTCTAATTTATAGAACAATTGCCTCTATATTTTCATGAGGAATTTTTATATAGTGCTTATATTTAAATTGCTTTTAATCGCCCTGGTGACAGCAGATATCATAGTTTCTTACATCAGAAATCAGCAGGTCACTATGCTCTGACAATTTTGCTGTCTAGTCCTTGAAATCTAGCAGATGATTTCTTATGAGCAAAAACATATGTGAAGCACCTCTACAAGCCAAAGTGCATAGTTGTCACTGAAACTATGGCAAAATCAAATGAGACTTCGCAGCAACATGTTGTTTACACCTGCCAGCCTACAAGATATGCGGGCATTGACATATGCAAGTTACTGATAAAGAACTATTAGTAGCAAACAGTAAATCTAGCAAAAATAACTCTAGCAGATTTTACTACTGTAATATGCACAGTGGAACCCAACAGTTGAGACACTTTCTAAAGACTGTGAGTGTGAGGCAGCTGACACCTGGTTTTCTTTACCTGTTTTGTAATGAAGAGTAAGAATTTGATGGCATGATTTAATTAATTTGATAATAGAATTGCCCCAGCCCTAGTCAGTTTTACAATTAGCCACTTCAGTTCTAAGAAAGCAGTACTAGGAGACATCTGTCACAATTTAACCTCAATTTAACAACATGAAATACCACACTGTAACATTATAGCAGCCTTTATAAATTTCCTTATATTTTTTTCCTTAGCTGCCTTCATCTTTTTTGCCTTCATATCTTAAGTATTTACACTTTTTGCACTCACTGGTCATTTTACTGGAACCACAGTGTAGGTCCACCTTGATGGTGTTTAGTTAAAACTGTAGCCTTAGCTGTCATCTAGCACTTAATCAGTTCTAAGTTTCTGACCACAGAACCACCCATGGGTATTTTTAGGGGTTGGACCATTCTTCACCTAGCTGTAATTCTGAGGTGCGTACAAATCCCACTAACACCCCTTGTACCATAGTTAGGCTCACAGCTATGTGAGTACATGTGTTGAAAGTGGTCTATTGTGTTGAGAATGTGGGGGTAGAATTTGCCCTGCTTGATTTATTGCTAAATGCAGATACCAAAATAACGTGCAATAACATGGTGCAGGTGTATGCGGGTGTGGAAGACACATTTTGCTGTTTTTTTTTAGGATTGGGTGCATGTCATCTTAAAAAAAAAATGTTAAAATGAGTTGGGTTCAAATTAATTATTATTAAAAGGTGTGGTTAGGAGCAATACCCATCAAATCACCTCCTCTCAGCCCTCTCACATTCTTTCATTTCTAAAGGAAAGATGATACAGACTGCATCAAACAACTGGGTCTAAATGCAGTAAAAAGGATATTTTTGGACATTTCATTGATTCTCTAAATTATGTGCCATACAAAATCACATCAGTTACCTGATTCACAATTAGTTACCTCAAATTGTTTGCTGACAATTAAATAATTAACTTATAATTTATATAGTATTTAATTTATATAGTATTTATATAATAATATAATAGTATTCGTAAAGAACTTATTTATATAGTAGTTGGGTGAAGTAATCAGGAACAGACCATATGGTCAGGCCATCATCAGTCCTAAACTGTTGTACAAGTAAACATTAAAATAAATATGTTGCATCTCACCTCATAGCTCTGCTAGAGGCATTTGCCAATGTATCTGTTGCACTGTAACAATGTTACTTAGCAGAAGATACTTGATAATGACATGAACATCATCTCTACTTTAAAAGTTTTGTCAAAATATGCCACATCATAACATACATTCATGCTTCCAGAGACATCAAGGATGAGGCAGACGACCCGACTTCGCCTCTGGATCACCCTGAATGTTGGAGCTGATGGTGGGGATTGTAGAGGTTTTAAAGTCTGAAGGGCGTCTTTGTCTACAGAGTCTTGAAAAATCACTGTACGCGTAGCTTTGTTGTTACATTTCTGGTTCTGCATGTTTGGGGCTTCAGCATTATGTTCCCCCTCATGACAAAATGCTGTCACCTGCAGAAAGAATTACTGTTAGGCAGTGCCGGCATCGAGCAGTAATGACTCAAAACTATTACAGGTCAAAGTAATGTCACTGATGGCCCAGTGATTATAGATGCTTACTAGTGTACTATTGTGATCAGTATAGGGCTTCTTACTACATATTTTTATTTACAAACTAAGAGTACACATCCATTTTATAAATAAAAGTAAGCCGAATATTATATTTACTCTCAACTTACAGAGTTTATGCTTTGCATGTACATTATCGAAGCATTTGTTTTTTGCTCTCTGTCTGGATAGAACTGGCATTCCTTAGTAGGTAACCCAGTTTGCACATTATTGCGACAAGGCAGGGTATTTCCATTGATCAGTTCAAACAACTGTCCAGATATCTCCCTGGTACATCTTTGGTAAACAAATACACAAAAAGATATTCAGAAGTATACAATAAGTTTGATGTCATGCATGTTTATTTTATGAGAAATTCTAAGTCAGAAAGTTGATACAACCTTGTTGGTTGGACCTCCTGGGTAACAGAAAAGTAGAATGGCTCCTTCTCATTATATTCATCATACACCCCCCATCTGAGGTGAGCCCATTCATGAACAAAAACCCTTCCTGAAAATAAAACATTTATGGACAGAAGAGGCCACAAGTCCGTGATTACATTCTCGTAAATTTCTGCAATATCTGTTGCATGTTGATCACTACTGACATCAAATGTAATACATTGTGAAACACAAATGTCTTTCAAATTTCCTGTTAAACTGTGTTTGTTATCTGTCTTTTCAGGATACAACCAAAAAGATTTATTTAGCGCTTACCTCTAGGCCCATATGCATTAAGAAGATTGTCGTTTAAGAGGAAGTTTGGGGTGAAGTGAATGTACTCGCTCTCCTCTCCACAACCTTTCATCTGTTTAGTGTACGGGTCATCACCGAATGCTGGGTGTGGGAGGTCAATGATTACGTTGGCCTGTAATTGGAATGCATAACATACTGCAAGAAGAGTCTTACATACAGCACAAACAATGAACACAATGTCTAGAATATATATTATTACTCATATGCAGTATGTTACCTCCACAAACTATCTTAAGGAAAACTCAATTTTATACCTTATCATAGGTTTCTCTCCTTGCTCTGTCATAACTTCCATTCCAGTTCGGTGGTACAAGTATTTTCACCTCCTCGAAGAACACCTTGTTGTCTAAAGCTTGAAACAGATATTCTGATCCACTAGTAATCATTTCCTGGGACAAAAATCAGTAAAGCAATTCATAGTGTCAGTATCACAACTCAAAAACTGCAAATAGCAGGAAAAACAAGTCTCACAGCTTTATGAGTGCTTTCCAAATTCAAGTTCACAAGTAAACAAAGAGTGAAAACAAAAGGAGACGAAACAAGATGCAAACACAAGAACTGGGTCATATTTGCACTGCATATGATGTTAGTTTAGCCATGCATCTAGTAGAAGTAGTCTTTTGAGTAGAACACACAAAGCTAATCCAACCTGTACAACCTAAAATGTGGGCCTCAACTGTGTGCAAACACTGCTTCACCCATTTCTGGCACTTTATTGTCTTAAAATTACAGGAAGTACCGCACTGATGACTGGTTCATTTTGAACTTAGATACGTATTTTAAGTTTACAGTGAATTTGTTTTCCCAGTAATTTGCAATGTTAAAAATGATAAAATAAAACAGCAACTGATTCTTTTTTGTTTACTTTGAGTGCTGACAGGTTAATGCAGTGCTTAACACATGCAATCTCTCTCATTTCTAAACATGGCTTGATTTTGCGAATCAGTTAAATAAAGAGGTGACAAAAAAAATCTACACTTAGGTGGTTCTGGAGCAGAGCTATATGCTTGTTTACAATACGGAGCTAGCAATAGCTGCTAGTGACATTTTAACCCTCACTAACCAGGCCGATGATGTCCAAAGAGATTCTTGGCCAACGTTCCAAGCACCAGTGTTAGGGACATTAGTGACCAGCTTGAAGCAGAGGCTCACAGGACTGCCAGTGGAACACTATTCCTGCACGTTTGTGCTTTCACTGCTCTGTTACAAATAATCAGAGCTGGGCAGCCTGGTTTCCAAAATCATCTTATTGTTAAGTTCCTCCAGGAGCAGGTTTGGGAAACACTGCACTAACCCCAGTGGCCTTTAATAAGAATACCCATCGCTGGCCGTCCTCCGACAGTCCTGCAAGCTTCTGACCGAAAATATCCTACATACAGTTTTGTGTATTGAGCTTACTATAAATATGCACTACAGCAGATGAGGCTGAAGTCAGCAGTGTTGCCAGATCTCATGACAGAAACAAGCAACCAGGTCTGCCTTTACAAAAATGAAGTTTGTTGAAGTGTACTGTAAGTATACTTCTTTTAAACTAAAAAATAAGTGAGCATGCTTTCAGTTTACTTTTTATGTGCTTAGCAGAGATATACTAAACAAAATTATACTGAAGTATACTTGACTTATACTGAGAAGTATGCAGAAGAGTCTGAGTTTATTTGGACTGCACTTGTTTTTAATCTACTTTAATATACTTAGGAAAAGCATAAATAAGTATTCTTGCCTTATAAAGTTTAAGTATACTTGGCATGTAATTTGGGGTGGAATAGCGTAGAGTAAATAGTACGGAACTGATCTTTTATGTAAATTGTACAACCTTTTTGTGGGCAGCCAGGGACTGATTTTGGAGAGGTTGCATGCCACAAATTTAATCTTTGTTTGAAAAATTTGATTTATAAAGAAAACCAATATGTTCTTAATCCTAATTATGTCTTGGGAATTTTATGTTTTGTCTACTGGTACTGTGTTTACATTACTGAACTTTAAGTTTGCTTAAAGTACTTTTAAAGGTATATTTCATGAATAAAAAAATAATACCTGAATAGAAACCTAGCACTATAGTTTTAAATGCAAAATAAGTAGTAAACTATAAGTACTACAAGTCATTTTTTTTTACCAAAAAAAAAGCGTAATTGCAATATATAAACTATTAAAATAGTTAAGTATACTTTCATTACCTAAAATGTGGGATAGAAGTATATAGCTAGTAAATGAACAGTATACTTACTAGTTCGCAGTGTAGTTGCAGTACAAAATAAAACTTACATGTAAACTAGTTGTGTACTCCATCTTTACTACTCTTACACCTAAAGAATACTTAAAAGTATACTTTTATAAACTAAAACGTGGGCCAATTTAGTTCCAAGAAGTACTGAAACAGTACAAGCGTTAAAAGGGAATTCCACTGATATTTAAAAGTTAAGCAGCTATAAACAACGTCATTTAGATTGATTTGATTTGATGTGAAATGTTTTATTCTAGAGAGTCAGAATTGTTCACCGTGGTGGTGATATGAACCAGAGGCCTGAAGAGTTTAATGCCTCTAAAAGTTCCCTCACAAAAACTTACTGCATGAAAAACATCTGTTGTTGAAAAACACATTCATGGTGAAGAGGTATGGTTTCAAGGTCCCCGCATTTACAACTGTTTTGCCATTATCAACATCTAAAAACTCTGGACACACGCGTAGGTTCACCAGTCATTTTGGACAGAAATAAAATGAATATATCTGCATTGTAGACATCATGATAGTTTTAAACCTAATACATCACGTATTCAAAACAACAACAAAAAAGCATTCAAATGGAAACCAAACCACATATATGTATGTGCATATATATATATATATATATATGCACACAAATATATTTGGTTTGATGTGAAATGTTTTATTCTAGAGAAATATTATTAGGAAATAAACTTCAGTTTATTTCCTAATAATATTATTCTAATATTATTGGAAAATATGTAAATAAATTAAATACCTTGATTTGATTTATGATCTCATCATTTTGAGGCACAGCTGGGTTGATGGCTACAAGAATGTCAGTGTATCCATTTCCATCCAGTTTGATTCCTGTATTTGGTCCCAGTGCATTGAGGAGCAGCAACACTACAGCAAATGCTTTGGCCATGACTTCAACACTGAAACAAGAAGCCCAGAGTGTAACTCTTATACTGTAAGTTGTATCACTCTTACAACATCACACTTATAATTTGTGTTATAAGGAGGAAAACACCTACAGTCAATAAAGTTGTGGAAATCACTCCTTTTATTAGCAGGGATGGTTGGAAAAGCCCGGCCTTTGTCCAGCTATTGTAAAACATCCTGTCATAAGTTGTAAATCCTGTGTTAACCGGGTTAATTGGGTCTAGATAAGGCTTTCATAAACTCTACCTCTTACTTGTCATTTGCGTTGGAATATTAGTCAGTAACTGGACAAATCTCCAACATATTGTATGTGTTGCTTTGGCACAGTACTCCAACCCCTTTAATATGAGGCAATTTTTATACAGTCTTAAAAAAGATGGTTCTTCTAGGGTTTATTAAAGGGAATGGTTCTATTAAGAACCAAGAGTTCTATATAGAACCATTTCATGCTTAAATGGTTCTTTGCATTTACATTTACAGCATTTAGCAGACGCTCTTATCCAGAGCGACTTACAAAAAGTGCTTTGTCTATCCAGAGAAAGTATCTTTGCTAGTTACCAATAGGTTAGAGAGAAAGCCAGTCCTGAGCTCAGATACTGCTAGAATCAGAAAGTCATTATTGACACCTAGAGAAAAAGGAACAGAGTTAAACACAGAGCAGTGCAATACAATATAATACATAAGTGCAGTACAATACCTTACAATCAATACTTAATTCAGTGCTCATTTAAGTGCTGTATAAACAGATGTGTCTTCAGTCTGCGTTTGAAGACAGCGAGAGACTCTGCTGTACGGACAGCCAGTGGGAGTTTGTTCCACCACCTGGGTGCCAGCACAGAGAACAGTCTTGATGCTTGCCTTCCGCGCGCCTTGAAGGATGGCGGGTCAAGTCGAGCTGTGCTCGAAACTCGAAGGGCTCGTGTTACAGTTTGAGATTTCACCATTGCCATCAAGTAGGAAGGGGCTGGTCCATTTTTGGCTTTGTAAGCAAGCATAAAGGTTTTAAATCTGATGCGTGCAGCTACAGGAAGCCAGTGAAGGGAGCGTAGCAGTGGGGTGACGTGGCTGAACTTGGGGAGATTGAAGACGAGCCGTGCTGCTGCATTCTGGATGAGTTGCAGAGGCTTGATGGCCTGCATTGGAAGACCAGCCAAGAGCGAGTTTAAGTAGTCAAGCCTTGAGATGACAAGAGACTGCACTAGTACCTGGGTGGCCTCTTGAGTGAGAAAGGGTCGTATCCTCCGGATGTTATACAGGAGAAATCTGCATGACCGAGTTAGGTTCGCAATGTGAGTCGAGAACGATAACTGGCCATCCAGAAACTTCTTGCCTCTACAGATGGGAAAATCAGAGAGTTCTCGAATGAGATGGTAAGATCATGATGAGGACCTGTAGTTGCAGGGATGAACAGCAGCTCAGTCTTGCTAGGATTGAGCTTCAGGTGGTGAGCTGCCATCCATGAGGAGATGTCAGACAGACATGCTGAGATCCGACTGGAAACCTGTGTGTCAGAGGGTGAGAAAGAAAGCATTAGTTGAGTGTCATCAGCATAACAGTGATAAGAGAAGCCATGAGATGATATTACATTGCCAAGAGAGCTAGTGTAAAGAGAAGAGAGAAGAGGACCTAGCACCAAGCCTTGTGGGACACCAGTGGAGAGCCTGCATGGAGAGGATGTGGACCCTCTCCATGTTACCTGGTATGAGCGATCTTCCAGATAGGACTTGAACCACTTCCATGCAGAGCCAGTGATTCCAAGGTTGGTGAGGACATCCAGAAGGACCGTGTGATTGGCCATGTCAAAAGCTGCTGAGAGGTCAAGAAGAATCAGGACAGATGACAGACAGCTGATCTTGCTGACTGGAGCTTCTCGGTCACAGCTATAAGAGCAGTTTCTGTTGAGTGCGCTGGTTTGAAGCCAGACTGGTTGGGGTCCTGGAGCTGGTTCTGTGTGAGAAAGAGAGACAGTTGATTATAGACTGTATGTTCAAGAATTTTTGAAAGGACAGAAAGGAGTGATACCGGTCTGTAGTTGTTGATATCAGAGCTGTCAAGCGTGGGCTTCTTCAGGATAGGAAGCACTCTTGCAGTCTCTTCGCATGGTGAAATGGTTCTATATGGAGTGACTGGTTGGTGTATATATGTACTTAAATGTAATTAATTCTCAAATAAGAGAACATCTTCCAAAAATGAAATAAATCCAAATAGAAGCCCCAGGCTCACCTTGAATACTATAAGAATTTGATAACCAAAGAAAAGAATAATAATGAAGCCCTAACTTTAGATGGCTAACATTGGAACTTGGGTCAAATATCTCACATTTTATAAACGTGGCTGTTGAAATTAAGTTTTAAGTATATCACACAGCTAATACATACAACTTTGAAACTACTGCATCTGAATAAATAAGGCAAGTTGTCATCCTCTATTCTGAGCTATTTATGACCTCCAAATCATCAGGAATATAAGTCACACATTTAAAGCTAAATTAGTGTTATCAAAGGTAGCTAAGATAAGATCAGATAAGACTTTATGGATCCCACATTAGGGGTTATCAGTAGACACACAAGCACCATCAGTTTGTCGAAGACAGTAAACCTAGTTTCAGTTCTGACAAAATAATATTGTTCTCAATGAGGTTAATTTCTGCTCTCATATTCTTGAAGGACCATCTTACTTTGGTAATCTTCATGTTTTCAGCTTTAGCATAGTGCATTAATGTACTGTTAACTGAAAATTAAAAGGCCAAATTATCTTATTTCAATTGAGAGATTTTTGCACATTTGTTTTTCCTGTGCTGGATTTGACTTGGGCAGGACAATAATGTAGGACACTGACATCAAGTGAAGTCTCTTAATGGCTTCTTACCACAGCCCTGCCCCACGCAAACCAAAATCTCTTTAGTGCCTGACTGATTACCACTGAGCCGTTGGCTGTGTCCAAAACTGAAGGCAGCTGTCTCGATGTCTTGCTCACTGTTTCATAAGTCGGGGCCTGCGAAGGCAGTGTTCTCCACTGTGTCAGCACTGGTATTTTCAGTGTGGACACAGAGGATTGTAGGATAGGTAGGATGCAAAAAATGGCTGAACGGAGGAACCTAGTTCTGTAGATTAATGGAGAATATGTGTATATAGATCTATATAGCATAAAAAAGTCTAATCCTTGGACACATTTTTGGAGCATACAAAAAGTAAAATAACCACTTCGTAGTCTTTCTATTCTTGTTTTAAGAATCTGGGGCCCACTCACTACTGCAGCCACACCCTTCACTTAATTTTGACCTTTGGTATCAACATAGATAATTTAGTCATTGTACCCCAGTCTCAGATCATTACTTTATGTTGTATGAAATCCTGTACAATCATAATATTATCATCATAATAAGTTCATCCCCACACTATTTGTAATTTGACAGGCATATTATAACATCCTCATAGTTTTATTGGAAACCTCCCTGATTTATTAGCTTCTATCTGCTATCAGCTCACAGAATGGGTTATTAAGGCCAAATACTTTAGATAATGCGGCACCACTACGAAGTAAAAGAATTAGGCAAAAAAAAACTGGTAAATTGTTATTTCTCCACTCTGATTGACAGTAACAAGAATAATCCTACTATGATACTAATATTATCTATTTTTCACCATTTCTAAATTAAATAAGAACCAGGTGGCTACTGAAATCCAGACACTAACAGCTTGCAGCAGCAATGACTTCATGAATTTTCTTAATGAAATTGAAACTATTAGACAAAAAATTCTAACTGCACAGTTAACCTCAATAAATCTGCTGCCTTAAACAACCTATCCAGATCCTGAGTACAGTGTAACCACTGCAGAGAGGCTGGAATCATTTTGGAGAAAGCTGCGGCACAGCAGTTCTTACATGCATAAGAATCAAATACGTGAAAATTATTAGTCAGGATTTAGGCTTTATCATAGTACAGAGACAGCACTAGCAAAATTCTAAATGACCTCTTATTAATTTGTGACCAAGGAAATGCATCTTTGCTTGTTCTGCTTGATCTTAGCACAGCATTTGATATAACAGACCATTCTATCTTACTAGATAGGCTAAAAAAGGAGTTACAGGAATAACTCTTTCCTGGTTCAGATCTTACCTAACTGATCGCTATCAGCTTGCAATTATAAACAGTGAATCATCTGCACATACAAAAGTAAAGTATGGTGTCCCACAAGGCTGTATTTTAGGACCTCTACCACTGGGTACTGTTATCAGCAAACATGACATCAAATACCACTGCTATTCTGATGACACCTGAAAGTATATATCATCCAAACGCAGTGATAAAATGTCAACTTTTTAAGATTGAGGACTGTGTAAAAGACATAAAAGTATCCTATACAATTCAAAACAGAGGTTTGTATTCTTGATCCAAAAGCTGCTAGAAACAAACTGTCTGATTTAATGCCAATAGCTTGATAGCTTCTCAGTTGCATCAGGTATATCTGTGAAAAAAAAGATTTGTCTAATGATGAACTTATAAGCAATATTATTGGAATAGTTCGCCTTCGTCTATTGAAATATTGCTTAAAAAATGGGTAGGTTTTGGATCATTGTCCTGGCTTTAATAGAATCCATTCTTCCACCCATGCAGTGTTTCCTGTGCCACTGGCTGCCACACTACCCCATAGCATTCCCATGCCTAACAGTTGACAAGGTGTTCTTTTCATCAAATGCTGCTTTTCCCCATACATACATTTGGTGATTGTGGCCAGAGAGTTCAATTTTTATTTCATTAGTCCACACCACTTGTTTCCAAAATGCTTTAGCTTATTTGGATGTTGTTTTGCATACTTCAGATGCTGACTTTTGTGATGAAGTCACAGGTAAGGTTTCCTTTTGATGAGGCTTCCTTGTAGATTATAAATATATTTATATAGAATATACCATAGCCAAAATGAGCACTTACAAAGCCTCAATGTACAAATCCAAATTATTTATTAAAAATCAGCGATAGTGAGTCAATGATGAGGCAGTGTATGTCAGCTTATAAAAGCTCATAAGATATATTGTATGGAGGACAAACATGAAGGATGAATAAGAAATGATGACAAAACACCAAGTGCTAAGACAGGAAAAACATTGAAATGTGCAGGGCAGAGGTACTCTGGGACCAGCCTTGGGAGCCACTGCACTAAGGAACAACCTCATTAGAAAATAATGAATCAATAAGCAGGAAAAAATTTGTCATTTATGACAAATGTAAGGGTTACACAACATTAACTAATGACTAATAAACTAATAAAGTTTATCTATGCATTCCTCAATGTGTAAATGATCAGGAATATTTTTGCTGTTTCAAGGACCTGAACACATCATGAACTTGTGTTGTCACTCATATCACTAACGTTAGCTAACCAGCTAGTTGCTAACAGTACTCACTGTATTTTTTCCCCACATTGTAACTCAAACACGTCAAATATGACACAGTTCTGAGCTCCACTTTCCCACTTTAGTCGAACACAGCAATAGCTATGCAATTATCATTCAGGCATAGCCAGTTTAAGGCTCACTAGAAATTCTATGATCCAGTGGTTGAAATTAGCAGCAACAGACAAATCTGTTCTCCATGGATTTGTCTGAGAATTTGTTTCATAATTCTTACATACTGTCATGAATTCATTCATGTAGACAGATTTAGCTAGCCTATGTGTAAATTATACGATCAGACTGTTATTAGTATAGTCAGGCTTGGATCATCCCATGGGTTTATAAGAGCTTAAGAGCTGCTTTAACTCACAGTAAGAATGGCCAGATGAGATCTAACAGATGAAACAGACCAGATCTTGGGCCACAGTCCCGTCATTTATCCCCGGGATATTTGTCCCGTCTTATAACAATCAATCAATAGGTTTAGTAACTACAGTTAAACTAGAAAACTCACATTATCATTGAGAAAAGCTACTTAGCTAACTTGCTCTATTATTATGTGTGTGTGTGTGTGTGTGTATATATATATATACACACACACACACACACACACACACATACATATATATATATATATATATATATATATATATATATATATATATATATATATATATATATGCAACGTACATATATATATATATATGCAAAGTTTGTTTTTTTAAGTACTTTGATGTTTTGGAATACATGGAATACATTTTGGAATGAAACAATATCTTTGAAATTTAATCTCAACAGCATTCTAAGGGGGCAACATTCTGATAAAGGACTAGAGCATGTGTCAGACTCCAGTCCTTGTGGGCCAAAACACTGCAAACTTCAGTACACTGCCTCATAATACACACCTGATTTAGCTTATCAGCCAATGAGCAAGGCCTTCATGAACTGAATTCAGAGCTTTAGATAAGGGTAAGCATTTATGTCGGCAGCACTTTGGCAGTTTGACATGCCTGGACTAGAGGATGACTAACACAAACTGTGCAGCAACAGATGAGCTATTGTCACTGACTTTTTCATCTACAGTGTGCCAACAAGGTAGGAATGTCTAATAGAGTGGACAATAAGTGGACACAGTACGTACAAATACTATTAATACTTTGAAACTACTGCATCTAAATAAAAAAGTTGTCGTCCTCTATTCTGAGCTATTTATGACCTCCAAATCATCAGGAATATAAGTCACACACAAAGTTAAATTGGTGTTATCAAAGGTAGCTAAGATCAGATAAGACTTTATGGATCCCACATTAGGGGTTATCAGTAGACACACAAGCACCATCAGTTTGTCGAAGACAGTAAACCTAGTTTCAGTTCTGACAAAATAATATCGTTCTCAATGAGGTTAACTTCTGCTCTCATATTCTTGAAGGGGCATCTTTTTTCAGCTTTAGCATAGTGCATTAATGTACTGTTAACTGAAAATTAAAAGGTCAAATTAGCTTATTTCAATTGAGAGATTTTTGCACATTTGTTTTTCCTGTGCTGGATTTGACTTGGGCAGGACAATAATGTAGGACACTGACATCAAGTAAAGTCTCTTAATGGCTTCTTACCACAGCCCTGCCCCACGCAAACCAAAATCTCTTTAGTGCCTGACTGATTACCACTGAGCTGTTGACTGTGTCCAAAACTGAAGGCAGCTGTCTCGATGTCTTGCTCACTGTTTCATAAGTCAGGGCCCGCAAAGGCAGTGTTCTCCACTGTGTCAGCGCTGGTATTTTCAGTGCGGACAAAGTGGATTATAGGATATGTAGGATGCAAAAAATGGCTGAAAGGAGGAACAAAGGAAGACATCCTTTTCAACAAACATTAAATTCAGACAGGACTCTGTGTCATCCTGCCCCAGAACACATTTTTTTACATTTCAGACACAGCCTACAGGTCTACAGTGCCTACTTCACGAAAGTTCCACAATTCTACAAAGAAAAAATATATTGCTAATATTCAAAAATAAACAGGCTTAAAAAATCAGTGCAGACACCGAGGCTGGGCGATGTCCACAATACGTACTATATATTCAATTTTTAAGACAAAATTAGGCAACATCGTGAATATCATAGTGATCTCAATGCACTTCATTATGCATGTGTTATGTGCATATTTGAGCTTCTTGAAGACACACACAGTGGATAACAAGGATGCATTTCCCTGTTCAGGCAAGAATAGATGCACGGAATTCCTGCTCACATCAGGAGGTAGAAGTTGGCTTTTTATTTGCACTTTCTTGGCTTTTTATTATCCGTTCCACCTTAAAGAGTAATTCCACCGATTTCTCAGAAGTTCTCCACAGTTCAGTCTTTGAGATATAAACTTACTAACTCAGATTTATTTACAGTGGTGGTGATGCGAACCAGGGGTTGTGATGTCTACAACACAGATATAGCCATTTTATTTTCAATCCAAAATTACCAGTGGACCTACACTTGTCTTGTAAGTTTATCTGCAATGTTAATGAATAGTTTTCAATCTGAAAAAATAGTTTTTGGCTTGCAGCCCTCTATATACATCTCTGCTATGAATGGTTTGTAAAAATGACATTTCAGACCTAAAACTTGTATCACATTTTCTCAAACACCAGGCAAAGTATTTGTAACTATTTCATATAACAAATGGGTTCTTCTATTGTAACAAGCCCATCATCGCAACAATAGAAGGTGCTATATAGAACGCTTTTCAAAGAGGTTCTATTTAAAACAATCTACAGCGCATTCTTCATCAATCTGAAGAATTCTTTCATGATGCAAAGAACCCTTTAATCATGCAAAGGGTTCTTTGAGTGTTCATGGTTCTATACAGAACCATTTTCTTTACTAAAGAACCCTTGAAGAACCATCATTTTAAGTGTTAAATTTCTTGAATTTTTAAGTTTTATTAAGTGCACTAATCCACCTATATGGGTCATCAGAGTTTGAATGGAAGCCTTCAAACTCTGTTGACCCATACAGGTGGATTTGTATTGAGTGAAAGAAGTTACAGAGATGTCACTCTTGTGTTTGCTATTTATATTGTAAATTCAGATGATGACAGAACATGAAATCTGATTGACTATCAGGGAAAAATTAGCTAAAGTTTACATACAGCAATTCAGACGTAAAACTATAAAGTACTCCTACAATCACATTTAGTAGTGGGCAGTACAGGCAAAAATTTTGATCATGTATAATTAAGATTACTGATGGTTTTGGCATGTATCGTGGTATAGTGTTTTTTATATATATATATATATATATATATATATATAAATATAAATTTAATAAACCTCCAAAGCATCCAAAATGGTTTTATTTAATTATATATATATATATATATATATATATATATATATATATATATATATATATATATATATATATAATTAAATAAAACCATTTTGGATGCTTTGGAGGTTTATTAAATTTATCCATACATTAGTTATTAGTGTTTTAGACCTATAACGTTGGGTTGTCTTCTCACAGTGGAGGGATGGACAGAAGCACCTGTGGATTTGTTCAGATCTAAAGCAAGAGTGAAGCCTCATTCTCTGCTGTCTCTCAAAGATGAAAGCTCTGATAATTACAGTTTTGGTGGTCTACCAGACCATGCAGTCAACCATGCAGGACCTGGTAGACCAGTCCCATCTTCTCTGTATCTTTAAACAAATTTTTTGAACTCCAGGTTTTGTTTTTTTATACTTCTTTTCCTTTGACTTTCTCAAGTGGATTATTTTATATCTAATTTCCTGAGAAATATCTCTTGAAAAATGAACTTGTAACATGGACTTAATGGCGGTTTTGACTGGAAATTATATACATGAAAAGTGCTCTTTGACTTTTGCACAGTACTAAGTAAATAAAGTCATTGGTTCAGTTAGCCAGACATAATTCAGACTTTCAGACGCTGTGTGTACTCGAACATTAGCTAGCTATGTTAAGTGATCTACCTAACCTAAATAGCTAATGCCAATGCTTGTTGTAGTAAAAAAGGCATACTTTTGTAGGGCATAGTTTTAGCTAGCATTGCTAGTTTGCAAACAATGACACAGATAACACAAATACACATTAGTAATCTAGTGTGCTGCTTTATTCTGACAGCTGGAGTTCCGCTAACTGTGGGCCAAAATGGTGTTTTTCTCCCAAGTGATCTGCATACAGCTCAGACTGCTATACAAAGACATGATTACTTTTCTCTTTACATCAGGTATTTTAAAGGCACTGACTAAGGCCTCAGTGTTCATTTAGTGTTTAATGAACTTTAAGAGCTGATGGTGATGCATTCTTATGACATCATAAGTTTTCAGTGTCCTATTAGTTTTTTTCTGGCAAGACAAATCATTTCTGCCAACTTATTTACATTCTAAATTATACTTTCTATGTTTATGTTGACTACATAAAGAGGATGTAAATGAGAAACTAAATAAAGCGCACACACACACACACGCACACAATAAAAAGAGCCAAAGGTGATTGATTGCAAAAGGAAAATGGGAGGCGGATGAGGGAATAATTTCATCATGCTGATCCATCCAGGCCTGACCACCAGAATAGCATGTATGAACATTACCTACTCGAAATATATACAATGCACAAAAACACTTATTAAATGTAAGACAATGTATTAATATGTTGGATTTATTTATTTACATCATCCATCCAAGTTGCGTAGGGCTCCTGTCTGCTGAGAGCGCCCCTCACGGCAAGTATGACGACATATTTGTAACAACAATGTGCTACACCATTTTTCTGTTATCCATATGGGTGAGTAGCTGCTGCAGACTTGACATGATGGCTTCAAAGCAGGAAAGAGTTCACAAGAGGACCATGCTAGCTAGCTTTCTAACATCGGATGAATCTGAAATGGTTCCATAATCCCCATGTAGTGCAGTAGATCCACTAGATCATTAAATTATTATTTTTACTCTCTGAATACCACATTTCCACTGTATAAAAAATACAGAGCCATTTGTGTTTCCGTCACAGGGTACAAAGTTTCCTATAGACACATAATGCTTTATTTGTGTGTAGAAGTCATATATTTGTGACTTACGTAGTGCCCTAAATAGAGAGTTCGGGGGCTAATTTGAACAAAGCTCATCATAATGTTAGCCAACATTAGCTATCTAGCTACAGAACAAAGTTTCTCCATGTTGAAACTCATAAAGACGCATGTCAGATCAGCTATGTCCCATTGCCTATGTAGAAAAGCTAAATTCTGAAGGTAAATTGTCCAACAATTTAATGGAAAAACTACTGGTTTAACCTGATGAACAGCAGAAGATTGTAGGGGCAATTAAATGGTCTGTATGTTACATACACTTTAATCCTACTTTGGCAGTGGATGAAGATGCCTGGTTTATGTGTGGGGCCACCCTAAGTAAGAATTTGCTTAGGGCCCGAGAAGGCTAGGACCAGCCCTGGTTGAAATGTTCTGGGGGAGATTATGTGGTAAGTAACATTTCTGTGAATTCAAACTGTAATAATCTTCTTTCGTTTCATTGCGCATGTGGTTACAGCAGCTATGACACATGCCACTATGGTTACCGCACAGAATGAGACCACTATAGCAGTCAGGTTCAGGCCTGGATTTGAAATTGCTGGTGGTCTGGGTGTTGGTACAAACTTTGTTGCTCGAGCAACATTAGATACCTCAGACTTCATTGCCTCCTTGTCCTCTGACCGAACAGCAAAGAACAGTGTGGTTCCATTTTGGATTGTGATACCAGACAGGAAAGAAAACTGTTCATCTGAACCTGCCTCTTGTGGTTGGAGTGCTGATGTGTTTACTAGACTTGCATTGCTGAAGTTGTTCAGAAGCATCTCCAAATGTTTGCTCCATCTTATTTCATAGGATTCAGCTTAAAAGAAAAAGAAAGAAAACTATTAGGACAAAGCTTTTTTATACAAAATACTATACTTAGGTCATGGGCGGCCTACTTCTGACCTCTAACACAGTGATTTTAACTTAACTGATGACTTGAATCAGGGGTGTTAAATGATGTGCTAAACTCCGTAGTGCTGTCAGTTTGAAGGCCCTACTCTTGTTTCCCGCATATGGTGATAGGAACTGCTGTTTTGTGTGCAACATCAAAGATAAACCAAGCAAATAAGGATACTGCAGTAATGTAATGACCCGTGCAACATGAAAGGTATGTATTTATGTTTCCTCTGCACATCCAGTTTGGTTTCTCAACAAGTCAGTGTTAGAGCAGTGGGTCGTCTAAAGTGGAAATGTGCAATATTCACCTGTTCCTTGATCAAAGTCCTCCCCAGGAGCCGTCCAGTTGAGAAGCACAGTGTCCTCCTGGATTTCAGCACTCAGATCTGTGATCTTGTTGGGAGGGAAGTTTGGCGGGGTTACACCTGAGGGCACACTCACCACAAAGCTCTCTCCAGTGGCTGTTCTGGTGAAGCTGCCTACATCTGCTGACTGCACACTCACTGGGGGCTTCTGGGGGTTTAGCTGTACTTGACCTGAAAAAGAAGAGCTTCATGTAAATGCAGCAGACAAAGTCCTGATGTGGCTATTAGTGGGTCCAGGCCAAACACACTTCATAAGAACAGTTCACAGGAAGACAGTAAAAGTCTTGCGACTGTTGTGGTTGGACAGTAGAGGAATGAAAATGGCCTTCTAATGTGCGATAAAAGTTTGCTACGCTTACCATCCACAATATATCCAGGAATGTACAGAGCACCACTGTATCTGCTGGGTAAAACTTTCTTCTTTGTGTCTTCTTTATGGTCTGTTACCTCCACTTTCAGACTGTACCTTCCAGTCCTTAATTTTGTAAAATATCTAGAATAGATGCCATCATCCTTGAAATTATCAGCTCCTATAAAAAAGAATTATTACTCAATATGTACAACATCTAAAATGCATTATTAAACTCAAGTGATCCATAATTAAATAATGACTACAAGCTATAATGTTCTGATATATCTATATATTAGGCACTATATCATCTCTGTTGGGACAAAATCTATCTTCAAATAAAAATTTAACTTTACAGGAAAAGGAAAAAAAGTGTTCTTTAACTTCCATTAAAAATTAAGGACAAGATCTAATTCTAAGTCACGAGTTCGGACGATTTCTGTTGGGTTGTTCATTTGAAATTTTGACAATGTAAAGGACAACTGGCATTTTAAACCATGTGAAAAAACGGAAAATAACAAAAGTGAAATTTTGTTCTGACAGTGACAATATACATGTAAACAGAGTGGTACCTGCTCCGTTATCCAGGAGGTATAAGTTTTCTGAATGTCCAGTATCTGACTGCAGAGTGGCTATGACTTTAGCTCCCAGCACAGGAATGCGATTCTGACTGACCTCAGCAAACACTACCATGGGTTTACTGCCATCACTGGTTTGCTGGTTCATTTGGGCCTGAACTGTGACTGGAGGAACATCATTACGGGCTGCCCGACTTGTTACTGTTAAAGTCATAGTCTGAGCAGTTGATTCTTTGTTGAGGAAGCTGTATTTCCAGTCTCCAGTCTGTCATGCACAAGAGGAAGCAGGAAAAAGTAATTCAAGTTATGAAGTCCTGTATGTTAACGGTGATACATCTTTATTCTGTCGCATAATATAAAAATATGATATAGACTGATTATTTATAGTATTTACAGGTTGTTTTGTCGTCATTCCTTCATACATTGAATTAGCCCAAAATTACAGTGAAGTAAGTGTCGACTCTCCAGAAATGCTGCCATACCTCTGCAGTTCCAGGAATATTTAAAGTGATTGTCTTTGTATCTGCAATATCAGTGATATGAGTCTGATCATACACTGAACCACTTGGCGTCTCTATGTACACAATGGGTGCACTTCTTTCATAGATAATTGTAAAGGTGGTGCTGTTTCCCACAGTGTGGTCAAAGGGCACTGTTCCATTGAACCAATCATGAGGGACCTTTCCAGTACTCACAAGCTGTTCAGGGAAAGGAATAAAATCAGTAAAGGAGATATGTTGACTGGCAATGGCAGGTAGAACCATTTCTTTGAATGAAAAAAAAGTAGCTTACCTGAATTGTCTGTTTGATGGGATCTCCATCTGACATTGTAAATGAAGAAAATGCTTCAACAAGTTGGTTGGAAAGCAAAGAGTCATTGGCTTTCACAAATGATCCATCTATAACAATAAGTATAAAAGAACAAAAAAAGCAATTACTTTATTCTAGACCCATTACCAAAGTCACATTTCTCCTACTGCCCAGTCTTGTCATTGCTTAACCATGCTAAAACAGATATGAAATTCTAATACCTGAGAATCAAATTTATTTAACTCTGTGACACAATCTACATCAGGGGTCTTCAACTCCAGTCCTGGAGGTCCGCTGTCCAGCACTGTTCTGTGATTTCCTCGCTCAAACATATCTAACTCAACTGTTATTTGCCAGGTTCAGCATGTAGCTGCATCCCAAAAGCTAGGCTAGGCTTTTCCAATCAGGATGATCTTTCGAATATAGCTGATATATATTAGCTGTATATTATATTATTTTATTAATTGGTTAATCACATTTTTAAATAGCCGAATAAGGTTCAGAGACAGATATATATTAGTTTTGTTCTCTGTATCATTTCTACTACTGAATACTGTGTCATTAAAATGTGATTCACAGTACAACGTATAAAAACATACTTTTAAATACTGTAATATTTTGACGGTGACCTTAACAGTGTTTCTCTAAAGTAGTCCAGTGTTGTCTGCTTTTTTAAGAAGTCCACCATTAAGGTTTTGACTAGCGTTCACTCATGATTATTGAGTGCAGCATCATCTGACTCTTATAACTTATGGTAAACTGTCCTGATGGCAGATTTTCACAGTAAAGTACATACAATCACACAGAATAGATAGGACAACATTTCTCTAGTGACTACTTTATTGATGATGGCTGACTGTCTCCCTTTGCATGAGTGGGGTGGCCAGAAGGGTGGCTATACATCACGCTAGGGTAGCACTGGCTACCCCTGGCCACCCCTTGGCTACGCCCCTGCACCCATAATTTACACATGCGTCTGACCTGATGAAAGTTCTAGAGAAAAACAGCAGCAGATAAAACTAACTAGTACACAGTAAAATATGCATAAAAATATGCTATTGCTTTAGTTTAGTTACAAAACAAAAATGTTTTTCAGGCCAAATATTACATCATTCACATTAAACACATTAAACTATGTGTCCTGCCCTTTTGTATTATGTTATGCAAGCAAGCATTAACAGGACAGTCATGCCAAGATCCCACCTGCAGCCTAGCTTTTGGCAGGCAGCTGGTGCATTTGAACAGGGCAGTAACCGAACTGTGATGGACACTGGAACTCCAGGACCAGAGCTGAATACCCTTATACATTATCTGTACTACCTGTTAGAGTTGCCATGGTTAACAGAACGTTAGAGGCATCCGGACCAAGTGCTAAAGTGTTGATGATTGCACCAGTGGCCACTGCTGAGTCTAAATAACCTGCAATATTATCTGTTGCTTCACCATCAGTCAGAAAAATGACATCATCTCCTATTGTATTTTGATCGTCTTCCTTAAGTACCTGAAATGAATGACAAAAAAGGATTTTTGAGGCTGGTTTACTTTTAGACTGAATTTTAGACTAATTTTCTTCCGTAAAAAAGTCCAATAAAAATTTAATGTAATTTTTGGAAGGATGGGGTCATTTTTGGAATACTTGCAAAATGAAGCTGTTTGAACAAGCAAAGCCCCAAACAAGAAATAAATACTACAGTGGAGTGCTGTGGACTACCAAAGCACCTCCAGAAAGCACCTGCATTTTATGTGTTTCAGTATCAGCAAAAAGAACTGCAAAGGCTTAAGGTTAATATAGCAAAAGGACTTTGACTGTGTTATTTGTAATTGCACATGGTGGGAGAGTTTTGGCTAACAATGGGAGACACATACAGTATGCTAGGGGCAAACTAACTCAATACAAAGTTTTACATACCCCAACAAGACTCCACAGAATAAGAGTGTTAAATGATAATGTGAGTTGGAAGTGTAAAGAAGAAGCTGGTGCATATATACATAGACTGTGGGGATGCAAACTGAATGTGCCTCCGATAAAACGTGTTAGCAAAATTAAAAGGGAACCATAAACATACGGAAACTTGGGAAGATTTCTGTAAGAAGCTTGTTTTCGAGTCAAAATCTCTGTTAGTGTGATGTTCGAATGAAAGTATGTGTTTATGTATGTGTATGTGTGTATATACACCAAAGAGCCAAAACATTATGACAACTCAGAGATGAAGCGAATAATGTTGATTATCTCGTAACAATGTTGTATGTCAAGGTCTGGGATATATTAGACAGTGAGTGAACAGTCTGTTCTTGTAGTTGACTTGTTGGATGCAGGAGAAATGGGCAGACCTGGGCAACTTTGACAAGGAGCAATTCATTATTGCTAGGTGACTGGGTTGGAGCAAAGCTTATGGGGTGCTTCCAGTCAGCAGTGAAGAGTATCTACTCACAGTGGTCAGAGGACGGACAAACCATGAACCTTGTGACAGGATGTTGGGCCCCCAAAGCTCATCAAGGGTAACAAAGGCTATTCTGTCTGTTCCAAACTAGCAGAAGGTCTACTGTGGCACAAGTCACACCAATTTTTAATAATGGTCAAACAGGAATGTGTCACAACACACAGTGCATTGCTCTCTGCTGTGTATGGGGCTGCATAGCACAAAGAGTGCCCATACAAACTCTGTCCACCGTCGAAAGCGCCTATAATTGGCATGCGTGCATTAAACCGAACCTTGCAGCCTACCAGAATCTCGTTTGTGTATCATTTATATGAAGCATGCTCTAATTCATGCTGATTAATATGACAGATTTCAGCAGCTAGTGAATGGCTGTGCTCGGAGTCAGAGGTAGAGTAGTGAGTGAGCTGGTGCCCCTACAGACCAAACTTTATATTGTTCAATTTACGCCTGTAAAGAATAAAATGTGAAATAAACAGAACGTCTTTGTGTTAAGACGGTAGAATGATGATGTATGAGATGCTTATGCACTAGCTCTGTGTTGTATTTTTTGGGCAGTGTCAGTAGTATAAAACAAAAGCACAGCGTAATATGCCTTAAATGAAGCATGGAATGGTTGCAGCATTTGTTTATACCAATGAGCATTTAAAATACATACATCCACTAGTGTACTAAATTGCCAACTGCACAAATTATTACTGTTAATTTCTAATTTCATTCATATTATTGGTGTTTAGATGATTTTGTTTTGGTTAGTTCACCGCAAATCAAGCATTTTTTAAGGTTGTTGTCTCTCTCTCTCTCTCTCAGCTGTACTGTTAAGCATTGCATACTCTCATTACAACAGAGCTGTTACACTACATAAGCTATTACAGCTATTATAGCTAATATTAAACCATTAAAACCAAACTAAATTATTAAACTGGAAATTAAAGTTCCAGAGCTCCAGCTCTAAAAACAGCCACATATCAAAGAGTGTCAGTTTAATTGGGTTTAATCTCGTCATGCTAAGTAAAAAATTGAGAGAATGCTCTGTGAACAACTAGCATCCATACTCTCCCTTAATTAGCATTCCACCTTAACGCAACTTGCACATAACAGCGAGTAAAAATGATGTTGAGCCCAAGACAAGATTGATGATATTCATCTCAGGTCTTGAGTACTGCAACACTACCAGATACTACAGGGCACCTTACAGTGGTCCATGCCTTGGTGGGTCGGAGCTGTGTTGGCAGGACACAAAGGACCAACAGCAAATTAGGCAGACGGTCATAATGTTTTGGCTCATCAGTGTATAGATGTCTACGTACATTTTCCCTTTTTTCCCCCCAAAGCTATCCAATTTTGTGCCCCATTTGTGTAGACTTTAAGCTTCTCATTATAATGTCTTATTGTGCCAACCATATTTATTTCTGAAATGTGAAAACCAAATAAAACTTAATTTATAAAAATAATGATAAGCAATAAATGCTGTGCAAGAAACAAAAACAACAAACACACATTTTCTACACATTTTGTCTTACCTCAAAGCCTTTTGCAAGTCCTGTACACATGTTTGTTGACCCAGCTGCAATTGTTGGCAGCTTTTTAATTAAACTGTCTCTTGAGGCTTTGCCATCTATTTCGATCAATGGGTTTACAATGTCTGCACCAGTGCTAAACTTCACAATGCCCACATGTGCCCCCTCCTCCACAATCTCGCTCAGGAACAATGTAGCAGCTTGCCGTTGTCGAAGTATCCTCTCGCCCTTTAAAAGATAACCAAATATTAGACAATTTTTACAAGACATTCTCCAATTTATAGAATAGCTGTCCCTATATTTTCTTTTCATTGGTTATTTTTTAAAATAGTCATGCTATCGTAGCATCAGTCTTTTACATCAGACATCAGTAGGTAAAACGTACATAGCAGCAACAAATATTTTCCTCCTGACAGCCTACAACACATGATTGTCAATTCAGTGGTCACAGGTGGTAGTAGCATATATTTGTTATAACTTACAACTAAGAGTGTGACTTAGTTGTACGTATCTGACCACATCTTATTCCTTATTCCTTCAAAATTGTCTTTTAATCTGATTTGTAAAACATTTTTTTTTTTTTACATTTGATGCCCTCAGAGGTTATGTAAGAGCTGTAATCCCAGCTAGTTTTGCAGTTTGAAAGAAATGATAAAATATCAGACTGTAATACTACAGTCTGTCACAATAAAACACACCTGCATACTTCCAGAGACATCAAGGATGAGGCAGATGACACGATGCCGCCTCTGGATCACACTGAATGTTGGAGCTGATGGTGGGGATTGTAGAGGTTTTAAAGTCTGAAGGGCGTCTTTGTCTACAGAGTCTTGAAAAATCACTGTACGTGTAGCTTTGTTGTTACATTTCTGGTTCTGCATGTTTTGGGCTTCAGTGTTGTGTTCCCCTTCATGACAAAATGCTGTCACCTACAGAAAGAATTACAGTGTAAGGGTGTGCCGTTCATGGCCATGTGCAAGTTTTAAAGTTCCTATGGTCGTGTACTTCTATTTTACAGATGAAAGTAAAGAGGTAAAATTACACTGAACAGCCATAACATTAAAACCATTTAAAATCCATTTTTTTATCTATTTTATCAGCGTCACTTACCATATATGTGCACTTTGCACAGACTGTAGTCCATCTGTTTCTTTGCATACTTTGTTAGCCCCCTTTTACCCTGTTCTGCAATGGTCAGGACACCCACAGGACCACCACAGAGCAGGTATTATTTGGGTTATATGTCTGTGTGTGTTGCGCTGGTCTGAGTGGATCAGACACAGCAGTGCTGCTGAAGTTTTTACACACTTCAGTGTCACTGCTGGACTGAGAATAGTCCACCAACCAAAAATATCCAGCCAACAGTGTCCTGTGGGCAGCATATTGTGAGCACAGATGAAGGACTACAAACTGTGCAGCAGCAGATTAGCTACTGTCTCTGACTTTTACATCTACAGGACCAACAAAGTATGAGTGTCTAGTAAAGCGAACAGTGAGTTGACAGAGTGTATAAAAACTCTGTGTCTGATCCACTTATAAAAGCACAACACCCATTAACACACCACCATCACAACAGTGTCACTGCAGTGCTGAGAATCATAAACACTCAAATACTACCTGCTCTGTGGTGGTACTCTGGGGGTCCTGCCCATTTAAGAACTCGGTATCAGGCTAATAAAAAGTATGCAGAGAAACAGATGGACTACAGTCTGTAATTGTAGAACTACAAAGTGCACTTTATGGTAAGCGGAGCTGATAAAATGGACAGTGAGTGTAGAAACTAGTAGTAGTAGTAGAGAAGTAGTAACTTTCTTAATACATTTAACTTACAGAGTTTATGCTTTGCATGTACATTATCGAAGCATTTGTTTTTTGCTCTCTGTCTGGATAGAACTGGCATTCCTTAGTAGGTAACCCAGTTAGCACATTATTGCGGCAAGGCAGAGTATTTCCATTGATCAGTTCATACAACTGTCCAGATATCTCCCTGGTACATCTGTGGTAAACAAATACCCAAGTAGATCAGAAGTATACAAAGAGTTTAATGTTATCAATGTTATGTGTTGAGAATTTTCAACTTAGAAAGTTAATATGACCTTGTTGGTTGAACCTCCTGGGTAACAGAAAAGTAGAATGGCTCTTTCTCATTATATTCATCATACACCCCCCATCTGAGGTGAGCCCATTCATGCACAAAAACCCTGCCTGGAAATAAAACATATTTAATGACAAAAGAGGTCATGAATCTGTGATCACATTCTTGTGAATTTGTGCAATGACTGTTACATCTTGATCACTACTGATGTCAAATGTAACTACATTCTGAAATGCAAATATCTTTTAAATTCTTACAATTTATAGGTTCTTACCCTCTTTTTTAGAATATGATGATTTGTTTAGCTCTTACCTCTGGGCCCATATGCATCAAGAAGATTGTCGTTTAAGAGGAAGTTTGGCGTGAAGTGAGTGTACTCGCTCTCTTCTCCACAACCTTTTATCTGCTTAGTGTATGGGTCATCACCAAATGAAGGGTGTGAGGGCTCACTGATTATTTTGGCCTGTAATATGAAATACATAACATACTTCAACAATTTTGTTACACGGAAATAATAAGCACAATAATCTTTAGAATGAATAGTATTAGTTCCTATTAGTTCTTAACTACTGACCATATTATCCCCACAACCACTAAATAAGAAGGTAAACTGACTAAATGTTGTACCTTCTTATAGGTTTCTCTTCTTGCTTTATGGTATGATCCATTCCAGTTGGGTGGTACGAGTATTTTCACCTCCTTGATGAACACCTTGTTGTCTAAAGCTTGAAACAGATAGGCTGACCCATTAATAATCATTCCCTGTGGACAAAAAAAGGATCACAACTTTACAACACTGCAAAAATACACCTAATGTCAATTTCTGATTCCACCTTTGTCCTGACAAGCAACCTTGAGATTGACATTTTATGATGGATGAAACCACAGATAGACTAAGAATTTCTGACAGGTTCACGGCTGCTTCCCCAAACTTTTCCTTCATTCTTCATCTTCATTAATAATTGAGATGTGATGAAATTGAGGCATGCAGCAAAAATCAGTTTCAGAAACTATGCAAAGAAATGTATGTGGGATCTATGAAAAAAATATTGTTTCATCTGTCTGAACCGAACAAGCCAACACAATTTGTGTATTTATTATTTGTATGTGATGCAGTGTGCTGTAAATACCATAAAGCTTTCCGAACTTCGATGAAGTGATCAAGTATAAACTTAAGTCGGAATTTAAAGGCCCAACGTTTTAGCTTTGATGTAAACCAGTGGCCTGGTCTTTTTTGAACATAACAGTCTTTGGGGAGTTAATGTATTTCTTTTTTCAGCAGAACACCCTCTATGGTGGTCGAGAAGACCCAACAAACTGCAAATTAAAACGAGCTGCAAAACGCAGAAAACACTTTCATCAAAATGACGACACCAACGCTACATTTCATAAACGCGCAGCAAAAACAGAAAACAGGCAACTTCAGAAACGCTGCAAAGCCAGTCACAACACAACGGAAATGTCTCTGCAAGTCTCAAAAGGCTCAAAGGGGGCGAAATATCTATGACGGATAATCACTGACAGCAGCAGGTAAGACCCCGGACACTCGCATCCCCAGTTCGGTTAACCTGGCTGGCTAGTTTGCTGCCTGACATGTCATACAGTAGCTGTGGTGTGGTAGGTTAGTCATCTGGTATTAGTTAAACGTTTACAGTTACACTCTACAGCTAATTCCCACTACAGCTCATTTCCAGTAACACCCACTCAAATAAAAGTCAACTTTTACCGGTGAATGTTTCTGCTGCACAGAATTTTAAAGTCTGAATGGCTCCGTCCTCTCATCTCAGTGTCCTCCAGAAACACATCGGTTGTGTTGCGACTGGCCTGCCGGCGTTTCTGAAGTTGCCTGTTTTCTGTATTTGCAGCGCGTTTATGAAATGTAGCGTCGGTGTCGTCATTCTGATGAAAGTGCTTTCTGCGTTCGCGGAGTCTCGGCGAATTTGCAGCGCGTTTGTAAAACGCAGCGCCTATGTTGTGATTTTGATGAAAGTGCTTTCTGCGTTTTGCAGCTCGTTTTTTATTTGCTTTTGTTGGGTCTTCTCGGCCACCGTAGTGTACAACGTAAAAAAAACTTTTTAATTTGGTTGAATTTGTTTTGTTAATTTGAATGTAGACATACACAAATTATTAGCTGATTTTGCTTTCTTAGTACTTTTAAAGATGTAGGACAGAGGTCACTAATAAGCGGACCGCGGTCCGAGTCGGGACCCAGGCGCTGTCCTATGCGGACCTGGACCTATAATCGATAAACTAAGGAGAATTATTTAATTTCGACAGGGTCGTGCTATTTTAATAGGCGTAGCTTTTCTAGCCTTTACGGTACTGCTTTAGCGGCCGGGAAACAGACTAATCGCATGCGTTGTAAATATAACACGTGACGCTACTCAGCCAATCAGATCTGTGCATTACGATGAGCTCTGAGAGTCGAGAGAAACAGCAGTCGGAGAAGAAAGTGAGCCAGAGGGAAGTTATTTTACATGGCGTGCTCTAAAAAGAGAAAACTGACAATATATGTTGTTGAAATATGACTGAATTGTACGGTTGCATGATATAGCCATAATGTGAATTTGATTTGACATTCAGTTGTTGACTACATCAGATGTTGATGTACAGTATATGCCACTGAATCATAATGCAAATTAGACATTATGATGCTCCAGACCTTTGCTTGAGGAAATTTTCTGTAACTGGACCTTATTGAATTTTAATTAAAGACCCCTGATGTAGGACATTATATGAATGGCACAAAGATTATACTTCTAAACATGACAGCAAATTTTTAAAAATATTATGCAGAAGTATGGAAGAATGGAGAACATCACATCTCACAGTAACATTCTGATACTGATATTTTGTGTTGAAAGTGTCTTCATTCTATAGTCACCTAATAATACTACGTTTTTTTTATGTTTTTAATACTGCAATATAGTACATATCATTGTGCAAAACTGATTTTATAAACAGTACGAAAACCTAAACTGCTTTAATTAAAACAAAAACCTTTTCCCTCCATTTTAACCCCCCAAAAATTGATCTGTCAACATCAACATCACAAAAGAACAATTAAAATAGGCACAGCATGTGAGTATAAACTAGACATCTAATGTTACTCTTAATTTTGTGGATTCCAAAAAAGGCTGAAAATAAGAGACCCCAGTAGAAAAGGATATGAGTACAGTTTTAAATTCCGATAAACTGTTAAACAATTTATTTATTTATTTAGATTGTTTTTCTTTATTGTGTTGAAGCTGATGTACTCTTAGTTTTTATGTATCTTAATATTTATGCATAGATTTTAAATATGCTTTTGTCCTCATTGCTGGGACTCTGACTTGCCTCTTAACCTGACTTGGCTTGTCTAATTGTTTTCAAATATATATGAATAAATACCTCTATTTGAGTTATGATCTCATCATTTTGAGGCACAGCTGGGTTGATGGCTATGAGAATGTCAGTGTATACATTTCCATCCAGTTTGATTCCTGTATTTGGTCCCAGAGCATTGAGGACCAGCAGCACCACAGCAAACAATTTGGCCATGACTGCAACACTGAAACAAGAAGCCCAGAGCGTAACTTATATATTGTAAGGAGGAAATTGCTTACAGTCATTAAAATACAGTTTTTGAAATCTTCTCAAGTGTGGCCCAGAAAAATATGTGAATTTTGACCCTTTCTGTTCTGTTATGATGCCATTTATCTTTATAAGCTACCGGTAATCCTGTGTAAGTTGCTAGATAAGGATAAATAACCACACCACTTCCTTATAATCTGAGTAGATACAGTGCAGTAAGTGACTGAACACAATTTCAGATGAATCTCAATTTGGACACAATTTGTGGTGCTTTGGCTCAGTACTCCAATAAACTGGATTTGAGGCAAGGTTTGTTTTGCACTGATCTGCAGTCTTCATGGCCCCAACCATGAGTTTCCCTGAAGCATGTGAGTTTAGTCACTTTCTCTAAACCTGGAGAGTGAATAGAGTGAATTTGTAAAGGAAAGAAGGAACAGGTAAATCCCACACTTCCCACACGTTCTGGGACAAAGTGCAGTTTGCAGCTGTCTGTACAGCCAAGTGAAGATGAAATAACTTCAAGAACAGCAATGCTACAAGCATGAATAACACAGAGCATCACGTGACATGTAAATGTGGCTTCATAATGACGTCTTGAAAAAGTCCAGCTGTTAGAGTTGAAATCTGTGATCATAAAATGCAACCAGATGGCAAACTGCCAGTTAACCCCTTAAAATCCCAGCCTTATTACATAGTAAGGCTTATTTTTAAGTAACTACAAGGACTTCAGTGCAAACTGGTTGAGCTTCTTGGGTTATAGAAGTGTGTAATAAAACCCATATAAGTGGTTAAACATCACTGCTTACTCCTAACAGACTGGCTTTAACTGGTTTACACGTTATATTCTCTTTAGAGCTGGCTATATTTGCCCCTTACTAGAGTAGGCTGAGCAGGCAGCAGAAAGCTAACTGGCTATCAGGGTAACTCTACAGTAATAAAAGACATGCATGCTCCCCATTTACTAAAAGGTATGAAATTCTTTATATATTTGACACCAGTAACTGAACATACCTGCATAAAGGGCAGACAGGAGGAATAAACAGGCTTCAATATGATTTTTCAGTATCTCAGTTGCGCTGTGAAACAGTTCTCACTCTCATAAAATAGCTGTTGTATGAGCTGTTACACTATGTAAGCTATTAAAACCAAACTTAATCATTAAACTGGGAATTAAAGTTCCAGCGCTGCTTTAAAAACAACCACATATCACAATGTCGGTTTAATTGGCTTTAAACTCGTCATATCGAGAAAATAATTGAGAGAATAACGTTCCACCTTAATGCAACTCGCGCACAACCGTGAGTAAAAACGTCCTAAAAACACATACAACAATATTTTAATTGCACAAAAACATATTTAGTATATGATTAATTGCTTATAAGATCGAATTAACTTGTTTTATTTCGATAATATAACACACTGAGCTGGGGTATGTATGTGCCACTGAGCCGGCACATACATACTTTCTCTCACAATGCCGTTTTTCAAGGAGGACAAGAGGTGGGGCTGCACTTTTCTCTTTAATCTGTTGCAAAAAAAAGGGTAACATAAAATGTATGCTTTGCTGCTAGGTCTTTCTTAGAACTTTCCCATGTGTTTTTAATTCACAGTTAAAAACAGGGACATTTCCGGGGACAACTCCAGCCAGGGACAAGCCACCAAGAACAGGGACTGATGCGTGGATGTCAAGGGCGGTGGATTCCTATGTGACTATAACAGTGTATTATCTCACCGAGAACTGCTGACTGTTGTCTCACGCTCTCCAAACAAGAGCAGTGCACAAAAGTTACACCAGGGCAAACACTGCACCTCCTGCAAAATGTAGCACAAGAATGGGAGATTGCTGACAAAAAAAAACTTTGTGGCTGTATTTGCAGTACAAAATTTTTTAAAAATTGATAAATAGCAGGATTTCGCAGTATGTCACTATATGTTAAAATTGCAATAATATTGTATTGTGAATTAAGTATGATGATGTAATTGTATTGTGGGGCCTTTGGTGATTCCCATCTCTACTATGTATCAGCTTAAAATGCCTCCTAAGACATATTAATAAGTCATATATTAACATGCATGTCAGCATAAACCGCTGTATAAAACTTCAAAAGTTCATCTTCCTCATTGTGTGAAATAGTAAAAATGAGTCAGAGATAGTCAAATGTGTCAGAAAGCATGTTGCCTTTGGGTTGGGAAACATTATTTTAGTAAATGACTTGTAATTACTGACAGTACATGTACCTTTACCAGAAAATGTTGCTGGGACAATATGCTGCAAAATAAAATCAACAAGGTATCAAATAAGGAAACAAAGGCACACATTTTACCGTCCATCATGTGAGTAAGAAGGAAACAACTGTGTTTTACAACTCAGTGACTATCGGTTGTTGGTGCTGTTTGTTGTTTAATATGGTCAAAATTTGTTAGATTATTTTTTATGTTTTTGTGAAATTCACTATTTTTTCAAAAGGGAATTGTATGTTTATTGTTTTCTGTGTTTTCCTCTCCCTCAAATAGCTTCTGCCTGGTTGAACTGAAGGTTAAAGGGGAGTCACTTGGCCTGGGCTATTTCTTAACCAGTCATAAACCTTATTACACCAACCTTTTACCTTGATTCACTTACACATAATTCTTATTATCCAAGGAGGGCGAACAAGCATGTGGCACAATAGAGAGAGCAAGAGCAAGGGAGAAAAAGCCTGAGTGCCTGTAATCTCTCAAATCTACTCCATTGTAAAACACAAATCATTTGAACTTATAAGTTTAGGTAAACTGGCTGTTTTCGAAATTTATGTTCACTGATATCACATAGTAATTTAACAAAACAATGTTTAGAGACCACAGAATACCTTTCTGGTCATATCTGGGTTCCACCCTTAGAGTCCCTGCAAACTCAACCACATGTGACTTCTGGTACGTGATAGTGACTAGACTTATCCAAGTTCCGTACAAGGTTTATGACCCTGAAGGGAAAGAATGTCATAGAAGCCTTCCTGAGGGCAAGGCCAGACTTCCTCTAAAAGGTGTCATAAAGGGGGTCTGTCTTATCCTACCTTCAAGAAGAATGACAGCCCAAACGCCATAAAACAGAAAAGGTACAACCCAAGGACAGAGTGTGACATTGCTCTCTGACTTATTAAGGGTCACGAATTAACAGCTTGATGGACTTACAGACTTCAATGGGAAAAAAGCATGAACATCTTATTTTTACAAAGGACAATTTTTCATTAGCAACATTAAAGTGAAAGGTGGATATTCCCCTATCATGTGTGAAAAGGGTATGATGTCACAGAGATGTATAATTCATTCTTTTCCCTCAAATGTGTGAATAATGTACAAAACATGCCATGTTTTATCTCAAATTAAATGATCTATACAGATGTGGGACACACCGGTTGCATGATATAGCCATAATGTGAATTTTATGTCCAGTAACACAGGGAAAGCCTGATGGACGGGTAAAGACTGGGAAAAGACCCCAGACTCTGCCCATGTAGAAGGAGGGTGAATTGGCATGAGGAATGAATGTGACAAGGACTAGGATGCCTCCCACACATAAACCCCATAAAGGTCACGGCACGTGAAATTTTCTTAGAATTTTTGCAAATTGGAGGTCTTTCCTTGACTTCCACTCACTAACTCTGGAGTCAAAGCCTTCACCTCTGACCTACCAGCTGATCTTATTTTGAACTTTGAAGTTTGATTCTTTCTTGTCAGAAAACAACACATGCAAACTTCTAGACTGGTACTTCTTTCTGTCCTTTGTGATTCCAGAAGGCAGAACTTTTTGACAAAGCCACTGGCTGGGTCCTAAGCCATTGAATCCAAGGACACACTTCTGGGCATAATACTAGAGCTCGACAAATAAATCCTTATACTGATGTGAGCTAATTGCAGATAAATCTGCAACGCCATTTATATTGGCCGATAAATGACAATTAAAAAAGAAATGGAGTACATAACAAATCGCACTTATTTCCCAGAATATTACTACTTATTTTTACTTATTTTGATAGAAATCTATTACTCATTTTACCAGTCTTCCCTTTTTTTATTTTTTATTTGCTAATATATTTTTTTTTCCTTCTGGAATCGCTCTTTTCCTTCTGAAATCTTTCTTTCACTTCTGGCTTTTGGCACATTTTAACAGAAGTCGGGTCTTAGAAGAGGGCGTTCACCTGCACTTTCTATTGGCCATCTTATTTGGAGTGACAGGTCTTCTGAATACATAGCCAGTCAGGATGAACTGCCTTCAGCATGGTGGAACATGTTGTACTGAGTGCTGCTATGAGTGCAGCTCTGTACTGGCATATCTTACAAGATGATCAATGTTCGTCATATTCCTTTAAAATTATTAATGCAACACATATTCAGGTTTTTGTGTCAAATGATATGTTATTTTAGGCACTGAAGAGCACAAACTTAGTTGCTGAATGAAGATATACCACCTTTTGAGTTTGCAGATGGTAAGTAGCCTAGCAATGTCCTCTAGGATGGACTAGGCTAACCATCCCTTCACCAAATGCAAAGAAAGGGCACCGTGAAACCCACAAGAGTCTCCCCCCTGTCGTTTTTTCAGTTTCTGGCATAATTTGAAAGTAGCCATTGTCCTTTACCTTGTGTGCAACTATCATAATGAATGGACAAACAGAAATGACCCAAAATTACTTGGAAAAAAGTCTGGTTCCATTGAATTAAAATTAGAGAATATTTTCCCTTCTCCTGTAAAGTTATCATTTTGGAGATATGAGGTTTTTTCAGACAACAGCTGTTGTTCATGAACAAAACTGACATTTCATGTTTTTCTTTTTTACTGTCATCTGTTTATTTATTGTCAATTTATTACAGGGAAGTGAAGTACTTAGGACATTTGATAAAGGCCTCCATTTCATTTTCACATATAATAATTTTAGTGTGGTACTTTGATTAAGAACACAACTTTTGAAACATTTTGAAAAACTAGAAAAGATCTGGCATATAAATTCTACATTCTGTAACACCTAGTAATGGGGCAGGGCAACCATTTTTTTGTGCTCTAAAAGCAAATCTGTCTGCTCTTTCAATTTATTTCACCTAACTGTGCACAGGTTTATGAACCATAATCCTATATAACTCATGCATGGATAGGCTTTATCTTTGCAGTACACAGACATTGTTCTTGAGGAGGCATTTCCCCCATCATCTCAAGAGACTGGTTTAAATCTTACCTGACAGGACTGACACTTTTATTAGTTCTTGTTATTGTGTTATTCACAACTGTGGACACAAATGCTTTTGCATTTGTTACCATAAATATATGTAGAGTAATTCATGGGAAGATGCTTGTGAAATAATTATTTACACATTAAAAGTTAGATGTTGAATGCTGTTGGTTTAAGTTGTTACTGTTATTATTATGGCAATACTACTACTACTACTACTACTAATAATAATAATAATAACAACCATCATCATCATTATACCATTAATTAATATACATTGTATTATGCAATTAATAAAACCAATTGTTTCTGTTTTACTCTCACTTGTCTTTTGATCATAGCTTATTAAAATTAAGTTTAATGAAGTCCTCAAATTCATTTTAAAATATATAAATGAGCACTGTACTTGTTTATTTCTACTTCACTTCACTTTCTAAGACAAAAAAAAACATTCAACATACAAATTAGTCAGTATATAACTAATAAAATTACACAGTTATTAGTCTGTAAAACCTAAATGACAAACTGATGCAAGGGAGGAAGAGGAACATCTTGCCCCCATAGTGTGATGCTGATCTTAAGGGACCCCCCCCCCATTTTCTAATAGTATATGAGATTACATATGATGTTAATGGTGAGGGAAAAAAGAAACATTGCAGTGAGTCTCACTCAGCATCTTTATTGAAAAGCTGCCAACTTTAATGAACACTTTAAAAAGAACAAATAATAATTTTTATTTGTTTCTATTAAATGGATTAATTACATTTTATTTTTGGGTATTTAAGTTGTTCACATTGCTTTTTTACATCATTTCAAAGTATGACACACTTCAGACTAAATCTTGAGAGAAGAACACAAAAACAAGAAGGGGCAAAGCAGTATTATGTTAGAAAAGGCTCATGACTGAATGATTTGATTCACATCCCATAGCTACAGACTCTGGCAGGATAATAGATTACATTAAATGATGTTTACTATTAACATTATTAACATTGTCTCGACTGAGCCAAGTCTGTTCCCACAAAAAAGCAGTCCCATAAATTCCCCAACAGCATGCAGAAATGGGTTCCCAGTAAAGTTTGCCATTTCTATAAGATTATCTTAGAAGCTCTTCATAAAGAAAATGGAAAAGTGTTATTTGATAGAACAATACTGACAGGAAGACGTTATACAAAACTGTTAATAATAAAGAATGAAAAATGAGTTGGTCTTAGGTATGTGAGCCAAGTGAGCACTACATGTTTTTTGTTAGCCACTTCTGGTTGAAATGTTCTGCAAATCTAATCCCCTCCAGATTCTTTCACCACCTTCTTTCGTTTTGTTGCCCATAGGGTTACAGTAGCGATGATACATGCCAAAATGGTTACACCACAGACAATAATGACTATAACGATTAGGAGATCCGGGGGTGGTTTTGCAATTTCTGGAGGTTTGGGACTTGGGACAAACTTTGTCACTCGAGCAATGTTAGATACCTCAGACTTCAGTGCCTCCTTGTCCTGTGACCGAATACCGAAGAACAGTGTGGTTCCATTCTGGATGGCAACTTCAGGCAGGAAGGAAAACTGTTCATCTAAACCTGCCTCTTGGGGATGGAGTGCAGATGTGTTTACTGGAATAGCATCGCTGAAGTTGTACAGAACTGTCTTCAAATGTTTGCTCCACCTAATTTCATAAGATTCAACTTGAGAGGAAAAGAAATACAAATATTAGGCAAATGCTGTTTACACAAAGTATATGGTCAAGTCATGGACAGCCTACATCTTTACTCTAACACAGTGAATTTAACTTGTACAGGGCTTGCTAATTAGCTGATGGGCTGAATCAGATGTAGAATGCTAAACTGCAATGCTGTCAGGATGATAGGCTCCCCCGAATAACTCCAAGAGGTGAGTATTCGTTCCATATGTTGATAATCATTTCTATATTTAATATTTGGAAACTTTATCTTGTTTTAAACCCTTAGACCTTACTAGTATTGTAGAACACTCTTGTTGATTCCTGACAATTTTCAGAGTTAGAGGCTCATTCATCAGTCATTTAAACAAAACAAACCATGCAATGGATGTGACAGGCTATAAAAATCATGTCATACCCAGGTAACATTACCTAAAGCTGAACTGCCACCACATACTCCCCTTCTATGAGTTCACAAGTCACCGCTTTTCAGTGTGCGAAATACCCCCTGGCATTCGGTGGGAGTACCATGCACCACGTTTTTTTTTTTTTTAATGTACTCCAACATTGGCTGGCTGCTAACTCACTCACCATAGCAGTGCTAATGCTAGCTTCAATTACAAATTATTTGGTTTAACAATTCTTCTTCTGTGAACACTCTTTTCTAGTTTGGTAATTCTGCCTTTTATTGAGGTCCTACACGTCTCTTGTGTCTTTGGTTTGAGAAATAAGTAACAATTCAGCCTTTCTACCAATCTCTTTGGAAACTGGCAATTTTTCACATTTACACATGTGACGGCATATTGTAAAGTTTTTCAGAGGTATCCCAGTTACGTTTTTTAGGCTATGAAGGACCAACTGGGTGAACCAGTCTGCTGTAGCGCAACCTTGAGGCAGACCAATGCTGCATCACTAGTTAGTAAAGAAGACAGACGCTCGCTGGCTGTGTGAAGCAGCTAAACAGTGACCTTTCCCTAAATTTGTATTTCAGCATTTATTTTTCCCCTAATGAACAGTGCAACATCATAATCAATTTGTTTTCAGGGCCCTCCCAGAATTTTGATTTTAAGACATTCAGGGGATCCAAGAGCTTAATTAGGAGGTCCCAGACCCCACAGGACCCCCTGGTTTTCACACCTTGTTCCTTTTATTTGAGAGACTGAAGCGACATAATTTGTGAAAAATGATAAAACAATGTTTACACAATGAGAAACAATAATGTTGGATGTTGAATGAGATCCAGGTGCTGCAGAGAGCAGCTTAGCCACCGCACAACTTAGAGAGAGATAATTGGTTTAGCCGATTCCTACATGGCTTGGGAATCGATGTTATGTAACATTTCATTATAGGACTGTTCCAGCATATTGGCAGGGTTCGTTCTTTGTTTACATGCTGAAAATATGCTTAAACAGTGAAGAGATTGCTGTTTTATTGTGGATTTTGAGGTTTATCATGCATAAATGAACCAAATGAGAAAGAAGTGTAAGACCCTGCTAGATATAGGAAGACAGAGGTTATTTGTAATAAATGACAGACTGTTGAAGGTGCTGCATGACCTTGGGCTGCAACATTGAACCAGGCCTCGGGACCACGGGGACTGCATGACACTGCTGGCTGGGAAAGGATGCATTGAAAAGGTGTGCCAGAAATGCAGTTTTACCATCTCTTCTACTCTCCAGCTTCCGCTCTCTGGACAATACACCTAACTTCCCAGTGTGGACTCCTAAGTGGTGGGATGAGTCTCGCTATCTGTTTTACATTTTGAGTTGACTGATGTGAAAACCTGGATAAAATATTAAGTAGACAATTATGTGAGAATGCTGTTCGCAGTCTTCAGTTCAGCATTCAACACAATCATGTTGTAAGACCGAAAAACGTTTCTACTATGCTTTCTTGAGGAGCTTCCTTACCACCACTCCAAATGGACTGTTCAGAGACCGGCTCGTAACCTTTTAAGTTGGGATTAGATTTTTTCCACAAATGTATGTATTTGTATATTAGGCCTGGGCAATATCTAAAAATAATTAGCAGATATTTTCCAGTTAAAACATTGTGATTATCGATAATATGGCCCCCAGATCGAATACACGTGGTCCACTGCAGCTTTCACCTAGTTTCAATTGAATTCTTAGTGTACATGCTTAGTTTGAGCATTAATGTTTCAATGAATATCTTAAATAAAACCACATATTAAATAAATAAAAATGGGTAAAAAAGTAAATAAAACTGAGTAACTAAAAAACCTTTAAAAACTATTTCACCTGTCGTTATAACAGACGTTACTACAAACGCGTTCATGAGCTTCTTCTGGTTGTAGGTTTCATCAGTATCAAGGCGACTTGCGTGCTAATAGCGACCCCTGCTGGAGAAACTTCAGACTGCACGCAGTTTTCAAAGCTGTGCCCAATCGCTGGGCAATTAACCAGTTTAACTTCAAGTTTTTAGCCGTTTAGCTCCATTTACTCCCATTCATTGAGGACTCGCTCGTTTGCTACGACGGCGTTTTAGGGCCACTGTTAATACAAATAAAATAGTAGACTTCTAGAATAAAGTCGTAATATTTCGAGGATAAAGTGGGCAAACTGTAGGGCGGCTGCCATAACGCGTTGGGGTCTCAGTGTCCTACTCCTGTCTCCCTGTGGATCGATCATTTTGATTATTATTCTCATTGTCTGTGAAACTTCATGCCCTTTCTGAATGGCGCGGAGATGTAGACAGACAGACAGTTTCCTGCACAGCCGTTTCAGCTGTTTCTTATATTAATACCAGACTGGTGCTGATGAGACAGGGAGACTGAGTATTTCTTTATGGGTGAAATCGATATGAAAGCATAACCAGAGCCAGTTTATGAGGAGCCTGGCCACTTCCTATTTCCCCCGTTAAATCAAGAACAGGACTGCTAAACAGCAGAGGGCGCCTGCGAGCGAGTCCTCAATGAATGGAAGTAAATGGTGCTCAACGGCTAAAAACGAAAAGTTAAAATAGTTTCTAATCACTTGCCCAGAACATTTATTTAATTTGAGAAAGTAGAAGGATGTATTTCGCTATAAAAGCAAAGAAAATTATCCAGATAATTGGGCAGCAGAAGGCGGGTATTACTGCTAGTGAGTGCTGATTGGTTGGTGAGCGGAGCAGCTGGTTGGCTGTTCGCGCTCACAGACATCATGGACGTACTTGAGGTGCTGTTTTAAACTCCTATAGCTGGAGTTTCAAGGCTCTTAAAAATATAACAGCAATGTTGAAATGTTTTACACATTTAAAATTGTAAATGAGTCCTCTCTAGTTCTCTTGCTGTTCTTTTCCCCACAACGCTGATGATCACCTTTTACACATCGCCATCAGGTTACTTCTTAATCATCGATGATGTCTAAATACATCGCCCTATAGCCCAGGCCTAGTATATACATATATATGATGCCCATTCCTGTATATGGTTTTGCTGTCCTGTATAGTATTTATAGTCTTGTGTATTTATTATTCCGTATGTCTGTTGTCTGGTGTATTTATTGAATATGCTGCACTCGTTTAACACTTGTGTATCTGCATTGTAGTCCTGTGTAAATGTGCTGCTGTTTTGTTTTGCACCATGAGGCCTAAAGAACATTTTACTCCAATGTATCCATGTATGTGTCCTGAGGAATGACAATAAAGACCTTTTGATTTGATTTGACTTGACCTGTAAAATGAGTCAAATGGTCTACAGAAGAGCCAAAATCAAAGAATCAAGCAGTTATAAAAATTCAGTTAACTGTTCTGAACCAGCCCAGACCAAAACTAACCCTGTCACATGGATCAGCCATAAAACACTGTGTCGTGACACATTCCCAAGCCCTATAACAGATGAATGACAACCCTTAAATCTATATGAATTTCTTATAAGACCTTAAAATAACTTGCTGAGTCATCAGTCCTGAAACAGATTCAAGTCCACCTGTTGAAGGAATTTCACTCACTATGGAACTTAGCCACTAAGTGGAATATGAACATGGCTATCCATTCATTAAATTAGCTAAACTGACTGAAAACACATGAACATGAACATATTTAAAGTAAGGTTGATTATGACATGTAAATATAATTGTTTTTAAAGGAGGTATTGGGTACACATTTGAAAACACGTATAAGTATTCAAATGCTATTCAGACCAGCCTTAAATTAAAGCTGTAATCTCATCATTTGTGCAGCAGTGTTAGAGCAGTAGGCTGTCTAAAGTGTAACTGTGCAATATTTACCTGTTCCAAGATCAAAGTCCTCGCCAGGAGCTGTCCAGCTGAGAAATATAGTGTCCACACGGATTTTAGCCCTCAGATCTGTGATCTTGCCAGGGGGGAACTTTGGGGTCACACCTGGGGGCACATTTACCACAAAGCTCTTCCCAGTGGCTGTTCTGGTGAAGCTGCCCACATCTGCCGACTTCACGCTCACTGGGGGCTTCTGAGAATTTAGCTGCACTTTACCTGAAAACAAGAAGGCAGTCTTAATGCTGCAGGAAATTTAATTAAAGAGGTTTCAGTTTGAGTGATACTACAAAAGTGCAACCAGCAAGGCTCCGGTTGAGTGTAAAAGATGCAGCAAACAGAATCAGGCATTACATGTCTTGATAATATGGCCAATGACTACTTAAAATTCATAAACAAATTGTCAGATGCCTCCTATTTTATGGCTGAAATGTTTCAAAAACATGAATGTCCTAAAAACAATGGTTACATTATGCAGTGTGGTGAAAATCTGCCCTACCTACCGTTCACAATATATCCAGGGACATATAGAGCACCACTATTTCTGTTGTGTGAACCACTGACTCCCTCCTGGTGTATCACCTGCACTTTCAGACTGTACCTTCCATTCTTTAATTTTGTGAAATATCTAGAATAGATGCCATCGTCTTTGAAATTATCAGCTCCTGTAAAAGATACATTCAAAATGTAAGTAAGTGTATTCCTATTCAACTCAAGCTTACATGGTCCATAATTAAATAATTACTACAACCTATAATGTAGTAGTACCTGCTCCGTTATCCAGGAGGTATAAGTCAACCGAATGTCCAGTATCTGACTGCAAGGTGGCCATGACTTTGGCCCCCAACACAGGAATGTGATTCTGACTGACCTCAGCAAACACTACCATGGGTTTACTGCCATCACTGGTTAACTGGTTCATTTGGGCCTTAACCATGACTGGAGGTACATTGTCACGTGCTGCTCGGCTTGTTACTGTTAAAGTCATGGTTTGAGCAGTTGATTCTTTGTTGAAGAAGCTGTATCTCCAGTCTCCAGCCTGCCATAAACAGGAATTTTACAGATTAAACTGAAGTCATGAATTTATGAAGTCATGAATTCACATATGATACTGTTCACATACAGTACTGCAGCATTAGGTGTTATATTTGTTTGAAAAACACTAACACAGGAATAACTACAAATCAGAAAACAATACATTACAACAAAACAACAGTACATTGTGATTTTGTGTCGGTCAGTTAGCATAACCATTTGCAAAGCTTTCTTTGAGGAAGACCAGTATTTACAACTAAGATCCAATACCTGCTCCTGCTACTGAATGCTTCATAGCATTAAATAAAGTTTGCTGCTGATGGAATTCAACTAATCAGTGCAATGACTGAAGTAGATGCTGGAGTGGGTAATCGGGAGAGTCTGAAGAATTGCTGGTAGTAGTAGTGTTTTTGGCCAGTTACTGTGAACTAATACATAATCTCATACATGTGCACACAAGAATGCTGAGATGTTACATCCAAGCATATATGTGCAGTAATTTAGTTGTTAAACCAGCGACCTCACTGCCCCAATTTGCTGATTGTAAATGAATCTTGTACAGTTGACAGAGATCAGATGAAGCTCAAGTTAGCTTCTTATTCTCCTTTCCTATCCCATTTAAAGTGGAACGGAAATTCGATTAAGAAGCTGACATCAGATTCAAGAGATTTGCATGTCACGTTCACCACAACGGTGTCAGTCTTACAAAAGAAGCAGCACTCTACAGAGTTTATTCATTTTTTTGTGCATTCATTTTCATTCGTGAATCATGTGAGGATGGAGAGCAGCGTCAAGAACTGCACAAAAAAACAAGGTGGCACCGAGAAGACAGGTAATGCTATCTAAGGAGGACAAGAACATATCTGAGCAAGTGAGCAGTGAGAAATGTTGCCAGGATCTTAACTTAGTTTGTTTGTAGCATATTGACTGTCATGATTACGTCACATCTCAGAAAAAAAGCTTTTGCCAGTTTTCATTTTATCACTAGCTAGCCACGTTGGTTTTCTCAGTGTAGCATATAAATAATAAAAAAGAGCAAGAAATAAAAAAAAAATAGATTTTAGAAAAAGTTATTTTACAAAGGCAAAATCTGTGTGTGTGTGTGTGTGTGTGTGTGTGTGTGTGTGTATGTAGAGTTTGGCGTGGGCTGGTCTGCGTCATGTAACTCACAGTCTGAAAACACCTCCCACATTGGCTGGAGATTTATATCTTGTAACAAATATATAAATAACTTTGTACTGTTACTTTTTTACTGTAATTTTGGCAATATGTATTTATTCTAATGTCATTTTGTGTCTTTACAGTGAAAAACACTCTTACTACTAAGATGAATAGTAAGTAATTTTAACGGTTGCCTAAGACTTTTGCACATTATGTATACATCATGTTCTATATTTCATTTATCAGTTAGATCTATCAGTATTAAAAAATACAGTGAAGTGTTGACTCTCCAGAAATGGTGTCATACCTCTGCAGTTCCAGGAATATTTAAAGTCAGTGTCTTTGTGGCAGCATGATCAGTCATACGAGTCTGATCATACACTGAACCACTTGGTGCCTGTATGTTCACGGTGGGTGCACTTTTTTCATAGATTATTGTAAAGGTTGTGCTGTTTCCTACAGTGCGGTCTATGGGCACTGTTCCATTGAACCAACCGGTAGTAGCACTTCCAGTGCTCACAAGCTGTACAGGAAAAAAAAGAATCAGTGAAGTAAATGTGCTGGCTCACAGTATTAAGCAGAACCATGTAAATATATTGTAAATATACTGTATGTAGGTCACCTGAATTGTCTGTTTGGTGGGATCTCCATCTGACATTGTAAATGAAGAAAAGGCATCCACAAGTTGGTTGGAAATCAAATTCTCATCAGCAACCACGAACTTTCCATCTAATGAAATTAAAGTAAAGTAAATATTTTATATGCAGTACCAAAGTCCCATTCCTAATGCTGTCCCATCTGGTGACTGCTGTGAAATGAGCTCAAAACATATATAAAATTATAACTGAAAATCAAAGTTTGTTGCAGTTGTTTATTGTTGTAAATTGTAAATGTACATATTTAATTACCAACTCATTAAATTGACATTACACTACACTGTAAAAAAAAAATCTGTAAAAAGGTAAAAAAAGCCCAGCAGCTGTGGTGCCAGGCAAAACCTGTTAATTAACAGTAAAGGTTTGTTTTCTCAATGATAGTAAAAATCTATGAGCCATTTAATTTTTTAAAACTACTTCTGTAATTGAACAGTTTCACTCATTCATTTCTGAAATACAGTATAATAACTATAATACAGTGTAATAGTTTAGTTAACAGTAACAAAAAGCAAATGCCTGTGAAATAAAGGTGATAATTTGATTTTGTTCATTTCCATTCTTTTTCTGTGAATTAACAACAGCAGTGTTAACATACAGTATATGTCTGTTTTTACCTGTATTTAACATGTTTTTTTTTAACAATGGGTAATGACCATTACATTTGACAGTATTTTGACAGTAAACATCCCTTTTTTTCTTTTAACAGTGTACCTGTTTGTTTCGCCATGGTTACCAGCACGTTAGAGGCACTCGGACCAAGTGCTATAGTGTTGATGATGGCACCACTGTCCACAGCTGACTGTAAACAACTCTGAATATCATCTGTCGCTTCACCATCTGTCAGAAAAATCACATCATCTCCTACTGCACTTTTGTCATCTTGCTGAAGGACCTGAAATAAATAATGAACATTTTTTCTATTTAGCCTCAACTGAATGTTAAAGTAAAATGATTTTTTCCCCAATGGAAAATCCCTATTTACAGGGCAATCTTGTAAAGTACAAAATGGATTTTGCAAGTTTTGCATTCATACTGTATCTTACCTCAAAACCTAGTTTAAGTCCAGTACACATGTTTGTCGATCCAGCTGCAGTTTGTGGCAAGTTACTTATTAAACTTTCTCTTGATTTACCTTCTATTTTAGTCAATGAACTTATAATGTCTGCAGCAGTACTAAACTTGACAATGCCCACATATGCTCCCTCCTCCACAATCTCTCTTAGAAAAATTGTTGCAGCTTGCTGTAGTCGAAGTATTCTCTGGCCCTTTAAACAAAATTAGACAAATTGTTATGTAATTTACATAACAATAGCATACATATTTTTTTCTTTACTTTTAATTCATCATTCACCTGTTCACCTATGATACATTATATGGCCAAAAGTATGTGGACACTTCTGCTAATTGCTGAGTTCAGCCACACCCATTGCTAACACAATCATAAAATCAAGCATATAGTCATGTAATGTCCACAGACAAACACTGGTGGCAGAATGGGTCATACTACAGATCTCAATGACTGTGGCAATGTCATGAGATCACAGGTTAATTGAAATTTCTGCTCTGCTCGACTTGCCCGAGTTAACTATAAGTGCTGTAATTATGAAATGTAAGTGTCTAGGAGCAACAATAGCACAGTCACAAAGTGGTAGATCAAATAAATTGACAGAGTGGGGCTGCCAAGCACATATCCTCTGTTGCATCAGTTACTACAGTTCCAAACTGCCACTGGGTTTCCATGGCTGAGCAGCTTCACACAGGCCTAAGATCACTATGCCAAGCTTTGACAGGAGAGGTGTAAAGCACACCACTACTGGACTCTGAAGCAGTGGAATCATGTCCTCTGGAGTGATGAATCACGGCTCACCATCTGGCAGTCTGATGGACGAATCTGGGTTTGGCAGATGCCAGGAGAATGCCACTTACTGGAATGCATAGTGCCAACAGTAAGTTTCTTGGAGGAGTGATAATGGTCTGGGGCTGTTTTTCAGGGTTTGGGCCCCTTAGTTCCAGTGAAAAGTAATATAGCATACAAAGTTATCTGTATGCCCCCAACTTTGTGGCAACAGTTTGGGGAAAGCTCTTTCCTGCTCCAGCATGACTGTGCCCCTGTGCACAAGTCTGTAAAGATATGGTTTAATGAGTTTGGTGTGGAGAAACTCTAACCTAACACCAACCTCAGCCACACTGAGTATCTTTGGGATAAATTGGAATGTGTAGCCTTCATCAGTGCCACAACTGTTCATATGAATGAATGGGCTTAAATTCCCACAGACACAATCTAAAGCCTTCCCAGCTGCAAAGGGTGGGCCTACTCCATATTAATGCCCATGGTTTTGTAAAGGGATGGCCAACAAGCTCATATAGGTGTGATGGTCAGAGGTCCACACACTTTGCCTGTATAGTGTAAATTGCAAAATAGGTAAAAATATTGGAGTATATTGAAGATCTAAAAATTGACTCTCATCATTATTAGTTTTTCTCTGCAACAATCCTGAATAAAGTCTTGCAGTGAGCATCACTACTGTGTTGGAAACAGAGGAGACTTTGTGTCTTACTACTTAGCCTGTCTCATTTATATGTATCTTTAATTTTTACACCAATAAGAGAATGAACCATAGCATGTATCAAATGGTAGCAGGTTAAAGTAGACGGCAGATGTTGCTAAATTGCAGCATATTGTTTTCAAAAATGTAAATTTTGTTTCGATTATTTTAATGTGTCCGGCTTTTGAGAATGATTATTATACTTTGTTTTCCTTGTACTGAACTTGAACTTTTGATGGCGGCATGAAGAAACACAGCACATTTGGCCAAAGTTTGCTGTACTGTCACTACAGGAAAAATTGGCAACAGCTAGAACTGTACTACAAGGTTGGCAAACATTCACATATATTCTAACACACCTGCATGCTTCCAGAGACATCAAGGATGAGGCAGACGACCCGACTTCGCCTCTGGATCACACTGAATGTTGGAGCTGATGGTGATTGTAGAGGTTTTAAAGTCTGAAGGGCGTCTTTGTCTACAGAGTCTTGAAAAATCACTGTACGTGTAGCTTTGCTGTTACATTTCTGGTTCTGCATGTTTGGGGCTTCAGCATTGTGGTCCCCTTCATGACAAAATGCTGTCACCTACAGAAAGAATTACAGTGTTAGGCTGTGCTTTTCATGGGCATCAAGAAATAATGACTGAAATATTTTCTTGAAACATCCCAGTATGCTCAGTGACTCTATATAGGTGTAACTTTAGAAATAAAAGTGAAAGGTAGAACTTTATTTACTCTGTTTATGATTTCAACTTACAGAGTCTACACTTTGCATGTACATTATTGAAGCATTTGTTTGTTGCTCTTTGTCTGGAAAGAACTGACATTCCTTAGTGGGTAGCCCAGTTTCTTCATAACGGCAAAGCATAGGATTTTCATTGATGATTTCAAACCACTGTCCAGAAAACTGTTTGCTACATCTGAGGTAAACAAATACATAGAAAGACATTATTAAGTACATAAGAAGTTTGATGCTAAGCATGGTAATTGAGAAATTCTAACTTAGAAAGCTGATACGACCTTGTAGGTTGGATCTGCTGGTTAACAGAAAAGTAGAATGGCTCTTGCTCATTATATTCATCAAATACCCCCCATCTGAGGTGAGCCCATTCATGAACAAAAAGCCTTCCTGAAAATAAAACATATTTATGGACAGAAGTAGTCGTGAGTCATGTGACTGCATTCTTTTTCTTTTTTTTTTTGCACAATGTTTGTTTATGTAATTATACTTTGAAATGAAAATGTCTTTCATATTTCTTTTAATTGTTTATTACATTCTTTTCAGTATATAATAAAAACAAATTGTTTAGCTCTTACCTCTGGGCCCATATGCATTAAGAAGATTGTCGTTTAAGAGGAAGTTTGGCGTGAAGTGAATGTACTCGCTCTCTTCTCCGCAACCTTTCATCTGTTTAGTGTACGGCTCATCACCATGTGCCGGGTTCGGGCTGTCAATAATTATGTTGGCCTGTAATTAGAACGCATGAAATATTTCAAGAAGATTCTTACATAGAGCAGAAATAATCAACATAATAGTATCTGGAATAAATAATTTTATTACTTCAATGCGGTAGGCTAGATTAGAACACAATCTAAAGTGAGGTAAAATGTAATATAGCCCTACTTTAAAGCATGTAAATAACTCACAGTGAGAGCTAGCCGGGCTACAGTACAGCCTTCACATGGGGTAAACTGTAATGCAGTGTTATGCAACTAAGCCTCCCATAAGAAACAGTGGGAGAAGTATATACACACACATTACAAAGGTTCAACTGGATTCCAGTGGAAGTCCAGTGGCTGGGAAGGGCACTGAAGAACGCTGAACTCATTTAGTGTTCATGTTCATGAAACCAGTTTGAGATGACTTTGCTTTGTAACATAGTGCATTATCATGCTGCAAGTAGAAGATGGGTAAATTGTGGCCATGAAGGGATGTACATGGTCAGCAACAATATTCGAATAGAAAACATTTCCCACACTGTTACAATACCTCCAAAAGGGAAATTGGGTCCATGGATTGATGCTACTGGTGCCAAATTCTGACCCTACCATCTGTGTTCCTGAGCAGAAATTGAGATTCATCAGACCAGGCTATGTTTTTTCCAGTCTTCAACTGGCCAGTTTTGTTGAGCCTGTGTCCACTGCAGCCTCAGCTTTCTGTTCTTGGCTCACAGAAGTGGAACCTGACGTGGTCTTCTGCTGCTGTAGCCCATCTGCCTCAAGGTTTAATGTGTTGTGCATTCTGAGATGCTTTTCTGCTCACCATAGTTGTTATCAGAGTTATTGTTGCCTTTCTGCCAGCTCAAACCAGTCTGGCCATTCTTCATTGACCTCTGTCATTAACAAAGCATTTCTGTCCACAGAATTAGCACTCACTGCTAGGTTTTCTTCTTCGTTTCCCCATTCTGAGTAAACTCTAAAGACTGTTGTGCATGAAAATCCCAGAAGATCAGCAGTTATAGAAATTCAATAATAGAAGATACAACAATTATGCCAGAGTCGGATGAGGTCCCATTTTTTTCCTCATTCTGACGGTTGATTAAAACATTACCTGAAGCTGCTCACTCATAAGTGCAATGCTGCCATACAATTAGCTGATTTGACAACTGCATGAATATGCAGATGTACAGGTCTTCCTAATAAATTACTTTATTGTGTATTTTTATGCATTTAGATAGTCTGGATCAGAATATAAAGCTTTTTCTAAATAATTGCATTTTTGTCAATTTACCAGACTTTCTTAGCACCTTTTACAGCTAGCAACTCAGTTAGCAAAACCAAAATGTGTACTTTGTGTCCTGATCTATTTGATGCTACCTCCCTTACCACTATTCTGGACCAAATTAGTTCAAACTGTGGTAAGTATTCAGACTTTAGATATTTACAAGGATTATGTTATGATCTACTTAAATCCAAGGCATTAACAGAGATAGAAATAAGCTAAATATGTACATAGAGTAATTCTATAGGGAGGTGGCTTCCCAAACCCTAACCCATAAATGAATTTTCATGTTTTTTATGTCTTTTCAAGTAAAGCTGATAGATTTTGATTTATGATGAGTTTAATTTTTAAATAAAAAAAATCTTTAATAAAAAAAATGCTGTCCCATGTTTTTATGTTACTACCGAAACACAAAGAGTTTTAATTCATAGGCAGAGCCTTATTTTGCCATGCTCCTGCATTTTGGAACAGGAAGTGAGACTGCATTCCTTCTCCCTCATAGCCACATGGTAACATAAACATAGCCAAGGTATAGCATCATTTAAAGCAAAAGGATTTTAATGTAAAATCCAAATCAGTTAAAGGTTTGCAATGAGTTTTCTACTCTGCTTCTAAACCAGTTCAGTAGAATGATCCATATAGAAAGGAAAATTGACAACATTTTTTACCTTATCGTAGGTTTCTCTTTTTGCTTTCTCGTATGTTCCGCTCCAGTTTGGTGGTACTAGTATTTTCACATCCTTGATGTACACTTTGTTGTCCAAAGCCTTCAGCAGATATTCTGATCCACTAGTAATCATTGCCTGGGGAGAGTTTAACAAAATAGCAAAAACATTGAGACAGTATTACATCTCTGCAACAATAAGCCTCAATTTGAGATTCTAGTCTCCTTGTTTGACAGCTAGCTTTTACGTCACCTTTTATAAGTAAAGGCAAGTTCAGAGGGAATTTTCTCCCCAAATAAGTCCAGTTACTCTTAGGTCTACCCCAGTCACAAGATGCTTCCAAGCTGGGAAGGTGAGGGCTAGCCAGTGCTTCCTCTGAGTCACATGAAGCCAGCTACCCTATTTTTCAAACTGCTGCTAATGCTACTGTCATTGGGCAGCTCAACGCAAGGGGGCAAGAGACAGGGCCACCCTTTCCACCAAGAAAAAGCAGGGCCAAATATGCTGCCTTCGACTGCCAGCTACCGATGGCTGTGAAATCGCTAGGGTTGAAATTACAGTCTCCTGGTAATGGGGTCAACATTTAGACCAGTGTTTTTCAACCTGTGAACCCATAATGGGTTGTAATGGTAGTGCTAGGGAGAAGTTGGCAGTCATATTTTATTTTATTTTTTGCATTACAGTATAGACATGTAACCAATCCAATCGTTTTGAATGAATAAAATGAATATTATTGGTGAGATAATTATTGGCAAATGTAAAGTATCAGAAATACCTAAATTTACAGCACTAGACAATGTATAATGTTTCTCTTTTTGTCCACATGGCATTCATCTATCAATGATAAATTATAACAAACAGAAAAAATAAGATACATCAACTATTGGGTTATATGTGTCTAAACTAGAAAATATTAAAAAAAAGGGAGTGAGTGGTTGGTTGTGCGAGTTGCCAAAGGTTGGGAACCCCTGGCTTAGACAGTTGCATAACTGAGTCCTGAGGAAGTCATTTTGAGCAAGTGGCAGGAAGAAGTAATCATCTCTCAGTGTAGATGCTTTTCAAAACCTTTCATCTCCTCAAGTCATCTAATATCTCATAGTAGAAAGTTTTCAAATTAAATGAAGAGTGAAAAGAACATAAGGAAAAAGAAGCTCACACCACTTTGACTACAGGTACAGCAGTTAATTGAGTAAAATGTTGAATCTACTGAGTAGATGAGGAGACTAATAAATAACAGGTGACAAAACTGAAGAAGGATATTTACCCAATCCTACATTCCTCATCACGTGTTGCTTCTGCTTCCTTCCAAACCTGCCATGTAACACTTAAGAATCCTTTATGTTGCAATTTAGTGAAAGTGCAATAAAGCCTACATCTTGTAACATACTTTAAACTTGACCCGCTGCTTCATTCTGGTGAAATTATATACATACTCTGTATACACATATACAAACCATGCTGTGAAAACATGTCAAACATGGCAATACCAGTGAAAAGGTTGGACACACCTACTCAAAAAAGGGTTTTCTATATTTGTATTATTTTGCACTTGTATGAATAATAGTTAAGACATCAAAACTACGAAATAACACATGTGGAATTGTGCAGTGACCAAAAAGTATGCTGGGACAGTCGTGGGCTGGAGGTTAGGAAATCAGCCTGGTGACTGTAATGCTGCTAGTTCGACCCCCTGAGCTGACAATAAATAACTGAATGCCCTTGAGTAAGGCACCTAACCCCGAACTGCTCCCTGGATGCCATGGCTAGGGCAGCTCCCTAGTGTGCACTAGTGTGTATGTGGGTGCACGTGGATGCAGAGGTGAAATTTCCCCGTTGTGGGATGCAGCTTCATGTGGAGCCACTTAAGTTACTTTTCCAGTGGTACGCTACATATGCTGAGCAGTTGTTGGTTATCTTACACTCGTCTGTTCATCATGAAACTTTAACTTAATAGAAAGGGTAACTTGGTTAGACTTTTCAAGGATTTAACCACCCTGATATTTTTTTAATTTAAGCATATATAATACTATAGTGAATGTACCTTATTTCACTTGACTTTAATCACACAACATTAAACACACACAAATCTTTTATTCTTGTAGCCATTTATCCATGATAGATGAATGTCACATGAACAAAAAGAGATGTTTTTCAAATGTTTTTAAACTTAAAATTGCATTGTGGAACTAAGTTCTTGCATAAACCTCACTATTTATATTTCTCTTAGAATCAAGCACAAAGCACAAGCCTTTAAAAAAATTATGAGAATTTTTTTTATAAAAATAAAGATTATGATGAAACACACATTGCATCAGGTGTGGTACAAACTTTTATCTAGTAGCATATCTCTGTATGAAAGAGGAAAACAGTTTGGCTCATAAGTAATTCAAGAAGTGACATTTTATTCCTCTAAAATCACAGAAGTTATATACACTCTTAAAAATTATGGTTCTTCAAGGGTTCTTTAGTAAAAATGGATCTATATAGAATCATGAACACTCAAAGAACCCTTTGCATGCTTAAATGGTTCTTTGCATGGTGAAATCGTTCTTCAGATTTATGGAGAATGTGTTGTAAACTGTTCTATATAGAACTATTTTTGAAAAGGGTTCTATATAGCACTAAAAAGTGTTCTTTATTGTTACAGTGCCAAGCTTGTAATAATAGAAGAACCTATTTTGGTGCTATATATCAAGTTAACACACTTTCCATCAATTTGAAGAGCCATTTCACCATGCAAAGAATCATTTAAGCATGCAAAGGGTTCTTTGAGTGTTCATGGTTCTATATAGCTCCATTTTTTAAACTAAAGAACCCTTAAAGAACATTTTTTAGGAGTGTACAGACTCTATTTTTTTTACAATAGTGTCAAATGTGTAATAATAATAATAATAATAATAATAATAATAATAATATTACAATTATATTAATTATAATAATTATAATAACTACAGCAGCTATTCAGACATTTCACATTTCTGGTTTCTTTTGGTGATGAGTGCAGATTGTAAATTGTAAATGTAAGTTATTGTCTGAGTTTTTGTAGATGTAAGTCTATAAAGGACATAGACATTACACTTCTAAGCTTGAAACTATTCTAAAAGTTTGTAGATAGAAAAGCACTAAAGTAAAAGTAAAACTAGTCTATATTATACATAAGTTCTAAATTCACGATTTTATGTAAATTGTACCAGTGAACTTCTCAAAGAAGTGTTAAAGTAATATTTAAAGTACTTTAATATTATATCTAAAGAATTCTACTACTGGAATATTTAATATTATTAAAATATATGTGTATAAATACCTTGATTTGCTTGATAATGTTTTCATTTTGAGGCACAGCTGGGTTGATGGCTACAAGAATGTCAGTGTATCCATTTCCATCCAGTCTGATTCCTGTATTTGGTCCCAGTGCATTGAAGAGCAGCAACACCACAGCAAACGCTTTGGCCATGACTGCAACACTGAAACATTAAGCTCACAGCACAACTCTTATATTGTAAGGCACCACCCTTATTCTAAGGTGTCATAAGGAGGAAATCACCCCCTGTCTTTAAAATGTAATCGCTGAAATCCCTCCTATTAAATTTTAGCAGGGGTCTTTCTTGGTCTAGAAAAGATCCTCTATTTGTTTAACCCTTGTCTTCAAACTTTTCCTACTTGATAAACCTTGCACAGTGTGGTCATTTGTGGATCTTTTCACTGATTTTGCCTTCTTTTCATTTGCATTTGTGATAAATTCAAGTTAACTTTTTATTTTGGAACTTATCTGTCAGATTTTATGGGTGAAGTATTGCCTCAGTTTTCAGCTTTACCTCTGTCTAACATATGTGACACATTTTTGAAGCCGCCTCTGTCTTTTGAAAGTGTAATATCCAGCCTTTACAGTAAAATCTCAAAAGGTTTAATTCTCCTCTTTTGCAGCTACAAAGACAGACTGAGAACAAGATCTTGAGGAAGGATAACAGAAAAACTTACATTCAGTGTTATAGAAAGTTCATACTTCTTTAGCTTCTGCTAAGCATGGCCTTGTGCAGTGTAAAACTGTACACTGGACACACTATTATAAACTGTTCCACATCAATTCCACATCAACTAATTATACTATCTACTGAATCATCTATCAACCAAAAAAGGCTTTGACAAGCAATAACTCATCAGAAATTAATGAGTCAAAAAGCAGGAAAAAAATTAGCGTCACACGTTGACAAGTAAGAGTAAATTACCAACATCAACTGATGTCCCAATACATGAAATTTCAAAACTAGAACTAGAAGGTCAGGGGAGCAGCGTTTCTTAAATATACATCAGTATCTTAAACGTACACACCTGTGTTATAGAATCTGAGACACGTGTAGCTGCCATCCTCCCCACTGTTATGCCACCATAATACTCAAGAAAAAGATGAAGAAATTTATTTATGCGTTGCAAATGCGTTGCAAAGATTTATTACCGAAACAACAAGCTGTTTTGTAGCTTCACCCAGTAGACCATGAGGACAAATAGTAAGTCCACCCTGGCCTCATTCATAACTGTAAACAAAATGTAAATGCATTATCTTTTCTTCTGAAAGAATCCTCCAGTATAGCCTGCCGTCCATCCAAAACAAGTTTGAGTCCAGTATAAAGAGGCAAGTAGGGAAGATCATTGTGGATCTTTCTCATCCTGATCACCACCTATTTCTGTGTGTGATGAAACATGATGTGAAATGGGATACACTGACTGCTGTGTTATATGTGTTTGCATTTGAAATCATCAGGATGGTTAAATCTTGCTGTGGGCTGCTTGTGTGATCAGTTGTGTAAACTGTGAGTCAGAACAGGTTTGGGAACCCCTTAGTTGCACAACTCTTGCGCAAACTTCATTTCAGTTTCTCCTCATCTCATCTAATATCTCATAGTATAAAGTTCTCAAGCAAATGGATAATGAAAAGAGCAAAAAGGGAAAGTTGGTCCAGCAGCTAATTGGGTTAAATGTTCTCTTGTGAGTACATGAGGAGACTAATAAATGAAAAAAGAAAAGAAGCTAAATTTAAAAAAAAATTAAGTTGCGAAATTAAAGAAGTTTACTTCCTGGAAAATGCTAAAATAACAGTAACAAACAAATATGCACACTAATCAAAAGACTTTATCCCAGATACAGTACCACTCACTAACCAGCTCTGAGCAATATTAAATCACTCACTGACGGTGAACTCATAAACCACGCTTATTTACCCACAACAAAATACAATAAAGAAGCCAACACATAAACACATTTTACTAACTAAACAACAACAACAAATGTCCTTTTAACGGGAGGCGGTGGTGCATGTAGTAGATGACGCTACTTTGCATATCACACCCCTTCAACTCCCCCAGAACCTCAGAACCTTTATTTAATGCCTCAAAACTTTTCATTTACATATATGTATCTATACTGAGCATACGTGTATCTTGCAACACCCCTGCACCTGTTTATAGACATATTCCTCTGCCTTTCCACAAAGGGTCTGACAAGCAAGGAATAACAGTGCAGGGGTCTCCCAGCTTTGAGGGAGAGCCCCCTTTTTCCACTGTTGTAAAAGCCCTCTCTCTCTGGCTCTCTTGTCTGCATGGGGAGCCTGTAGTCTTGAACCACAACCATCTGCCTAGCTACATGCCCAGCAGTTTCTCTGCTTTTTGCAGAGCTGGTCACTGTACTAAACAATTTCCTCCCTATTTGACTTGGCAGACAACTGTTGGTAATGGTTTCAGCCCCAACACTGAAAGGAGGAATGACAACATGGTCGTTAGGGAGAATGTTTGCCTCTTTCTTTTGGTCTTTGCAGTGGGTTGGTCCAGTGATGTTGACAATGCATATCACAGCTGCGGGAGGCCTGATCCAGGAGGCTCTGAAGTGCAGTGGTGTAATGTGGACTTAGAAAGTATACACCATCAGTGCTGGCGCTGTCAGTGCCTCACCACATGACCCAGGAAATTCATTCACTGCTGCATGAGGCTGTACTTGTAGGGGTGGAGCTGGAGACCAGCATTTCTGAATGGCACAAAAACCACAGCCAGGTGGGAGAGTGTGCCATCAATGCCAGGAGCGTGGACAAGGAAGTTCAGATAGTCTATGCAATTGTCAACATATCTGTAAGCACCTGCTCCATCAGCCTCTCAAAGGTGGCAGACCCATTATAGAGTTTGAACAGCATCAGCTTGTAATATAATTTTCTCTTTGGCCTCCAGAGAGAGTGCACAATTTAATGGTAATTTTTCTAAGAGACATTATATTTAAGTATTTGCAGTGATTCCTACTGATTGTTTTACCTTACTAGACACAATGATATTCAAGTTTCACTGGAAAGACAAAAAAAACAAAAAAACAACACAAAACAAAATTTCCTTTGGTTATAAACTGAACATGTATTCTGCGGCAGATTTGGTTTTCATCAGCAAACCCATAAAACACCATAATTGCTACAAAGACAGCACAAATGCCTTAATCGTAATTGTTCTCATAACCGTTACTTAGTTCCTCCATTCTAATGATGCACAAAAAAGCTACCTGAGTGTTAATAGTGTCCCCTTGTGGAGGATCTTCAGCCTGCTAAACTTCAGAGTGTCACAAGCCATGTCCATGAGATGCTTTGCATATAAAAGTAAAATGCCAATTTATATGCAAATTGTTTTAACCCTGTACACGGAAAGGGCCCGTCGGCAGGCCCAAAGTGGGCAAGTGTTCATTTTTGATGAGAGTTCTGATGGAGAGTTTGAAATCCACAGCAGCACATAAAGAAATCATGGTTAAAGCTTCTAGCTGTTGTAAATATGATTTGGAAAGTATTTAGAAAATTGTTATATATTTCAATGTTTATTTCTTCTTTTTTGGTTGAGGTAAATGGTAGGGCAGTGCCACAGTGAAGGAAATGCCCCTGCTTAAACAGGGGAAAAATGCATTACTCCTTTGCATCACCTATTAAATAAAAAAAAAACAAAAAAAACAAACAAACATGAGTTTTCAAGAACTGAGCTAGATATAAAAAGGTTACATAGTTACAAAGTCCAGATACAATTATGGTTAAAATGGTTTACAGTGTACTTTCACCTACCTAATGTTAGCTTTTTTTTACTACATATTACTAATGCCAACTAGCTAGAAAAAACAGCATAGGCCAGTATGTTGTGTTTTGGATGCTGGTATGCTGGTCAGCTGCAATGGAAGTTAATTTGCTGGTCACTAGCTAAACCAGCATATGTTGTGTTTTGGATGCTGGAATGCTGGTCAACTAGCATGATCATGCAGGGTGACCAGCTGAACCCGCACTAGACCATCATAAACTAGCATAAACCAGCTTAGACCAGTATAGAATTCATGCTAGCCTGCACTGGTTTTTCAGCAGGGTACTCCTGTTCCACTTCATAATTAACTTTCTATTATTTTCCACTTATTTATAGTGCAGGATGGCGTAATGTGGTTTTACCTTCTTTTTGTGAATCTAAGTAATTTAAGTCAAAGATGTACGCTAACAAAACAAAATTTGGCAGGAAAACCACAAACATGGCAACTCAGCTGCAAGTGCTGTAGATCATCATATAAAGATAAAAGACTGGGGAATAGTCCATTGTTATAGAAAATTGAGGAGAGTTTAACAAAACTGTATAGACAAAAATTAAATGTTAATAATAATGAATGGATTCACACGTTATGTGCCTATAACTGTTCAGATTTGTTTGATCTGTTAAACCTACAGGACAAATCAGTGTTACACAACAGCAAAGAACTTAAATCTTTGTCGATAATGTTGACAGCCCTTCAGTTACAACAGGATTTTGTACTAACCCTGAGAATTATTTAACACAGCATTGGCAAAAACAAAGCTTTCTGTGATCTAGTGATGAAATGTCAAAATACTCAGTGGTGTTGTTCATATCAATACGCCTTCCCAGAGGAAAGAAATATTCTAAATGAGATCCCCTATTAATCTCAAATACTTCTCCTAGACATGGTTAAGCCCAGTTGGAGATCAGAATGAGATTTATGCCATCTTCTCCTGTTTCTGAAATTTGGCTCCTGAGAAATAAAACTTGGATTTTCTCACTTTGATCAAAATGTTGTCACATATAAGGCTTAAGTTTTTAGTGTCTGACTCATCTCACCCCAGTCTCAGCTGAATAATATTTCCATATGTAGAGTGTAAGATCTCATTTTTTTTTTATACAACTCTATTCTATATCACAGAACTCTTTCAGCAGTCTGTCAGTGCAGAAGCAAAACTCATGATTTTCTCCTTCATTACCAGAACTTCTCAGAGTGAAAGGTTGATATTAATCTCCTCTTTTGTCCAAAGTGGTGTTTAGGAGAAACAACTCAGAAATCAGTGATCCCTCATTAATGTAATTTTGAGATCTGCTTTATTTCACTGAGACCATATTAAAAAAGATTTTTTCCTCTGGGTTTATGCTAACAGATATGGTATCCAAGTTAGCCGTTAATTCTGAATCTTCCCAGGTGAATTATTTTTGTTATTTGATCATTAGCATGTGTCGTAGCCCAGAGCTATCCCTACAGCTCAGGGCCTGGATATATAGTTGAATCTCTAACTCTTACTGTACACTTACACTGATAACTATCTTAATTCTAAGTTCTCAAAAAGAATAAAAAAAGACTTCAGACGCTGAAAAGGTCCCCTCCCTATTCAAGCATCAAGTGGCAAAGGTTTTCAGAAACCAAATGCAATGACAGCTTCAGAACAACCCTTTTTATACAATTCTTGGGGTGATAAGATGATCACCCCACCCTTTTTTTTACAAAGTTTCCATTCCATTTCAGTCCCCTCAAATCCTTTACCTTTCTTGGCCATCCTTAAATCAAAATGTATATAATATATATACTTTTTTTTTTTCAAAAAATGTTTTCATCCTGCTCATTCCAGGCCGTTCTGTCCCTACAAAGTCATCTTATATAACTTTCCTTGTGAGTTCTAAAGTACACTAAAGTTAGAATCTTCCATGCACACAGCTCATAGCCTATTCTTTTTTCTATATTACCTCTTTGTGAGAGAAATCAATATTCTCTTTCTAGTCAATATTTTACCTATTGATTACTGATCAGAAGAGTATTTATTCAAATCACATGCACTGGTCATACATTTCATTGCAGTGTTTAATATAGAAGCTTTTACTGTATAGGGTTGTTTTATACTACTGAAGTTCCCCATCCAGGAACCAATGGAACTTATGGTTCTAGTTTTAATGTTAGTTCATTCCACCTTCTACAGAGACATCTGGAACCATCATAATAACCATGATTAACAATTAAATTGTTTTTCTGGTGATTTTATGGGACTCTCAAGTGTCTAATTTAGCTAAATAGCTACCTTGTTTATAGCGTTACTAATTGGCACATCTGAAATGATTCACTGCGCACACACACACACACACACACACACACTGAAGTGTGAAAGCATGAACAAAATCACTTCTGTATTCTGTGGAGGCTAGCATAAATGCTAATAGCATTAGTGCTAGCCTCCAAACTAAGTCGTCACCATCTCTTCTCAAAGTGATCATTCCAAAAACAACACATCAACATACATGTACATCAATGTATAGCCAACTTTTATGATTACAAACATTTTAATTTGGTCTATTGACAATTTATGTTACTGTGTATGAGATTATGAGCTGCAATAGCTAATAGATAGCTAGCCGTATTGCTAAGTGTATGGTAATATTTCAGCAGCAGAAACATGAGTTCCTAAACAGACATAAAATTTTGACAGCTAATGATGATACATTTACAATTATTTTGTTATGTTATTATTCATTTTTTATCTATTTAACTATGACTGGGGGAGCATCCTGTGCTTGTCAGGGTCAAAAGTTAAAGGCTGAGCTCTGTGTTTGTCGAAATTTAGAGAAAGCATCATAAAGGACAGGTTGGGTTTTTGAATGAGTGTAGTGGAAATTTGCCTCATAGTTTAGCAGATGTAAGAGCAGACCTGAGATGTTCATGAGCATTTCTGAGCACTTCACATCCTTTTTGTACTCACTCTCTAATGATGGGTCACAGTGACATGGTTCGTTTAATGTCTGTTTGACTTATCATGACTGATGGTATCTCTCAGGGGTTGCAAAAGCAAAAAGGAGAAGAATGCTAGAGCTCAACGGCTGTGCAGTGAAATGTAAAAGCAAGCAGAAGCATGATGCAACACCAATTTTATCTCAAGCTGTGAAGCAGCTACTGCTACTATAGAATTCCAGAGATGTAGAAAGCCTACTAACTAGGAAAGTAACTATCTGATTGAGGTACAACAAAGACCCTCTATGCCAGGGATTTTTTTCCCACTAAGACAGGAAGTTGAGCATATAAACTTAGTCTGGAGTGAGAGTTGTGGAGTTATGCAGTGGACAAGAAAATAATATTCTTATTTTATGCCATGCTGTGGTAAATGTTTTGTTTTCTTACTTACTCATAATAAAAGCTTGTTTAATCTGAGAAATTAAAATTAGGGCCTGATTACTAAATAAAAACTCATAAATGAGTAAATAAATAAATAAATAAATAAATAAATAAATAAATGGCAGCCTAAACGTAAGAGCTAGTAGGCAAGGAATAAGACTTCCATCTGCCTAAACTGCTAGAGTGTGTGGATGCGACCTCAAATGCACTCACATCCTGGACAGCGATTAAAAACATTGCTGACACTCTGGAAAGCCCAAGATTTTGTTTTTAATTTGACAATGTTTGACTTCTTTAGGAACATAACTGTATTGGTTATATTGACTATGGCATCGGTTCCCCTGCTTTGGTGTAAAATGAAAAATATAATTGCATTTTTATTTTGCAACTGAAGTTGCTGGCAGCCTTATCGCTCAGCGTAATCTGCAGCACTGGACACAACTTCTCTTGCTCTCGTTTATCTTTGTGTGCCACAGACCTTCACTGTTTTCCTGGCTCAGGCTTGTGGCAATGATGTGACTCTGAGGTCTCTACTTCTGCTGTGCTACCGAATCAGCTGTCATGCGGGCTGCTGAACAAGCTGAACCCCACACCTCCACTACAATTGTGGCGCAACAGTCTTTTAGGTGCTGCAGATCTGCTGATAGCTTGAACGTGTGAAATCACTCAGGATGGCCTCTGCTCTCTATGCCTCGGTCATTGTTTGTTCAAATAATTCTTGAGAAACACCTCGCGAGCTGGCTCTTGCCACACTGCTTTGGGAAAGCAAGGATAAACCAGAATGTACAGTTTGCCAACTCTCCAAAACTTTGCCCTTTTCCTCTGCAATGACTCCACAGTTGCCTTCTCTGGACCACCAGGGCTTTGCTTTAACCCCTTAAATGTCCAGGGCCCAGCAGCAGGCCCAAGTTTTAATATTGCTGTCTGTCTGTTTTATTACACATTTCTATATCCTTAGAACAGCTCAGCCAACTGTGATTCACATCAACTTGTTCTTAGATGTTCATGTGAGCATTTTTTAGACTTTGACATCCTTTTTGATTTTTGTACTGTATCTGTTGAGGAGCCAGAGTCAGTTTCATGGTACCTAGGCTTGTTAGATTTCTGCCTGTGTGTTTATGAGAGGCAAATCCAGCCAAAAAAGAAATTAAAATGAGAACAATAAAATGTAAATGCAAACCTCTTTTTGCCATTTCTTCTTCCAAACATCTGCGCAAATATCCTGGCAAAATTGAAAATGAAATGAAATACTTATATTTGCAATATTATTTTTCATATAAGCACGAGTCATTTGTGACAAAACTAAAAATAAATTTAAAACAGCTATTTGTCATTTCATTTTAGTCGTTTTTCTGGTATTTCATGGCCAAATCTAAAATGAAAAAGCTTATAGAGAAAAGAAAATCCAAGCCTCACTTTGGCATTGGCTTTTTTTCATGAAATGCATAATACAGGCCAAAACTAAAATCAAAATGCAATGTTCACATTCTTATTTATTTTTCATAGCGATTGGCTGCATATCTGCCAAAATGAAATGAAAATGCAAAATGGATAATCAACAGCAAAGTGACAGTTTGTCATTCAGTTTTCGGCGTGGAGGCGCTTTAAGTATCAGAATGAAAAGGCAAAAGCAAACGAAAACATGCGCCATCTGCTGGAGATTTACTTGACATTTCCGACTTTTCTTTATCGTTTTCAAACTGACCAACATATGTTAATTAGCACTAGGCGGGGCTGCAGGGTACATTTTAGGACATCCTCAGACCTCTGCGTCAGAATGGCATCACTCCTCAGCTAAACAACTTAAAACGACTAAAGTCTCGAGAAAAAACACCATCATGACTCAGATCTGGTAAAAATTGAACATCAAACCAAACGCCATCAAACCAAACGGCCTCAGAAAAAAACTGAAAATGTTATACTGGCATTTATATCGAGTTCATCAAGTTATACGAACCACTATATGCTCGACCAGACTTGCATTTGGTCTGATACCTTTTCTCTGAGGCCGTTTGGTTTGACGGCGTTTGGTCTGATATTCAGTTTCACCAGATCTGAGTCATGATGGTGGTTTTTCTTGAGACTCGATGTCGTTTAGATTGAGGAATGATGCTGTTCTGACGCAGAGGTATGAAGATGTCCTAAAATGTAGCCCGTAGTCCCGCCTAGTGCTAATTAACATATATTTGTATGTTGGTCAGTAAGAAAACGAAAAAGAAAAGTCGGAAATGTAAAGTAAATCTCCAGCAGATGGCGCCTGTTTTCGTTTGCTTTTGCCTTTTCGTTCTGACACTTAAAGCGCGTCCACACTGAAAACTGAATCACAAACTGTCACTTTGCTTTTGATTATCCGTTTTGCATTTTCATTTTCGTTTTGGCAGATATGCAGCCAATCGCTATGAAAAATAAATAAGAATGTGAACATTGCATTTTGATTTTAGTTTTGACACATATTCTGCATTTCATGAAGAAAAGCCAAAGCCAAAGTGAAGCTTGGATTTTCTTTTCTCTATTAACTTTTTTATTTTAGATACGGCCATGAAATACCAGAATAATGACTAAAATGAAATGACAAATAGCTGAAAAATGAAATTGCAAATGTAAGTATTTCATTTCATTTTCAATTTTAGCAATATATTTGTGCAGATGTTTGGAAAAAGAAATGGCAAAAAGAGGTTTGCATTTACATTTTATTGTTTTAATTTTCATTTCTTTTTTGGCTGGATTTGCCTCCCATAGTATGTTATCGTAAATTATAGTATCTCTCAGAATTGCAAAAGTAAAAAAGGAGAAGATATGGGTCAACACCTATGCAGTGAAAGCAAGCAGCAGGGTGATGCAACACCCTGCTCTTTGCAAAAAGTACCAAAAGGTTCTTTAACAATTTTACTAGGAACGATCTCTGGTGCCATACAAGACTATGTTCTTTAAGGAACTATATACAAGTTTTCCATCATAGAAAAGAACCGTTTAGCCATGTGAAGAACCATTTAAACATTCACGTTTCTTGGAGTGTTCACTGTTCTTTATGTATAATCACTACTAAAGACTTATTAAAATACCCATTTGTATGGCCCTTTGTGAAAAAGTAATTGCCTCCTCAGTTAATCAGTCAACGAATTAACCAAATTTAATTGAAAACTGGGATTAATTATTCTAGACCAGCAATGTGAAACAGGCTTAAAGATCTCTACAAGCAGCACATTATGCCATGACCAAAAGAAATTTTGGAAGAGAAAGTAAGTTATTGAATATATTGTATGGAAAGGGTTACAAAGCCATTTCTAAGCAGAATAGTTTTCTGTGGACTGAGTCAAAAGTGGACAGATGGACTCAAGCGCAATTCGGTAATGTATCAAGACAATGATCTGATCCATAGGAGCATGTCCACTTCTGAATGGCTCAAACAAAACACAATTAAGGTTCTGCGGTGGCCTAGTCAAAGTCCTGATTTAAGCTAATTCAACAGGCAGGTCATGCTCGAAAACCATCCAGTGTGGCTGAATTAATTCTGCAAAGAAGAGTGAAAAAATTCCTCAGCAGCGATGCAAAAAACTGATCTACAGTTATAGGAAGCATTTGGTTGTAGTTGCTGCTGCTAAAGGTGGCTCAACCAGTTATGTACAGAGGGAGGAGATGGCGAGTGGTGGTAGTGGAAGGTAGAAATAGGAATTTATGGGGTCTATTTATTTTGGAAGTAGGAGGTTTCAGTCATGGTCCTTATTGCATAACCCCATTTTGCGTGTTTGGACCATGCCTTCAACATAGGGTGACAACATATGATTAAAGGAGAGAAGAGAACTCTGAGAACTTGGGCTAGAGTACTTGACAGCTTCAGCTTGGGGCTAAAAGATCAGACAGGAAACACTGCAGACAAAAAAAACAGCCAGATTAAAAACTAGTGAATTAACTACGTACAACTACATGCCAAACTAAACTAAACCAAATAAAAGAATAAACGCATGAAGGCAGTGTGTCCCACCAAATAAATGTAAAGCATTAGTACAGCATAGTGTGCTGGGTAGAAGGGGGCAATAGACATGAGAAAAGAGGAGAAGATGGAAATTAAGCATGCAGGAAGACACAGACAAGAGTGAGAGTGGAGATTTGTGGGCCTGGGTCGTGACATGGCAAGTTCACTGCTCGAGACTGTGGGTGCCGTGTGGGGAGTGCTGAGTGCAGTCAGGGAAAGTGTGTGTGGCCAGAGATGTTGGCCACGTGTGCAGATCCTTACTAGGCAGCACTAGCCAGAGCAGCATGAACAGTAAGAATGGATCTCGGTTTGGATAATGGGTGGAATGGTATCATTGGTGCAATGACTTCATTTCGCCAGTGGATGGGTCTGGTGTTTTTTTAAATAGTGTCCTAAAGGACAGGTTGAGTCTGAGATGAGTGTAGTGGAAAGCTGCTTCGCAGTTTAGTGGATGTAAAAGTGGGAGCAAAATGTGTTGAGTACATTGCAGCCTGTGCTTCACACCAGCTTGTTCAAAGATGTTCACAAAAGGATTTCAGAGCATTTTGTGTCCTTGATTATTGCACTGTATCTGATGTCATGATTCACTGTGTCATGATGACATGAGTGACAAGGTCAGTTTAATTTCTGTTTTTCTTATCATGAGTGATAGTATCTCTCAACGGTGCAAAAGTGAAAAGGAGAAGAAAGCTGAAGCTCAATGTGTATGCAGAAAGCAGTGAAAGCATGAAGAAGCATGATTCAATGCCACTTCTGTCTTAAGCTGTGAAACAGCTATTGTCACCCCAAAAGCTTCCACTGTAAATTGTACACATGTGTGTGGAGATATGAGTATTTGATTTTCAGTTAAACAGTATGTATAAATAAACGTAAACAATGGAAATTTGACTTTGCCCTCATTTATTTAAAAAACAAATGAACTGAGATGGCATTTTTGTCTGTTGACAAAGTAAGTACATCCTTGGCTTCAGTAACTGGTACTGCCTCTTTGGCAGAAACAACCTTATAGAGATGTTTCTTGTAACTGCCTACGAGTTTCTGACATCTACTGGGAGAAATTTTTGCCCATTCCTTCATGCATATATATTTAAACTGTGCAGTTTGAGGGGTTTCTTGCATGTACAGCCTGTGTCAAATTCACCCAGAGCATTTCAGTAGAATTCAGATCTGAGCTTTGACTAGCCATTCCGCAACCCTCCATTTCTTCCTTTTGAGCCATTTCTTGGTGGATTTACTTGTATCTTTGGGATCATTATCCTTTTGGAAGGTCCACTTCTTTAACCTTTTTACAGATAGTCTAACATTCTCCTCAAGCACTCTCTGTGCCACAACATAATATTTCTACCCTCATGCTTTACAGTTGATATGAGGTGCTTCTGATCAAATGCTGTTTTTGGTTTTCACAAAACATGGCTTCTGTTACTTCAGCCAAACAACTCAACAATTTTTGATTCGTCTGCCCATAGCATGTTGTCAAAGAAGTCCAAGGCCTTGCCTAGATATTCATTAGCCAACTTTAGTCTAGCCCTGATGTTCTTTTTAGACACGAAAAGCTTCCTCCTGACAAACCTCCCATGTACAGTCTTTCTTTAATGATAGATGCATGCACTTTCATAACAAGTGGCAATAGCTACCTGCAGATCCTGTGATCCTGCATCTTACAGTCTGCTCTAGGGTTAAATTTACTGGGGCAGCCTGGTCTGGACATATTGGCAGTGGTTTAAAATCTACCCCGCTTGTAGATTAACTTTTGGACAGTGGAATATTCCTATATTTTGGATATCTTCTTGAACTCCTTCCTAGACTAATAGACATCTACAAGTTGCTTTCTGAAGGTGTCAGAGAGCTCTTTTGATCTATGTAATATGATACCACACATTCCAATAACAAAGATCAAACCAGACCAGATATCTGAGGCTTAAATAGTAATTTAAATAGTAACACTGTTTCAATTAATACTTTATATCTGCATCTCCAAATTTGTTAAAAATGCTACATTTTTCATGAGATACACTTACTTCTTCACATGACTATATAACCAAGAGAGCAACCATTGATGCACACCCTGCTGTCTCTACACTCTCTTTCTAGATTAACTTTATGCAAATTAGATTAGAGCAGCACTTTTCCGAGCTGAACTGGAGCCCTGCATTCTTTATTGCAGCCAGTACTTCCTTGAAGTTTGCGGTTGTGTTTGTCTGCATCCATCCTGTTCATTAGGATATTATCGAGGTGATTCTGAATGCCAGGAATTCATTTGAGTGTAAGCTTGGAGATCAACCTGTTAAAATCAGCTGAAGTGGATTTTTGTACAGTGAGTGGTAGCCCCCACAACTGTTCCTGGGCAGCGTTTACATTCCCAATTTTCACCCAATGCCTTATGCAAAAGCTGACTTTTGTGCTTGGGCTGCTTTTGCTTTTATTTATTTACAGAAGCAGTGGGTGACAAAATTTAAATGTTTGAAATGATGAGTTTGCCAGATTTGACAACATAAATGGTAAAATCATTACCATGTTACCTTGAGGCTGGCAAATGGCTAATGGCTAGCAAACCTGATTCAGTTATCACCAAGTTTTATTAAAAAAACATACCTCAAATTAAACTGTTTATATTACAGAAGGGGAAAAAACAAGAAGTACACAATACCTCAAATTTTCTACATTACTTCCTATCTAATCAACTACAGAATATATATATTGGTAACACCCTAATCCACAAAACCAGTGAATTGATGCTGAACAACTTGAAAGTGGAAAAGTAAATATTCAGGATCTGTATGACGGTATTCTCTATTTAACAACTCTGCAATGGCATTTTTTACAGCTTATTGAAAAGCCAGTAAGTCTACCAATAGCAACATGACACCTTGCAAATGTACACCAGCATGGCACAATCCAGATCCTGTAATAAATAAAAGTCAGCTTCCCACAATGGGGAAAAAAATGGAAATTTTGAAAATGAAAGACATTTTGCAAGTTGTCCTGGAAATGGCAGGAAGTGTGCTATGGGAAGGCACAGTGCTGGCTGTCATTATATATATCTCTCATCTCTCATGCAGTGGGTGTCACACAGTGGAGCCAGATCTTATGGTCTCCTACCAAACCTTTAAACTCTCACATGTTAAAAAACTACAGAGCCCCGCCGGTGACAACCTGTATAAATAAAAATAATGTGTGACCATGACTTAATACAGCGTAGGAACAAGATCATACCAGCACAACACACACTAACACACCGCCACAATGTCAGTGTTACTGCAGTGCTGAGAATGATCCATCACCCAAAGAGTACCTGCTCTGTAAGGGTCCTGACCACTGAAGAACAGGGTAAAAGGGGGCTAACAAAGTATGCAGAGATGTATGCAGTCTGTAATTGTAGAACTACAAAGTGCACCAATATAGTAAGTGGAATGGATAAAATGAACAATGAGCATAGAAACAAAGAGGTGGTCATAATGTCATGCCTGATCGGTGTATATAGGCTAAGCTGTGCAACATGGGGAACATCTTGTGGTCATATGCTGGTACTAAATAGATTGTTGTGGCATAGATGCGGTAGTTTTCTCTTCAGAATCTACCACTATTACTTCAGAGATTTGACAGTTTTCTTAGCCGTTTTTATGAACTTGTGGTTTTTCTGGACTACAATTAAAGTCAGACTTCATTCATAACAAGGAATACAAAATACCTAGAAGTTCATATTTTGAATACACAGATTATAGATCAGTTCAGTCTCGGTTGGTACACTTAGAAAGAGTGTGGGTTTACTCTGTAGGCATGCTTAATATGTTAGGTGAATTAAGGTCATAGTGACAAATACTTTCTCAGTAAAGTTCAATTAAGTTCAGTATTAATTCTAATCGAAAGCTTAAACAACTTTCGAACAACCTTCGCTTTCTTCTTAATAACTAACCTCAATAAGATCTGCTCCTTCAGTCCTGTCAGTCTCCTTCAACTTCTTTCTCTCCCTCTCTTCCTGTGTTTAGTAATACATTCATTTATTAAACTAAGATTTACAAGAACTCACGAGAACAATAAGGGGTCAATTTCTTTTAACTGATAAAAATCTTCTTATCTGACTGGCCTTTAGCCTTACTGTGAACAACATATACGGCAAATACTGGTGTTTCCAAATACTTGAAATAAGTAGAAATAAGGAGGAACATAAAAACAAAGGAGATATAAAAGCATGGCTTCTCAGCAAGCTGTTAGTGTTAGCCTAACCCCTTTTTCTTTGCCTCGCATAAATCCAAAGTGAGCTGACCTAGCAAACAAACAACTGAGTAAAAACCTGATAGCCAGCTATTCTGTCCGTAAGTTGTCATAGTGTAAGTGGGTATCTTCACTCTGTAACTACTTAGTGTTTCATGTTGTATATCATAAGTTTTGACGAGGATCTAAAGTGTGTATTTTAGTGAGCTTTTAACCAAAATGTTCAGATTCATTGGTTACTGAATCACATTACTGTGCAGACCGAGTAAAACCAGAGACACTCCCCAAGGGCTGATGATGATTGGCTTACAACTTGCGAGGTCTGATATAATTGGTGTACAACTTACCAGGTCTGATATTATTGGTTGAGCTGGGGGTTCCACATTTCATATTAAGTTAGTAAACTTGGCTGGTAGCATAGCAGAGGCAGTGCAGGGTTACAGCAGCAGCAGTGCCTCCCCACATTGCGGCCTGCGGTCACAGGGCACAACTTCATATCAGGGCTTAGTGTGGGCTGCCAACATAGGTGGCCTAACATGGGGCTCCACATGTGCCCCTGGTTTCATGATTGACTGGCACCCCACTATGGGCAGCCCACTTTAAGCCCTCATATGAGGGCTTAGGGTGGACTGCCACCACAGGGCGTCCGCACATGCACCTGGTTTCACAACTGACCGGGGCCCCACCCCACACATGAGGGAAACCCACACCAAATCCTCACATGACTGAAACTCACACCAAGCCTTCATACAGCACTTGCAGGGCCCCCATGTTAGGGCCCAATGCTGGCGGCTCACACTATGCCCTCATATCATGGTTTATAGTGGGCTGCCGATATAGTGGCCCCAAATTGGGGATCCACGGTTGTGTCCCGGTTTAACAACTAACAGGGGCCCCAAAAAGCATGGTCAAATTTTTAGCTTGTTCTTTTAGCCCACCGCTGGGAATGGCCTGCCAACACTGAAGCCCACGGGTTTCCACCTTTTCATAGTATATGCAGGGACGTACCTTTGAAATGGGCTAAGTGTGGGTTTGTCCGCAGTGTCAGTATATGCAAACTGTACCTCAACATTATGATGTTAAGACATAATATCTGTTCTAAACACTAAATGCTAAATGTCCCTCAAGTATAAACATGATTACAAATAAATTTTGTGCATTAAAAATCTTTTTTCAGACAGCATCCTATTACCAACTTAAAAATTCAACAGTTACTTGTAAACTATATTCAGGATCCATAGCTTACCAAGGTTTCCTTTGCATGTGAGGTACACAACTCTATATTGCAGAAGAAGACTGTCCAATGTACAGAAACTTCCAAACCCAGAGACCTTCCTGCACAAACCTCACCCAAACACATGCTCACAAACACTACGGAAGACAAGGTCTGCTAGTGTGAAACATAAATAAAATAATAAACAATAAAATATAGAAAGAAAATCTTAGAAATTAATGCAAACACATGTAAAAACAAATGTAAATAGTATATGTAAATAAACAAATAATTAAAGTCTCACATTAATGTATTTGCATACACATTATTTTATTTATTTTAAGCAGACACAAACATACACACATATACAAGCTTCCAAGCTTCCAGTCTCATGTTGTAGTCACATCTGATAACTAATATTTCATATTAATGTGACTTCCAACAGTGAGGGCTACTTGCCTTGTACTAGAACCTGACAGAGTGATATGGTGGTGTGCACAGACTTCAGTGCAGGGAGGTATATGAATATATACAGTTACAGACAAACATATTCCAATATTGTCAGTAGTGACTTTGACTTTCCCGTTTCACATTAAGTAGAGCGGCAGTTACATTCTGGCACCTGTACATGTGCCAGAATGAAACTGCTTCAACATGTAAGGTGGAAAAAGAATATCTGAATAAGTAACTTAGCTGCAAACATAGAATGCAGTAGGCAATAAAAATAGGCAGGAAATATAAACATAGTTAAAGGCACACTTTTCCTTGTAATGACTACAAACTACTTTTATCTTTTTCAGTTAAAGAACTGAAGTCTTCAACTGCCAGTGAGTTAGCTAACTAACATAGCTATGCTAGCTACCTAACTAAATCTAATGAGGTTAGCCACAGAATGGATTTAAACTCAACAAACTGCTTTCGCATTAGCTTGTTAAAGTCTTCTTCAGTTGTTTTTTGCTGTTGACATACCAAAATTGATGACAGGCTGAAAACCTGTCACGCTAACACTGAAATTATGTTGATGTGTTGGATTATTTGTAGCCTCAGTGTACTGTCCATTCAAATCCATTGTCATTATACGACTGGTTTAGTGGGCCTCTTAAAAAATGCACCAGTGGCAATGACTGTAAACTTTCTTGACAACTTCCTGCTCCGTTATTCACTACTGCCTACACAGTCTTTTCAATTCATTCATTTTTACTCCTGGTGGTTTGGAGTCTAAACTAATCTTAATTTTATAACGCCTGATTATGCTGTGTGGTCCATGGTACAGAGAACTGTTAGCTTAAATTGGTATGCAGCTCTTATCTCCTGATGATGGGTCTGAAAATCCTTACTTTTAAAGTTCATTTTGTTCAACAGCTATTCATATGAGGTGTGGCACTCTTTTAGGTACATCTATACATTTTGTGTATTTCCATATAATATATGTTACCTGGGCATGCATTATAAACTTTCTTGAACAACAGTAATCAAAGATCCAGAAATAGTATCCAGTCAAAGATCCAGAAATAGTAACAAATGCATTAAAACACAATAATAACTCTAGTAACGGGTATGACAGATACACAGTATGGTTAATAAAAGAGAAGCGTTTTCCATCAGAAATTGAATGTTTAGAGGAAAAGGTGGTAACTGACTATATGCAATTTAACATGTGTGCAAAAATGCAAGCTACTGTAAATATATGTAGCATATGCATGAGTTTAATCAGGACATTCATGATGGAAAAAATCAATTGCAGTGAGCCTAAGATTGTCTAATAGTTGGAATCCCTCAAAATGAATATGAATTATTAATGCAATTAAATATATGCATTGGCTAAACATTTTATTTTTTAAGCTTGCATACATTCTCCATTTTTTAATTTTGACACTACCATGTATTAATGGCACATTTTTCCTTCCTGATTGTATTATTACAATTTGCTATATCACACATTTTATGATTAGTTTATTTTCAGATTTTTGAAGTTTACATTGTTTCACATGAATGTATGTTACGAAGAACAAACTAGGAGAACACTGTCATTTGTTAAAAAGAAAAGAAACAGCATTGCGTTAGAAATGGCTCAAACTGAATACACTGGCTCACATTGTTGAACTAAAGACCCCAGCAGGATAATACATAACACTATATTGGATGGATAACATAATCCCACAATTTCTCCTGTGTACAGATTGCAGAAATGGTCTTTCAGTAAAGTCTGCCATTTCTATCAGTTGCTTATAGAAAAGCTCTCCCTTAGGAAATTGGAAATACACCAGTACTGTACGGAAAACCTATCCAAAAATGCCCATTTTTCTTAATAATGACTGAAAGCATGAAAAGACCGGTTAGCACATTGGTATGTTATTATATCACTTTTGGGTGAAATGTTCTGTTAAATCTGGTCATTTGCTAGGTATCAGTAATTTAGGTATTAGTGAGTACAAATTCTCTAGCTTTCTTTCGTTTCATTGCCCATTTGGTTACAAAAGCTATAAGACATACCATAATGATTACCACACAGATTGAGACCACTATAGCGGTCAGGTTCAGGCCTGGTTTTGAAATTGCTGGTGGTCTGGGAGTCGGTACAAACTTTGATGCTTGAGCAACATTAGATACCTCAGACTTCATTGCCTCCTTGTCCTCTGACCGAACAGCAAAGAACAAAGTGGTCCCATTTTGGATTGTGACATCAGACAGGAAGGAAAACTGTTCGTCTGAACCTGCCTCTTGTGGTTGGAGTACTGATGTGTTTACTGGATTAGCATCGCTGAAGTTTTTCTGAAGAATCTCCAAATGTTCGCTCCATCTAATTTCATAGGATTCAGCTTAAAAAGGAAAAGCAAGAAACCTATTAGAGAGATCTGGTCTACTCCATTTAACTTACAAAGAGTTTGCTAATTAGCTGATGAGCTGAATCAGGTGTGCTAAATGATGTAGAACACTAAACTCTGCAGTGCTGTCAATCTGAAATTCCTGATCTATACCATTCCAGTCAGTGCCTGTCTGTGTGCAATACTGAAGAAAAAGAGCAAAGGAAAAACATTGCAGCAGTAATCACTTTTACAGTGTTGAGGATATGTATTCATGTTCTCTATTCACACTCAGTGTGGTTTCAAATCTTTCAGTGATAGAGCCTAAACTGGAACTGGGAAATATTTACCTGTTCCTTGATCAAAGTCCTCCCCAGGAGCCGTCCAGTTGAGAAGCACTGTGTCCTCCTGGATTTCAGCCCTCAGATCTGTGATCTTGTTGGGAGGGAAGTTCGGTGGGGTTACGCCTGAGGGCACACTCGCCACAAAGCTCTCTCCAGTGACTGTTCTAGTGAAGCTGCCAACATCTGCCGGCTGCACATTTACTGGGGGCTTCTCAGGATTTAGTTGTACTTCACCTGAAAAAAAGAGCTGAATGCCAGTCTTCATGCTGCATTTTGAGAGACAGGACATATTCGGATTCACACAGTTACAAAACTGCTTGCTTATTTCCTGTGATGAGACTAAAGTGCAACTAGCTGAGCTCTTTTTGGGTGTAAATAATGAAAATACTAGGGTCAGGCATTAACCCTTAGAACGCAAACTTTACAGACAATTTGCATGGCAGCACTCAGGAACGACTGAAAACACAGACACATATTACATCAATGTGCTTTTGTTTTTCTTTTCTGGCTCCACCCTGGTTCCACCCAGTCTGCCACTACACACAACTGTGAATCATCCTAGGACAAACTGAGACTCCTATACATACCACTTTGTTTTCCCTGTGTGTTTGTGAAGTTCCTGTTATCGGAGTTCGGAGCTATGGTTTTCCTTTTTTTTACTTTACTGTTTTTTGACCATCACTTTCTCTCCTGGTTTTGTTAAAATGTATCTTCCTTCGATATTTCCTGCTTGTGTTTTGAACCCCACCTGTAAGGATTGTGAGTACTGGACTGCTCTAAATAAAGACACTTCGTGTTTGCAACCTGCTTCAGCCCCCTACGTTATACCTTGGCCTGCTTTGTTAGCTATTGTAGTTTTAGCACTCACCATGGATCCAAGAGGAAACTTAAAAATATGACTGTTTAATGCTAACCATATTTTTTCACACAATAATAAGCTACTAAGTAAATATTTGATCAAAAAATGTATGCACACACTTTATAAGAATACTTAACACAAAGACATATGCAAGCCTGATACATGTTATGATCAGGCGATAGGGTTCACAGCAAAGAATGGCCTAAAAACAATGGTTTATGTTATGTGATGAAAATTTCCCCAACTTACCATCCACAATATATCCAGGGACATACAGAGCACCACTGTTTCTGTTGGGGGAACCACTGATGGCTCCACCTTGGTGTATGACCTGCACTTTCAGACTGTACCTTCCATTCTGTGCTTTAGGGAAATATCTAGAATAGATGCCATCATCCTTAAAAGCATCAGCTCCTGCGTATGTTATGAAAAAATACAAAGATACATTCTTGCTCAATATAAACAGCCTCCAAAAAATATTATTTAAAGCAATCTCATGTGGTCCTTAATGAAATTATTTATATAACCCATAATATCATATTTTGGATAATTTATTAATGTAAACAGAATTTAAGGGTAGTACCTGCTCCGTTATCCAAAAGGTGTAATGTTTCTGTATGTCCAGTATCTGACTCCAGGGTGGCCATGACTTTGGCCCCCAGCACAGGAAGGTAATTCTGACTGACCTCAGCATACACTACCATGGGTTTACTGCCATCCCTGGTTGGTTTCTTCATATCAGTCTTAACCATTATGGGGGGGACATCATCACGTGCTGCCCGACTTGTTACTGTTAAAGTCATAGTCTGAGCAGTTGATTCTTTGTTGAGGAAGCTGTATTTCCAGTCTCCAGGCTGTCATCCACAAGAGGAAGCAGGAATAGTTCATTATAGTCATATATAAGTCCCATATGTTAATGTATATATATATATATATAGATAGACAGATAGATAGATAGATAGATAGATAGATAGATAGATGATAGATAGATAGATATATATAGATAGATAGATAGATAGATAGATATAGATATATATAATATATAGATATATATGCACACATTTATATACATAATTTTTTTCTACCTGGATTCCAAGATTGTGCTTTTGTTGCCATTGATTCATTTATTACATTGTGTAATATTAAGTCAGTCTAATCATCTAGTACAGTGAAGTAAATGTTGACAATCCAGAAACGGTGTCATACCTCTGCAGTTCCAGGAACATTTAAAGTAACTGTCTTTGCAGCTGCATTATGAGTGACATGAGTCTGATCATTCTGATCATACACTGAACCACTTGGCGTCTGTATGTACACTGTGGGTGCACTTCTTTCATAGATTATTGTAAAGGTGGTGCTGTTTCCTACAGTGCGGTCTATGGGCACTGTTCCATTGAACCAGTCATTAATAATCCTTCCAGTGCTCTCGAGCTGTACAGAAAAAAAGTAGTGAGGAAGATATGCTGGCTCACAATGTCAATCAGACCAATGAGCCCTTTTCACACATCTGTAATAGATGCAACGGAAGTAGTCATGGTAGGGAAATTACAGCAGTGGTGGTATTTACGAATGAGGATGCAGTGGATCTACATATTTTTACATCATTATTAAGTTATGTTATTAAGTTAAGCAGTTTTCAGAGATGAGCGACCTTGACAAGGTCTTCATTAAGAACAGCTACTGTTGCTTCAGTGCTGGCTGGGCGAGCGGTACAGGTAAAAAGCTGTCTGTGATCAGAAAGAGAATATGTAACATTATCTATAAACAAAAGACAATGAGGTATAACTGCCTATGTTAACGTTAAATCCCACCTGCACAGCATTGACTATATTCTGCTAAACATTAGCAGCTGACCTCATTGAGTAACTTGTCCTGAGGCCTTTAACTTACCTTTGTAATCATGCAGATAGCTCTTAAAGAAAAGCTCATAGCCCTTCTCTACACATGAAAACCGCTCCAGTGAATGACATCTTTTGTGGTAAAATGATGTAAATACCTTAATAAGGATGTAAAAATAAGTCCTCTACACTAGAGACATTATAATGGAGGACTGTGTTTACATTCTAAATCATAGACACTACTGCTGCTGTAATGTTTTTTCCTGCTATGATGTCTTCTGCTGCGTCAAATAAGGATGTATGGAAAGGGTCTGTTTCTTGCAGTGAATATGTAAGTAAGCTTACCTGAATTGTCTGTTTGGTGGGATCTCCATCCGAGACTGTAAATGAAGAAAAGGTATCCACAAGTTGATTGGAAAGCAAACTCTGATCAGCAAAGAAGAACTTTCCATCTAATAAAATGAATAGAAAAAAGTCACATTACCATCCACTCTGGTCATTGCCAGGATGCGGAATACAGAGGGTCTTGGTAGGTCCAGGACTTCCTAATTAACCTCTTGGACCCTTTGAATGTCTCAAAGTGAAAATTCTAGGTGGTTCCCTGGAAATAAACTTATGCTGTTATGCTATTAGTTAAGGTAAAATAGACACCAAGGGAAAGATCATTGTTTAGGCTGTTTTAACTATGAAACAACGAACTTCTGTCTGATATTCTAAGAGAAGCAGCACTGGTCTGCCTCAGTGTGGTGCCGTAGCACATTGGTTTGCCCAGTTGGACCTTCAGAGCAGTTCACCAGTTATTGGCCTGACCGATAATTGCAGCTGAAATTTAGCATTTTTCCGATTATTAGAACTGGCACTTGAACTTGATGAAAGCTATTTTTGTTATATATACACATATCTGATGCAATCATGATAAAAAAAACACACTTCTATTGTAAATTTTCACACTATAAACATCAAATTTATGGTACATAAATATTAGTCCCAAATATCGGTTAACCGTGATTACTAATAACTGGTATGGGCACTGAAAAAGCCATATCTGTTGGCCCCTACATCACAGACTAGCAACTGCCTGAAATACCTCTGAAAATCTTTACAATGTGCCATAGCATATTTGTAAATGTGAAAACCTGCCCAATTTCCTAAAAGATTGGTGGATCAAGTGAATTGTTACTCATTTCTCAAACTAAGGCAAAAGACGAGATGTGAAAATCAGTTAAGATCAATTAATGTGTGATAGACTGCATTACGAAAGTAGAAAAGAGCATTTCCAAAATGGGTATTTCACACACACTTCTGAGAAATGAGCTTAAAGCTCCAACAGATTAAACATTAGCAAACTTGAAATAGATGACAAACTTTATTTCACTGACCCACTCTACATCATTACTCTGACTATCATACCTGTTAGAACTGCCATGGTTTCCAGCATTTTAGAGGCACTCGGACCAAGTGCTATAGTGTTGATGATGGCACCACTGTCCACAGCTGACTGTAAACAACTCTGAATATCATCTGTCGCTTCACCATCTGTCAGAAAAATCACATTATCTCCTACTGTGCTTTGATCATCTTCCTGAAGGACCTGAAGTAAACGATAAAAAAAAAAAAAAATTCTGGGATGGTCACACCTAGACTCAATATTAAACTACTATTTTTCCAACAGAAAAGCACTGTCTAGTACAAAAAGAATGTAGGAAATAATAAAGCACATTTTGCACACATATTGTATCATACCTGAAAGCCAAGTCTAAGTCCAGTACACATGTTTGTTGATCCACCCACAGTTCTTGGCAACTTATTAATTAAACTGTCTCTTGGGGCTGAACCCTCTACTTTAGTCAATGAGCTTATAATGTCTGCATTGGTACTAAACTTGACAATGCCCACATATGCTTCATCCTCCACAATCTCACTTAGAAATAACGTAGCAGCTTGCAGCAGTCGAAGTATTCTCTCACCCTGTAAACAAAATATTACAAACAGCCAAATATTATTTTTTGGTAATTTAGTTTTTATGTAATTGTGTTTTTTTCATACTGCTTTTTAATACACAGTGAGTACCTTAGCCTCTTAAATCAGAAATCTGTAGGTCACTCTATGCTCTAACAGTTTTGCCACCTTCTTCTTGAAATCTATTAGATGAACATTCATGTACAGAATGTATTTTCTGTAGTATGTGTCAAACACTGTGGCAAAACCAAATGACTCTTATCAGCAACAGATGTTTTTCCTTCCCAAAAGGCTATAAAATTTGATAACTTCTAAATCTCAATTATTAATAAACCTAAATTAAATATACAAATAATTAAAGTTGGGAGGGTACTTTAAAAATATATTGGGATTACGATTTCTGGTTATCTGTTAAACATGTAGTCTGTAACCTAATGCAAAGTATTACCACAATCAGATTAATGTCTATTACTTTTCATTAACTTGATTTAAAAAAAAAGACCAGAACAAAACAAGACCAGAAAAAGACAAGACAAAACAAGGCAAGACTCACTTTACACAAGGCAAACAGAAAAACTAAATGTTTTAGGACTAAAAATGATATAGGTGATGTAGAATTGCCTGCATTTTATGTGTACCTCCATAAATAATAAAATAAATTTGTTGTATTTTTTTTTACTAAGGTTGTGACACAGAACTGCGCAAGTGGTGTGAGTTATCTTTCTGTGGGTCAGCTGGTAGTATGTTCAATCACATGCCTAACTGCCTTTGTCTAAAGCTCTCCACAAGGGGGAGCTACTAACACTCAAGTATCCCATTTACCAATCAAGTGTCCCATTTACCCATGACCAAATCCTATGTATTAATTAATTTATTTATTTAGCTCAAATTATCTTTTTAACGTGGCTTATACCTGACAATATAAACAGATCATGCTCCAAACAGACTTGAATACATAAAAGAAAATTGCTCACACAGCTGTCCTCTATCATTCCTTAAGATAAATAGGCCCTTTGTCATGATGTAGTAGTTTGCACAACTGATTGTTCAGTGGGGTTGTGTTAGTGTCTACTGTTTAAAGACAAAGTATAAAGAAAAGAGTTTTAAAAAATCAGACTTTTTTTGTTTGTTTTCACTGTGGAAATCAGAGAAAAGAAAGAAAGGAAATAAAGGTCATAGTAACAAGCATTTTGATGACGTTGCTGTATGCTGTAATGTATCCTTTCTCACAGCTATTGAAAGAGAAATGACTGGCATCTGCCCACACAAACAGGATCTCACTAATGCATCTTTTTCCTTTAACAACTAGGCCAAGGGGCTGCAGCTGGATAGTACTATCAACAAGCCTGGTTATCTGATCACTGCCTTTTCATCTTTTTCTGTAATTAAAGAATAAAGTTATGAGCTACTTCCTTTCCCCAGCTCCCTGATGGCAAACTGATTTAGCAGTTGGCTAAACTGCCTGTTAATCCTGTCACAGTTTAACCAAAATATTTTAAATTTAAAACTTTAAATTTTGAAACTTCTACCTTGTAGGTCAGGGGTGCAGAGATTAGCATTTTTCATTTTTAGCACTTTGTCTTAATAATTAGTTGATAAGTTGAATTAGGTGTGTTTAATTAGGTAGAATGCGAAACTCAGTGCAGTGCAGTGTTGTTGCTGGTGAAGACATAGGTACCTTTCCTGCACCTCATTGTTGCATTGTTGCACATCTGTTGCCACAGGCAATTAGTTGGCCGTCCTCAGTTTCTGACCACTCTTGGCAAGATTTTTTTTAAATATATATATATATATATATATATATATATATATATATATATATATATATATAAAATATACCTGACATGTTTATAAAATAGAGGAGTATATTACAGAAATATATTTCTGTAATATACTCCTCTATTTTATAAACCTGTCTGGTTAAATTTACTCCACTTTTGTAAGTATGTCACACTGTCCCATGCAACATACCTGCATGCTTCCAGAAACATCAAGGATAAGGCAGACAACTCTGTGTCGTCTCTGGATCACCCTGAATGTTGGGGGTGGTGGTGAGGATTGCAGAGGTGTTAAAGTCTGAAGGGCATCACTGTCCACAGAATCTTGAAAAATCACTGTACGTGTAGCTTTGTTGTCACATTTCTTGTTCTGCATGTTTGGGGCTTCAGCAATATGTTCCATTACGCTACAAAATGCTGTCACCTGCAGAGAGAATAACAGTGTTAACAGTGTTTTCATAAGCATCAAGAAATAATAACTGAAATATCTCAGGTGAATGTGCTGTCATTGAGGTCTTCAAAGAATATGCTCATTGATTCTAGCTACTTAATAATGTTCTATTTAATAGCTGGTCTCATGGCTGTACACGTCTGTTTTAGAAATGAAAGCAAAAGGTAGAGCAATATTTACTCTGTTTATATGTTTAACTTACAGAGTCTAAGCTTTGCATGTACATTATTGAGGCACTTGTTTGTTGCTCTCTGTCTGGAAAGAACTGACATTCCTTCGTGGGTAACCCAGTTTCATCATAGCGACAACGAAAATATTTTCCATTGATCACTTCATATCTCTGGCCAGTTATCTCCCCAATGCATCTGAGGTAAACACATAAGTGTAAGTATATATAAAAAATGATATTATGCATGTCCATGTAAAAAATATGAGAAATTATATCTTTGAAAGCTGGTACGACCTTGTCTCCTGGACCTGCTTGTCAAACATGTAGAATGGCTCTTTCTCATTATATTCATCATACACTCCCCATCTGAGGTGAGCCCATTCATGCACAAAAACCCTTCCTGAAAATGAAACATATTGTAGCATGTTTAAGAAATGTTTACATGTTACATGTGAGCTGAGTAGCGAACGAGGTGTTAGTAAAGAGAAAACTCTGCTTATATATCTTGTAACTGTGGCCAACAAGAACTGGTTAATAGAGCACCACAACTTGTGTGAAAGCTGTGTCTTTTTTAATAGCCTTGAATGCTCCAATATGTACTGATATATTTTAAGGATAGAAAAGGCCAGAAGCTTGTAAATTTGTGCAAAATGTGATCACTTCTTGATCACATTTTGATCACTTACGTCAAATGTAATTACACAACACAAATGTCTTTTATATTCTTTTAAATTATGTTTGTTACCCTTTTTTGATGATATGACAAGATGTATATAGCTCTTACCTCTAGGCCCATATGCATTAAGAAGGTCGTCATTTAAGAGGAAGTTTGGGGTGAAGTGAACATGCTCACTCTCCTCTCCACAACCTTTCATCTGTTTAGTGTATGGCTCATCACCATATGCTGGGTTTGGGTAATCAATTATTACATTGGCCTAAAAGAACACATGACATTTTATGAATATTCTTACGTACAATAACAATCAACATAATAGATTCTGGAATAAATAGTATTACTCCTATGTTGTATATTATCTCCACAGCCACTATATAAAAAGTGAATTGATTGCATTTTGTACCTTATCATAGGTTTCTCTTCTTGCTCGCTCATATGTTCCGCTCCAGTTGAGTGGTACGAGTATTTTAACCTCCTTAAAGAACACCAGGTTGTCTAAAGCTTGAAACAGATATTCTGATCCACTTGTAACCATTTCCTGTTTAAAAAAATCAGTGAAGTTATAATGTCAGAGAAAACAAACCTCAAATCAATAATAACTGGAGAAGTGGGTGGTGGTATAGAAGTAATAAGGTATATGGCAGTTTTTAAAAATGATGTTGATATTTCTAAATTGTCACATCAAATTTCTATTCCACATCTGAATGGCCAGATAAACACGTTCCACTCATTTACATTTTTAGAGAGGCTCACTGATTTGTGGTGTGAGAGCTCATTAAAAGAACTTCAGAAAAACTAAGCATGATAATGGATCAGCAAAAGCTGAGAGCTACGTATGCCACACAACATGTTTGATTTCAGATTTCACTCTAACACCGGCCACTTGACTTTGCACTCTTAGATATCTTCTGAATGGGGGTCATATTTTCATCAGTTAGCTGGACTCAAGCCTGTACTGTGTGTCACTGTTTTGGAAAACCATAATCATACATGTTCTCTCTCTTATTTAGCAGCACATGCAGCAGTTGTTGAAAAGATGGTTTGACATTTAATGTTTAGCAATTGTTAGACAGATGGTTTCACATTTATTAAATTGTGGCTTGAAAATTGTGCACTGTGTTCATTTTTTCTGTGACCATGTAAGCAAACTAAACTCAAATTTTATACCCATACAAAAATCTGATATATGGCAATATATGGATTTCAATCATATGACATGTATTGGCATATATGGATTTCCTTTATGTTCAACTTTAATTTGTCACATATGGCCATTTATGTGACTTACATCCCAACTTATTTGAAATTGGCCATTTTCAAATATGGGATGTATATTTCAGCCATTTATCAGCATATACAAAACGATATGTGTAACACATGTATTTAAAAATATATGATATATAGATATATGTATGGATGGCACAAGTAACTCATATATACTAGTTTCATGCTATATAAGTTTTTTTCATTGAGTGTATGCCTTTGGTGTATTTCATTTTGGTTTATTATTATTAAAAATCTTTCAGTGTTTGTATCAGACATATGTACTATATGAACAGTCTATATATTATCCATATATTATGCATGTGTTCACCCACCTATCAGAAATATATGTATGATCCATACATGTCCAATATTTGATACTTACATTTACATACATATATTTTGAAATATATATCAGACTCTTCATAACATGTGCATATGTGGCCATGTATCAGATTTCCGTATGGATATTTTTGATTTTAAAATAATAACACAGAAAGAGATTACATAAAAGTGGCATAAATGCTTTTACATTACTTTTGATGCTTAGCGCTAGATGATTTGAAGGTAAGAAACAAGATACTGCACAACCCCTATAAGCTGTGCAAAGAAGTGTTGGATCTGTAGAAGGATTACTGTTTTACTGCTTCTACCTTCTGAACAGAACAAGCCAAATGTATTGACAAAGGCCCTCTTGGAAAAAAGACTTATTAATAAATTCAGCCATCACAGCTGCTTCCTTCTAAACACTCCCTTGTAATTGTCGTAAATCCTTTGTTCTGCAGTGTACTGTAAGTACACTAAAGCTTTTTACATACTGCAACACCTCAAACTTGCCCTCTTCTATGCTCTGCTCTGTTCCAATGAAATTATCATGTATAAACTTGCCATGTTTAAATTTATAAGCTTCAAAACATGCCAGGTCCATGATTTATTTGACTATACATATGGAACTCGAATGAATGAATTTGAGCAGAAAACACTTTGCTGCTGTATTACAGAATGTTAAATTTACAAAGTGAAGCAAATTTAAATAAAAGAAAAAGTCCAAACAGTACATTAATAGCATATCTAAAGTATTCTCCTTATTGTGTATAGTCGAATGCAAAAGTAATATACAAAAGTTTTGCATGCCTGGTCAAATTACTTGTTTTGTTGAGTTTCTACATTTTCTACAAAGGACATACAGAAAAAAAGAAAAAAACATGTTGAATAATTAATAAATACCTTGATTTGGTTTATGATCTCTTCATTTTGAGGCACAGCTGGGTTGATGGCTACAACAATGTCAGTGTATCCATTTCCATCCAGTTTGATTCCTGTATTTTGTCCCAGTGCATTGAGGAGCAGCAACACTACAGCAAACACCATGACTGCAACACTGAAACAAGAAGCCCAGAGTGTAACTCTTGTACTGTAAGTTGTACGTCCCCCTATTCTGAGTCATAACGAAAAAATTCTTCTTGTCAGACGTTAGTAGGGAAGGTCCAGGGAAAATCAGAGCATGGCCTTTGTTCTGCTATTATACCAAACATGGCTACAAGCCATCACAAATCATGTGCTTTTAGAAACTGCGCCACTCTTTTGTCGTTTGCTGTGCTACAGTGCACAGTAACTGGGGCAAATGGATACATTTTGGCACAAACTGGATATGAGACAAGATTGGGTTTTGTAGGAATCCACATATGTTCCATCCAGAAACTGCACTTAGGTGAAAGTATGGGTACTGTGTCAAAATCTCAATTCAAAAGCAGAATAAAGAACAAACTGCAAAGAAAAACATAATTTACTTTTAAGTCAATGGAACCAGAATTTTTCCCAAGTCATTTTGGGTCATTTCTTTTGGTACATTCCTCATGAAATTTACACACAACGTATAGGACAACAGGCACTTTCACATTATGTCAAAAACTAAGAAATGAGATACGAGGTTTTCTTCTGACAGCAGCTATATATACATTTTATATATAATGCTGGAAACCCCGCCCATAGTGGCGACACTCCCTAAAGAGGCTATCAAGATGATTTACAATGTTTACAAGCTTGTCAAATGAGAGGCCCTCATCCACACAGGCAAGCTGCGTCTGCACACCTTCTCTGAAATGCCTCCAGAATAGAGCACATAATGCAGACAGTCCAGCCAGAGTATAGAACAGTGTGCCCTGATGGAGCTGCAAGACCTTTCCACCACTCTTCTTTCTCTCCGGAGGACGGTGAAAGAACAAGTTATGAACAATGGACGGCTATGAACAAGTCAAATAATGTAACCTCTTGTCTTCCTCTCTCCCAATGGCTGTTGTCTGGTCTAGCGCTCTGTCCACCTACAAGGAAATGACTATTGCTGAATCAGCACCAGGTGCACTTTACTGGTGAGCAAAACACAATGATCACAATGATCAATGAAAAGACAGGAGCAAGGGGGTTGGCAGATTCTCAGAGGTTTAGAGCGCTGCCTGCAGGCTAAAAAAGCTGAATGGCGCTTGATAGCTGAACCCATCGAAGGTGCACCCTATGGCATCTCCTAGTGATGATCGCCAATCAATCTAGCCTGCGTGGCTACTGCCTTGATCAGATCCATGATGGTCATGGTGGATCTTTTGTAAAGTGCGCTTCCTGCTGTATTTATTTTCCAATTCTTTTCATTATTGTCACAGTTTGTCACAGTTGGATGGCTTCAGATGTGAAGTGGAGTGGTTCTGTGGAATGTGTGATGTCCTACTGGTCTGCCATCAAGTGCAAATTTCAACAAATTTCCTGTTGAGTCTAAGAGGGATAAGAACCTAGGAGAGTGATCACAGTACCATTCCCAGTATTTATAATTGCTTAACCAGAGATAAGGGACAGCTTACCCAGCTTTAGAAGTAGGGGGATCATAGGGAGCTGGTCTGCTGGTCTTGACTGGACAGGTGTCTATTTGGTGTTTAGGGTCCCAGCTGTTTGCACCTCTTACGTTCTGTTGTGAGGAGATAAATGTTGGAAATCTTGGAAGACATTTCTGGGAAGAAGCTGGAAAGCTCACCCATGGTGGCGACGCTCCCTCAAGAGGCTATCAAGATGATTTACCATGTTTAGAAGCTTGCTAAGTGAGAGGCCCTCATCCTTGCAGGCAAGCTCCGTCTGCACATCTTCTCTCAGATGCCTCAGGAATTGAGCACATAATGCAATTTACAACAAAAATGAGAAGCGTTGTTTTTTTTAAAGCAGTCAATGAACCTCACAAACCATGGCTGAGATTTCCAGGAGCTCACAAGTCACATCAACACCGGTTGCATATGGGTAATGGATCTTTACTCTGATTCTGTGTCATTTTTACTTTGTCAAAGCTATATAATGATATTTGTCCATCATATAGTTTTATGCAGTGTAAAGTGTGTCCACTAGACAAAAACATCTCACAAGTTTACACAGTTAATAATACATTTAACTTAATCAGTGAAACCTCAGTCACCCATACGCACAGTCATGTGCAAAATGTGCACTGACCTTTTTTTCCTTTTGCACTGCCAAATAAAACTTCTTTTCTTTATTTACTTGAAGGAAATTTATGCCCATGCTTCCATTGCTTCTAAGCACTGACACTTACGTGACTGTAACCATTTGGCAAGAGTTACTTAAATGCATAACTATTATAAGTCATTTTGGTAACATGCATGTAAACAAGAACATGACTACTGAGTGCTGAAGTACTCTATCTCTGGAAGCAACATCAGTATTAGAACTGTTCGTTCTGAGGTTCTTGGGTTGGTGTATCCTGGTGGTTGGTGTACGTATATGTATCCTGAGCATGCTTTATATCTTATCTGGTCTACCATGAAATCAAGCATAATACAAAACATAGGATATGCTTAAAATATTTATTAAAAACACCATAATCACCACAATAACTGATATGACAGATACATCATATGGTGAAAAAGGAGAAGGGCTGGGTGTTTAGAGGAAAAGGTGGTAATGGGTCAACATTACATTTTGTAATTTAACAAATGTGGACATAAATGCTTTTGCAAGCTGCCGTAAATGCATGTAATAAATGAACAGGTTTAATCAGGACATTTTTGATGCATCCGATGACACAATTTAGGTCATTATTAGGTTGTTTGACCTTTTGCTGTGTGTAATGTCACATCTCAGAGCTACAAAGGCAGAAAGGAGAGGAAAGCTGGAACTCAACACTTATGCAGAAAACAGTGAAAAAGAGCAGAAACAACAACCACAGCACTACTCCTGCTACTCCTGTCTCAAGCTGTAACACAGATATGGTTAAAACGGAAACCACAGAGACTTCCTTCAGTATAAAGAGCCTGAAAACACCCAGATAGTATCTTGGGTTTGACGGCTAGTAGCTTTCCTTAATTTCATTCTACACCTGTTAAACCTGAACATTTTATACTTGTCTTAGTTGTACTTTTTAAGCTTTGTTGGATTATGTCAATACATCTGATTACCTCAAGAAAGTGCCTGATTAATGGCCAGAGGTTAGGAGCTGTAGAACCCAATATTGTAATCATTTCCTAACAATGTGATCTAATGTCAGTGTAATGCTAGTGTAATGCTATTTTTACCAATAATGTAACACTTTATTACATTCTTGGGAATTTATGACATTTTTAGGTTGGCCATATGCAATACATTGTTAAATTATTGAGAATTTGATTTGAGAAGTTGCTATGTTTTCCAATTATATCTCTAAAAAGAAGACACAATACTTTTAAATGCAGTTACCTGAGGTCTCCTACAATGCTTTTATGTTGTAGACAGAAAGCAGCCCGGCCCAGAGTAAGGGTGGTCATATACAGTAACTTCTGAGCCTGGCTATAAATGAGTAGTAAGAGTAATAGGTACATTTGTCTCATTAATGTCAGAAGTCTTGTGTCTTGAATATAAAGGGAAATCACTCTTGATAAAATGTAAAAAAAAAAATCAGATTGACATAGTAGTGTGAAAAATTATTCAGCCTCCAAACTTAACATTCCATAAGCTGGTTAGCTGATGGTTAGCTGATGGTGAAACATGAGGACAATCTCATCTAACGAGCAGATTATACACTATGAGTGAAATATGCTGTCAGTTAGGATTTAGCAGAAAAGCAATAAACATGATGTGATGTCAAATTTACAGTAGTCTAATATAAGACATGTTTTGTTATAAAAAATTGTTAAGGACAAGTGCTTTCAATTGTTCAGCTTATTCAGATGTACATTATTTCCACATTAATTAAATATATCAATACACTGTCAAAAGTAAGTAAACTGGAAGACCAAATTGTGTATGTTTATTAACGTGGAAATGATGTACACATTTGAATAAATTACTTCATCACTTTTTTTTCCAGAGTACAGAGGTGCTGAACGTGTCCTTCTCCATTTGATGAATGGATTAGAAGCTGAATTCACCTCTCACCAGCTGAGACATCTTGTGGGCTACATGTTAATATTGCTGCATGTCAAGTAACACAGCACAGGGCTGTGGCGTCTGATTGATCTATGAAGACATCTTTACTGTCATCTTACTATCTTAAAATAATTCTGGCCCAAAATGTGGAATACTAACTAAATTTTCATTGTCACAGACAGAAGTATTACATCATTCATTTGGAAAAATGATCAACTTGTAAATATGACACAGTCTCAATCATGTTATAATGTATTACATATCATCAACCTGAAAATGTAACACATTTACAATATTGTAATAATATATAGTAAATATGTTCAATATGATACATGACAATGTAACAAATTCATGAAAATGTAATAAATTCCCAATAATGTATTTAATAATAGTGTATGTCTAAGGCATTACATTATCAGCAACAAATCTTATTATCAGTTAAGAGATTGTATTTCGTTTTTGGTTATGTTATTATATTTTTGAACAAGTGAAAGATTTTACCACATTTCTTGGTGTTAATACAATATTTGGAAATAGTATTATTATTTAATAATTATTACAATGTTAAAGAAAGAATGGCCCCCAGAGATCCAGCAGAAGGTGCTGAGTGATGGCATCTCTCAGATGTGCAAAGCTAAAATGCAGAAGAAGGGTGGAACTCTACTCTTGTGCAGCCACAGTGAAAGCAAGCAGAAGCAGTGATCAAGAACATCACCCCTGTGAGGCAGCTACGGTTACAAAGGAAACCACAGAGACTTCCTGAAAGGTAGTGAGCCTCTACCTAAGGAAATGTTTATGTAAAAGATAATTATACTAAGATAAGTCAATAAAGATGTACTAAGATATGACCTTGACCCAGACCTATTTATTCCAGCATGGGGGAGAGTGGCGTGAGTGTTGTAATAGAGTTTACATTATGTGTAATTTTACATTGTTTCTAAATTTGAATCGACCAAAGAAATGCCCAAAAATCCTTGGAAAAATGTCTTGTTACATTGACTTACATCAAAAGTAAAGCAGGTTGTTTTCCTTCTCCTGTAAAGTTATTATTTTGGAGACATGAGGTTTTGTTCCAACAGCAGTGACAAGTTGCGCTTAGATGCTAGTATGCTGGTCAACCGGCATGACTATGCCAGTTGACCAGTTAAACCAGCACTAGACTACCATAAACCAGCTAAGACACGCATGGAATGCATGATGGTCTGTTCTTTTTTTTTTTTAGCAGGGAGAGCAAGAGAGCCACTCTGATACTGCTACAAGAAGAATATTTTTTAATATTGAGTTTAATCAAAACCTTTGCAGATCATGTTATTATGACCTTTGCATTCCTATGATGCATGCATTTATATTCATAACATCCAGCAAATACATGATCTAGTGGTTAGGTGTTTCGCTTTTCATTTATTATTATTTGTTTAAAAGGCTGCATCGAAAAAAGAAACCTTTTCACTTTGACCGCTTACATGTCATGATATAACATAATTATTATATATACACACTCGATCGGAGACATGGGGGGAAGTGTGAAGGGACTGATTAAAAAACATGCAGTATGTGATGTTAATGGAAGCTCAAAACAGCTATATTAGGATATGGAGTGGATTTTGTGTTATTTTTCAAACTGAATTATATATCTTCTTTATCAAGATGACAGCATACACTAACTGTCCTTCTTGCAGGCATCTAAAATAAGTAATAGCCTCTGAGGCATTTAGCAATTGTAATATTTCTTCTTTATCAGGATCACAGCGTTTACTACTTGTCTGTCTTGCAGGCATCTTAAATGAGTTACCATCCTGTGAGGCATACAGCATTTGTAACATATCTTCTTTATTTAGGTGAGAGCATTCACTACTTGTCTGTCTTACAGGAATCTAAAATTAATAAACAGCATGTGGGGGATGTAGCCACTGTAATATATCTTCTTTATCTAGATGAGAGCATTAGCTACATATCTGTCTTGCAGGCATCCAGAATTAGTAAATAGCCTCTGAGACATGTAACAGTTGCTATATATTCTTTATCCAAGTGAAAGCATTCAATACTGTTTATTCATTCATTGGTTAGTAGCGATATCACTACAAACCTTTTATCTGACTGAAAGCTTTTAGTTCTACTTTTCTATTGTGTAGGCATTCATCGTCAATTAACAGCTTCAGTCGTATATAGCAGATAGGGTTGAGGGATGTCTACAGGGAAACATTAGGATGGACAATGACATTGGGGGTTGGGCAATGGCACCATCAAGGGGGGACCAAGGGGGGGCACTGCCATGCGGGACAGAGGGGGTGTGTGGTATCACGATACTAGCTCAACATCGTAATATCTGGCAGCCACTGATGATGGACGATGGCATAGTCTACCGACCCAACCCTAATAACAGATTAACATATTTTCCTTATACACTACACAACTGTCTAATGGTCATCAGACTTATCTTTATCAGCCTCTAAAGCACATAGTAATATTAACCTGCCTCCTCCCTATTGACAGAAAGCAACACACATAATAGGCAACGCACATGTTGACTGATCTGTTAACTTACTATTTGACGTGCAGTTTCCTTACTTTTATAAGTTAAAATGATTATTGCTTTTTACAGTGTAGTAGCTTTTTACAGGCACTCATGCATTTCCTTGCTTGTGCTTTCTCTTTCTTTCTGTCTCTTCCTCTCTCCGAGTTCCCAAGCTTGGTCCTGGAGTACCCAGTGTCCTGCACATTTTGTTTTTTCCTGCTCTAACACACCGACTTCAACTCAGGAAGCGCTTCTTCATTAGCTGTTAAGTTGAATCAGGAGTGATGGGAGCAGTGAAAAATTTAAATGTTCAGGGCAGGGGCGCTCCAGGACCAGTGTTGGGAACCACTGCTCTATTGGTTTCTAAGCAGTGACCGGAGGGCTGAGGAAAAAGGGGCAGGTCTTGAGATTGGTCTGACAGACTCTGCCTGATGTTGACTGGCTAGTCACGCGCCTGTCCTATATAGTATTGCACACAGCGTCTGTCATATACTAGATACTGTACGGGATTGGAGCGTTACTAAGTAGCTGTTGTGTATATATATACGGTTGAGGAAATAAGTATTTGATCCCCCACTGACTTTAAAAGTTTTAATACAAAAAAATAAATGAAACATCTCATAATTTTATGCCAGCTTTATTTTAACAGTGACACATGGAATATCAAAAGAAAAACTGAGAAAATTACATGAAATGAGAAATAAAAATTAATTTGAATTTCATTGAAGGAAATAAGTATTTGACCCCCGAGTAAAACATCATTTAATACTTGGTGGCAAAACCCTTGTTGGCAAGCACAGCAGTCAGACGTTTCTTGTAGTTTTTTATAAGGTTTGCACACACTTCAGGGGTAATTTTGGCCCACTCCTCTCTGCAGATCGTCTCCAAATCCTTAAGGTTTTTAGGCATGCATTTGGAAACGCGAAGCTTCAGCTCTCTCCATAGATTTTCTATAGGATTGAGGTCAGGAGACTGGCTAGGCCATTCCATGACCTTGATATGCTTCTTATGGAGCCACTCCTTTGTTTCCTTGGCTGTATGTTTTAGGTCGTTGTCGTGCTGGAAGACCCATCCACGACCCATTTTCAGTGGTCTGGCGGAGGCAAGGAGGTTGTTACCCAGGGTTTTGCAATACATGGCCCCGTTCATCTTCCCGTCGATGCGGTGAAGTTGGCCTGTGCCCTTAGAAGAAAAACACCCCCAAAACATAATACTCCATGCTTGATGGTGGGGATGGTGTTCTTAGGGTCATATTGTATTTTTCTTTCTCCAAACACGTCGAGTTGAGTTGAGGCCAAAGAGCTCAATTTTGGTCTCATCTTACCACAGCACCTTCTCCCAGTCTCTCTCGGAGTCATTAATATGTTCATTGGCAAACTTGAGGCGGGCCTGGACGTGAGCCTTTGGAGACTGTGGTCCCAGCTGCCTTGAGATCATTAACCAGCTCCTCCCGTGTAGTTCTTGGCTGATTTTTAGCCTTTCTCATGATCAACAAGACTCCACGAAGTGATATCTTGCATGGAGCTCCAGGCCTAGGTCGATTGACAGTAATGTTGTACTTCTTCCACTTCCAAATAATTGCACCAACAGTTGTCACCGTCTCATCCAGCTTCTTACTTATGGCTTTGTGGCCCATTCCAGCCTTGTATAGGTAAACAATTTTGTCCCTGACATCTTTAGACAGCTCTTTAGTCTTGCCCATGGTGGAGATGTTGGAGTGTCACTGAGTCTGTTGGCAGGTGGCCTTTTATACAGGTGACAATTTGGGACAGGTGTCTCTCATGCAGGTAACGACTTCACTGAGATTAGGGTGTGTCAGTGGTCTGTGGGAGCCAATATTAGTCATGGTTTTTAGGGGATCAAATACTTATTTCCCTCAATGAAATGCAAATTATTTTTTATTTAAATAAATGAAGCTACCATAAAAATCATAGACTGTTTAATTATTTGTCAGAGTACAAACTTTCAAAATCAGTGGGGGATCAAATACTTATTTCCTCCACTGTATATATATACACATATATATATATATATATATATATATATATATATATATATATATAAATAATTGCAGCATTGTCTATTGTTCTCAGTCACGGTGATACGCCTGCGTGTCCGCTATGTTGGAGCAATCAAGAGCTCCCTTTTGTAAACCAATACATGTGTATGTGGACTTGAGTTTTCATGATTAAATTGGCCATAATTTTCACCAAATTTGTTTTGTTAAAATCATCAGATATTTCTGCATGTTGTTGATTATTTAAACGCATGATTCTCGCTGCTAGAAAAACCCAGGCTGGTCACCAGCAAAACCAGCATATGTTGTGTTTTGGATATTGATATGCAGGTCAAACAGCATTACTATACTGGATGTCCAGCTAAACCAACACTAGGTCAGTGCTACACCAGCATCAATCATCTTAGAGCAGCATGGTATTCATACTAGATCTGGGCAATAGAACAATGTAATCTGATATTGTAGATGACGGATCCCTCAAACTTGCTTGGCTGCCAGTGATAAAACAGATTCTCTCTTCCTTTATTAAGCATCACCACATGAAAAAAGGCTTCACAATAGTGAAGAGTCCTTCTAGCAATAAACCCAGAAAATAACTGCAGCAGAATAGATAATCCAGAATAAATATTTAAACATTTTCTCAAATCACTACGATATGTTGGGATACTGGGGTTCACATTTAAGAAGCTGTCTGGCTCTCTCTGCTATGCACTGTAGTGCTAGCTTTAATGCACAGCTTCCCCTTCTTACTTTGTTAACTTGCTGCAGTAAAAAAAAAAAAAAGTTGAGCTGACTGGATATTATTCTACAGCAGCTAATTTAGCTCTAACTTGGAGAGAAAGCTCTTCTGATCCCTGTCTAGGGCTGGTGTTCTCAGAAAAAAAGGTAATAATAGTATTTAGAAATATGTACATAATGTTTTGCTCACCTTTAGGACATCCTAAGCCCAGTAACTTTCTCTTTGTTTTTTGCTGCCTGCCACTTTAAAAGCATGCACAAAACGTAATGGGTTTAGTGGGATATGATAGTTTTGTGCGGAACTGCCCGGCTAAATGACCTCTTCATGCTGGGCCTGCTGCAGCAAATGCTAAAATAAAGGCTTTCAAATTATCAGAGTGACTGCAGCAAATGTTTTCTGAAGCTTACACTGACTGCAAACCTCCAGCAACTCCTCATAAGCTTTAAACACCAAAAATTATTCTTTCTCACATAATAAACCCCATCATCATCTAGAACTAAACACCAGTCCTTTAAAACAGAACAGGAAAGCCTTGACGTGTATCCTGCTAAAAAATAATAGCTACGTTCACCTTGACCCCAACTCTCTTGCAGAAAAAGGCAAAATGAGATAGATTGCTGGTAAAGCAACAGAACATTTCTCTCCTACCATGTTTTCAAGTCCTCCTCTTTAGCTCAGATCATTCATCAAAGCATTTGAGCAAAGCAATAACAGCAAAACAGAGAACAAGACTGGCTTTGTTATTTGGGTCTGTTCACAGCAGAACAACCCAGAAATCGTGCCAGCAGCTGTCTGTATATAGGCCTACAATGAGGATACAAATAGGCACAAGAGCAACTTGAATGAAACCTTGCACACAAATAAGAAATAACATTCACAAATAAAGTACTACATTGGGCTGCTGTAAAGGCAGAAGATGGTCCAGCTTTGGGATGATCATTTTCCTTGAAAAGCTGCTTACAATACAGGAAGCTGGTTTCATGGAAGAACTGGAAAATTCATCCAAAATGAGGATAGTCAAGTCCGAATTACATTCAAATTTTCATGACAAATGGAAATTAGCTGTTTTTTAGAGTATGGTAAAGTGAGGTTTACATATCACTTATACTGTTCAAACTAAGTCAAACAGCGAAAGCACCCTGACTTTGGTAAAATACAAAACCTAGTAGATGGTATTTTAAAGCCTAAAAGGCAGAAAAAAAAAATTCCAAATTCACCACAAGAGGGAGCAGTTTAACAAACCAAACCTTAACTGAAACAGAACACCGTCATTCAGAAAATGATACTTTAGGCTACTTGCAAAAGATTTATTTGATTTTGTTGAAAGGATCACTCAGGGGAGGCTTGTGAATGATTTAAGGAAAAACCAAATAAAGAGCAAGTGAAATTCATGAAAGCTAATAATTGATTATCATTGATGCTTAGGGTTTTAGAATCCTTGAACTCAGGTTACAATAATGGGGCTAAAAACAAGTGTGCACTAATGCCATAGTCCTTGTCAAAGTAAAGTATAAGAGTCAGGTAGCTCTGCAACATTTTGCACACAAGCATTGATAACACACTTTGTTGCTACAGCAAAGAAAATGGAAATACTTGTGAAAAAACACGGATCAGGAAAAGTTTGTGACCATTTATAAAATCTCTGGAAGGTACCATGTTTGAAGTCACCAGGTGTGGTGGTGGAGAGGCAGAGCTGCTGCTGAGTCACAGAAATGTGTACATCAGGCTCAACTTAAGAGAATCCATGCTCAGCCAGGACACATGAAAAGCCAGGCTGCCTAAGCCATCAGGGAGAGGACTTTGGAAGGAAAGGGCCCTATTTCAGTTCATGTTTCATTTTGTGTTCAGTTATATGTAAATAAAAGCTACACTCTTAAAAAGATGGTTCTTCAAGGATTCTTTAGTAAAGAAAAAAGGTTCATATAGAACCATCAATACTCAAAGAATCTTTTGCATGATTACAGGGTTCTCTGTATCAAGAAAGGGTTCTTCAGATTGATGGAGAATGTGCTGTAGATGGTTCCATACAGGGTTCCATTATTGTAACAAGCCAAAGAACCCTTTTTGCTAAGAGTGTATGCTATGCACATATGCTGGTCACTGGATGTGTGTTTCTGCGTTCAAGCCTGGCTGCTCAGCCAGTGTGCGTTGGTGACAAGCTTGTAACAGTATAAGAACCCTTTTTTGGTGCTTTATACAACCATTTTCAGAAATGTTATCCATAGAACCATATACAACACATTTCTCCATCAATCTGAAGAACCATTTTATCATGCAAAGAACCATTGCCTCTTGAAAAACCATCTTTTTAAAGTATGTAATCGTGATTATTTGTACTGCAATTATTTTCAGTTAGCTTTCACCATTATATGATTACATTGCATATTATTGTATTATCACACACAAAATAATTGTATGCTTATACAGAGCAATACTTTACATATTGCTCTGTACAAGCATAAACTAGCTTTATATGCAAGAAAAACTAAATTCATGGTTTTCCAGAACCCCCAATACTGATTTTTACATTGTAAATGTCAGCAGCCTGGCAGGATCCACTACTGAGAGTATTACTGAGTGTAAGTACCTTGGCATATGGCTGAACAATATATTTATGTTTATACATCACATTAATAAGCTAGTCAGGAAATGCAGGTACAAGCTCAGATACTAGTACTGAAATAAGACGTTTCCCAATGCATACTAGGAAACGGGTCATTAAGACTACCTTACTATCCATCCTGGATGACTGTATGAAAAAGTGGGTTGGTCCTCTTTAGCTGTGCAGTGGGATACTCATCTGGTTTGTTTTTATTTATAGGGTGCTCTCCAGTTATATGCCATCTTGTATCACATCTATGCTGCCTGTAAGTAATGGTAGTTATCAGACTCACTCCAGTGATTGTCAGGTTCCAAGAGTTTTTTTTCTTTTGTTAATTGGGAAAATCAGCTTTTAGCTACAGCTAAAAGCAGCTGAAGCTCCAAATTCAAACACTTGCACACTAAAAATGAACTGAAGTAATCCGTTCAGGTCTGGAGTAATAGTGTAGAGTGGTTGCTGTGCAGCGATTAGAGGATTGAGAAAATAAGGTGGAGTTAGTTCTCCATTTTATAGACCACTGTAGTCACGTTGTCCCTTTGTAGTCAGTGCCATGATCTTATGCCCATATTAGGAACTCCAGACCTAAGCTCGATTTCACTATGGCCAGAATTAATCTGGTTTTTGATGGTAGTTATCAGATTCATTTCAGCGACTGCATCACCTGTTAGGTTTCTAGAGTTTTTCTGAATTGGGAAAATCTGCTTTTAGCTACAGTGCACCAGCAAACTAGAATACAGTACAGAAAACTCTGAAGCTCCACTCACTGGTGTCACTCGATCATTTTCAAGTTCTAATTTCTAACCACCCCCATTTATGAGCATAGCATGTAGCTGTCATAGTTAACTAGCAGCTGTGCTGCAGTGTGCAGGAACGTTTGAAAAAGCAGCCTATAAAACAGCACAGTAGCACCAGTTCTCCACAAACCTTTGCCATAAACAGCTTTCTTTGTAATGGAATACCTGTAACAAATTAGCAAAACAAACTCTGAAGCTGTGCGTGGATGTCCTGTAGGGTCTTTGTTAGTAACGTACAAAGGTGAACAAAATGATATTTCTCACTTGAAAACTTGTTAAATAAAAACAAATGACATTTTTGTACATGCATGTTTTATTCCTGTTTTTACAAGCTGAGCAGTCCTGTATGTACTTTCACTCTTTTTTCATGTATTCTTAAAAAAATAGAAAAAAAGTATCTTGTACAGCATTTTGACTGTGAAAAGACATTTTGTCAGAGCATTATTCATGAGATATTTAAATATATTTAAACCTGAGCAAGCATTACATACTTTTTTTGAACAACAGTGATCAAAAGTGATCCAGAAATGGTAATAAATGGTAAAACTAAGAAGCAAAATATCTACATCTAGACTACCAAGAAAAGAAGCATATTACAAAACACAGTGCACAAGATATGCATTAAAACACCACAATCACCACACTAACAGGTATGATAGATACAAATTATGGTTAAAAAAAGAAAAGGTATCAGAAATGGAATGAATTTTTTAGGGCCAGTGTGGCTGTAGGGTTTCACTTCAACAAAGCAGGAGGTCACTTGATAAAATATTTGAAGACTAAGACAAACTGATTAAACAAGTAGAATCAGGTGTGCTTCAGCTTGTTTGGAGTGAAAACCTGAAGCCACACCGACCCTTTGCAGATAAAACTGGACACCCCTGGTTTAGGGGCAAAGGTGGTACCTGGTCAAAATGACATTTTCTAATTTAACAAATAGTTAAACCTACCTAACCTTACTCAACCTAACCCTGGCCCTAATCCTAACTCTAACCTTAACCTCAACCCAATATCTAATCCTAACCCTAAGATTAACCTCTGCCCAAAACCTAATCCTAACCCTCACCCTGGCCCTAATCCTAACCCTAATCTAAACCAAAATCTAATCCAGTTAAGCTCCACATACAGAATGGTGTCAGCAGCATGTCTGTAAAAGCTTGTGGAGGATGTTAAGATGGTCTGTATTATTCCTGTCACATGTTCAGTCATCTCTCAGGTCTTCATCTACAGATATGAATGTCATTCCAAATAAAATGAAAAGCAACTGATTTCAGCAGACTATAAACAAATTATTTACAGTGTTAATTAAAAGTCTCTTAATAATCTACTGAATTTATTCACTGCTGAATAATACTGAGTATTTGTTTCATCTGAAAAGGACCACTCAAAATAAAGTGTCACCAGACTAGCTATAAAGCATCTGCTCACCGCAGGATGTTTGCCCAATAACCATGACATTGCAATTTCATAATAAGTTCAACTCAAGATAAGATGTAAGGTGAGGGAAAACTCACGAAATCTAAAACCCAAATCTAATCATGCTAGATTGAAGCACACTACCACACCTTCCAAAGAAGATGACATGACTGAGATAAAGGGTAAAAGCTGATACATGCAAAAACGAGGAAATGCAGCTGATTTGAAAAACCTAAACCTAATCATCAAAGCCATGGGAGCCACAAAAAATATATATGTCTAATGCACTGAAGTAACATAAGATGTTTACTTTGACATTTTCTCAAAGCCCATTTGCAGTAAACTGACAATGACAGAAACAAAGTTTTTTGGGTAAAAACTGACATACTCTACAGGACAGCACCTCACTTTAAATCATCCCCAGGCACATCTTTTAACTGCAGCCAACCAAATTTAAACACTTGCACACTAAAAGTGTGAACTGAAGTCCTGGAGTAATAGTGTAGAGTGGTTGCTGTGCAGTAACTGGAGTACTGAGAAAATAACGTGGAGTCAGTTCTCCATTTTATAGACCACTGTAGTTGTGTCGTCATTTTGTAATTGGTGCCATGCTCTTATGTCCATATTAGGAACTCCGCAGCTAAGATCGACTTCTCTATGGCCAGAATGAATAGGGATTTTGAAAAATCACCTCTATCACACCCTGAAAATGTGCAGAACCCAACAGATTTTGTGCTGTGAACAGACTTCTCTCGAATATCTCTGAATCCTTTGAATTATGAGGTTGTTAAAGAGTTGAAATATGAATATTGCTACATGTAAGCTAAAGCTACTGCATACTGAATTAACAACATTAGACTGGCAGCCTCCGTAAGCACGCTATCAGTACGGTAGCGTATTTCCATGTACAGACTGAGGGCTGAGATGACAAAAAGTCAGAACAAAAGAAGCAGATTTCCCTGCAGTTCTCTGTTCTTCATCTGATACTGAAACACGATAGATCTTTCCGTTCTGTACATAGCTTGATCAAAAAAAAAACCCTACAAGCTTACCTGCACTCAGCTAATTCAGTACAGACTCAGCTTAATATTACTGTTTTCCCCCGATAACATTCTGTTACATTCTGAACTGCTGTGCCATTTAAGGTGGAACAGGAAAATTCGAACAAGCAGCTGGCGAAAAAAAAGCTAACTTCAGCCTCATGGAGACTTGAAAGGCATGATATGAGCAGGTTGCTCTATTTCTGCTTGACAGCTGAGTAACATTAACTTATCTTTGCCGCTAGGAGAACACTGCCATTTGTTAAAAACAAAAAAGTGAAAAGAAACAACATTATATTATTGCTCAAACCAAATGCACCAACTCACGCTGTTGAAATAAAGACCCCAGCAGGATAATAGGCTAACACTAAATTGGATGGATAACATAATCCCACAATTTCCCCTGTGTACAGATCGCAAAAATGGTCTTTAAGGAAAGTCTGCCATTTCTATCAGTTGCTTGTAGCAAAGCTCTTCAATTAAACATTGGAAAGGTATCATAAAAACACCAGTACTTAAAGGAAAACTTTGTTCAAAATACTGATTTAACTAATAATGAATAAAAGATTGAAAAAAAAAAAACAGTTAGCATATTAGGATGTTATTATGCCTCATATAAACAACTTTTGGGTGAAATGTTCTGTTAAATCTCGTCATTTGCTAGGCATCAGTAACTCTCCTGTGACTTTAAATTGCTCTGCCAGCTTTCTTTCGTTTCATTGCCAGAATGGTTACAGCAACTACGAGACATGCCAAAACAGATACTACACAGACTGAGACCATAATAGTGGTCAGGTTCAGGCCTTGATTTGAAATTACTGAAGGTTTAGGACTTGGTACAAACTTTGTCACTCGAGCAATGTTAGATATCTCAGACTTCACTGCCTCCTTGTCCTCTGACCGAACAGCAAAGTACAGAGTGGTCCCATTTTGGATTATGACATCGGGCAGGAAGGAAAACTGTTCATCTGAACCTGCCTCTTGTGGTTGGAGTGCAGATGTGTTTATTAGATTAGCTTTTCTGAAGTTGCTCTGAAGTGTCTCCAAATATTTGCTCCATCTAATTTCATAAGATTCAGCTTAAAAAGAAAAGAAAGAAATTACCTGGTTTATAAAATATATTCTCAATTTAACTTAAAGAACTTACTAATTAGCTGTGAAGAATCAGGTGTGTTAAACAAGGTAAAAGGCTAAACTCTGCAGTGCTGTCAGTCTGAAATCCCTGATCTCTACCATTCTAGTCTGTCTTGGTGCCTATCTGTGCGCAATATTAAAGAAAAAAGCTAAAGAAAGACATTGCAGCAGTAATCACTTTTACAGGCTTAAGGATATGTATTCATGCATTCTCTGCACACTTAATTTGGTTTGTCAACAAATCCTTATCAAGTCCTTCAGTGTTAGAGCAGTGGGTCGTCTAAAGTGGAATCTTGCAATATTTACCTGTTCCTTGATCAAAGTCCTCGCCAGGAGCCGTCCAGTTGAGAAGCACAGTGTCCTCCCGCATTTCCGCCCTCAGATCTATGATCTTGTTGGGAGGGAAGTCTGGGATTTCACCTGGTGGGACTTTCGCCACAAAGCTCTCTCCAGTGACTGTTCTAGTGAAGCTGCCAACATCTGCCAACTGCACATTTACTGGGGGCTTCTCAGGGTTTCGCTGTACTTGACCTGAAAATAAGGGCTCAATGGCAGTCTTCATGCTGCATTTTGAGAGACTGGACATATTTAGATTCACACAGGTACTAAACCGCTTGCTCATTTATTAATTAAAGAGTCTAATTCAGAAGCATTTTCTGTGGCGAGACTAGAGTGCAACTATCCAGTGTCAGGCATTAATCCTTAGAACCTACACAGGCAATTTGCATGTCTGTACTCCAGACTCAGGAACGGTTAATAAAACAGATATGTATATATATATATATTATGACAAGCCAAACAGGAAATATTTAATGAACATTGATATATATATATATACAATGAACTTTGATATATATGGAATGAACTTTGATATATATTGAATGAAAGTCGCTGTTGAAGGGTTGAGGATGGCCAAGAAAAACTGTACATCAATAAATGGGCATTAACAAACTCCAGGTGGAGCTTAAAGGAAGGGAATTCTGATAAAGTGACCAGTATCTATACACAGTGATCCCTTAGACAGAGTGACCTGAGAGTGGCTGATATATGGTGAAGCTACAGATGGGTGGAGCTTCAATATATACATAATTTGACATGGTGCAGAAGAAGAGTCAGCTGAGGCCATAATTTCTGTTTGAAAAATGGTCTTTCATTGAGAGCAAGGGAAAACAATGCCACTTGAAAAGCAACTGAAAATTGAGGTAGGTCACTCCTAGCCCTACTCTTTTTTCTGATGGTCACCAAACACAAACACACTCTCCCTAACTCTGAGCTGGACACAAAATAACACAATATATTTATAACATTTATATATATATAAATGTTCATTGTATATATATCAAAGTTCATTAAATATTTCCTGTTTGGCTTGCCATAATACATATATATATATATAGCATCAGAGTGTGTTTGAAACACGACCCAAAATTCCACTCCTTATCCTGATATTATTTCTCTGATGTTAGGCTTCATATCTCAGGAACAGGTAAACAAGTATCATAACAATCAGAAGAACTTGCCCTCTCTAACTATAGTGGGTTGAGTGTGGTAAAGCATCATTAAGTAACTCTCAATTCCCGAGTCAAGATAGTCGAGTCTTGATTCAAGTCCCAATTCAGTACAGGTGAGTCTCAAGATGAGTCCCAAGTCAATAGTCCTGATCTTTGAGTACTAAACAAGTCAGTATGCATTCTTCAGCTAATTTAAGGTCATAACTCTGAATAATGTAACAGGTTATAGTACTGTTACATGTTTTAATGACAGCACGTTAGCAGTGTATGGCTGTATATAATTTTTTTTTGTTATTATTTTTTTATCCCTCCAACTAAAATGCAAAATCCATGGTATACAGATAACCATGACAGGCATGCTGTATACACAAAGCATAGTGCAACTATACATGAAAGTACTACTGAACTTACATACATACATACATACATACATACATCATCTAAACCGCTTATCCTTCTGGGTCGCGGTGGGGTGCTGGAGCCTATCCCAGCTGTCATTGGGCGGAAGGCAGGATACACCCTGGACAGGTCGCCAGTCCATCGCAGGGCAGACAGACAGACATACACAATCACACACACACTCACACTTTTTATTTGAAGATATTTTTTGATAATTTTTAAAAACATTTGGCACATAGAATTAAAAGCAAATAAAAAGTCAAGTTTGTGCTAGATGTTGCGCTTGTTTTACCTACAGAATCGGTCAAGACAGAGAAAGCTGTGTTTCTATTGTTTTACTACCATGAGGAAAAAGGTCAGTTCGTCTGGTAAGTTTCTGCAGTAGGCCAAGCATAAGCACAGTAACAGACACTTGATGACATTGCTGTTTATTAAATTTACATCAGGAAACGAATTCACTTACATTCTCTTTACTGTGTAGAGTCCCGTCTGCAATCAGACTCTCCAACTTTCTTCCAGTTTAAGTCTTGTGTCTTCCTGAGTCATGACGCTCAAGTCCGAGTCAGAGTCAGAGTCATCGGTGTTGAAGTCATAGTCGAGTCACAAGTCTTTCTCGATTTTCTCGACACGACACTGAAGTCATTAAATTTGTGATTCGTGTGAAAATCAGAGGTGTGGACTCGAGTTGATTTTTACACAGTAATAAGACATAGATGTAGAGGTACTCAGCAATGAACGTCCTAAAAACAATGGTTACCATGTAGTATGATGAAAGTTTGCCCAACATACCATGCACACTATAACAAGGGACATACAGAGCACCACTGTTTCTGTTGTGTGAACCACTGATGACTCCACCTTGGTGTATAACCTGCACTTTCAGACTGTACCTTCCATTCTGTAGTTTTATGAAATATCTAGAATAGATGCCATCATCCTTAAAAGCATCAGCTCCTGCAAAAGATACATTCTTGCTCAATATATGCAGCATCTAAAATCTATTGCTATTTAACGCAAGCTTAATAAAACCTGTATATGCATGTAGAACACAGAATTCAAGGGCAGTACCTGCTCCGTTATCCAAGAGGTTTAATTTTTCTGAATGTCCAGTATCTGACTGCAGGGTGGCTATGACTTTGGCCCCCAGCACAGGAAGGTAATTCTGACTGACCCCAGCAAAAACTACCACAGGTTTACTGCCATCACTGGTTGGCTGGCTTATTTGGGCTTTAACCATGACTGGTGGAACGTTGCCACGTGCTGCCCGACTTGTTACTGTTAAAGTCATAGTCTGAGCAGTTGATTCTGTGTTGAGGAAGCTGTATCTCCAGTCTCCAGGCTGCCATGCACAAGAGGAAGCAGGAATAATTCACTAAAATCATAAAGTCTCATATGTATACATCAAATGTAGATATATAGTATTGTGCAAAAATAAGTGACCACCCTCAGTTTATTTTATTTCCAGGCAAAACAGTAAATGTCACTATTAGGAATATTCTACCACAGTTCTTCTCAGAACACCAGCAGCTTCTTTGTTTGGTTTGTAAATTTTCTTATTTTTTGTGTATTTCCTTTTGTCAGTAACAGCTTTTTGACAGCTACATATCCTTTCAGACCCACAGTGTTGAGTTGTCTTCTCACGGTGGAAGGATGGACAGATCTGAAGCAAGAGTGGAGCTTGATTTTCTTGTGTTTAATGGTTGTTTTGACTGAGAATAATATAAATGAAAGGTGGTCTCTGACTTTTGCTCAGTACTGTATATATGCCTCATATGCTATATTACATTTGTCAGTTTCATACAGCATAAACTGGTGGATACAGCATTTACCAGGATTCCTAGATTGTGCTTTTGTTGCCACTAATTCATTTATTAGATTATTAGCCAAGAATTACAGTGAAGTAAGTGATGACTCTCCAGAAACGGTGTCATACCTCTGCAGTTCCAGGAACATTTAAAGTGATTGTCTTTATTGCTGCGTTATCGGTGACATGAGTCTGATCATTCTGATCATACACTGAACCACTTGGTGTCTGTATGTACACTGTGGGTGCACTTCTTTCGTAGATTATTGTAAAGGTGGTGCTGTTTCCCACAGTGCGGTCTATGGGCACTGTTCCATTGAACCAGTTGGTAGTAATCGTTCCAGTGCTCTCAAGCTGTTCAGAAAAAAAGCTGTTCAGAAATGCTGGCTCACGATGCTTTTTACACATCTGTATTTGATGCAGCAGAAACAGTCACAGTAGGGAAAACATTACAGCAGTGGCGGCATTTATAAATGAGAATGAAGAGGACTCTTTATTAAGGTTTTAACATAATCTTTCTACTAAAGATGGCGATCATTAGTAGAGCAGTCTTTTTTTTAAGAGACAAGCAAGGTTGACAAGGCCTATGTTAACAAATGGCTACTGACACCTGTTGCTTCAGTGCAGGATGGGTGAGCAGGACAGATTTAGAGAAGATAAAAAGCTGTCTGTGATAAGAGAGAAAATATGTGACATAGTAAAAAAATTAAAAATAGGTAGTGTTACGTTACGTTTTGACACTTTTTCATAGTCAGCGATATTACTGATCACACTGAAATAATTAAAAATTGCCATGTTGGTTAGCTTACATAAGAATACTAATCTGGCCATTTTCAATATTGGACACTGAACACCGCAACATTAACATTAGACAGAGAAAAAATTTTTAAAATGTAAAGTTGAACATGTGCAAAGGACAATGAGGTATAACTGACTATGTTAACTACACTCCCAACTTTCACAACATTAACTATATTCTGAAAACATTAGCAGCTAACTTTAGCTAACCTCATTGAGGTCTTTAACTTAACTTTGTGGTCATGCTCAAAGAAAAGCTTGTAGACCTTGTCAAGCTAGCTCCTTCTAAAAATATAAACTGCTCCATGTCTTTTGTGGAAACATTATGTAAATACCCTAATAAGTTGTAAAAAAATGTAAAAATAAGCAAGTTCTCTACATCAGGGACATTACAAAGGAGGACTCTTTCTACATTCTAACTCATATTCATGATTGCTGTATAATGTTTTCCCTACCATGACCTTTTCTGCTGAAAAATGAAGTAAGTCAAGTAAGAAAGTATGGAAAGGGTCTGTTTCTTGCAGTGAATATGTAAGTAGCTTACCTGAATTGTCTGTTTGGTGGGATCTCCATCTGACATTGTAAATGAAGAGAAGGCATCCACAAGTTGGTTGGAAAGCAAACTCTCATCAGCGAAGAAGAACTTTCCATCTAACAAAATTAATTAAAAAAGTAAATATTTGACTTCAATTACCAAAGTCACATTACCATCCAATCGGGTTTCAGGACTTCTGCTACATTTATTATGATGTTATGTTGTCCATCATGGAGAAATAAGCACTTAAATACAATTATAAGGAAATTATAAGATTATAGGATCATTGTTGAGCCTGCTTTACCCATAGTCGGCAAGCTTCTGTCTTAGATATTCTTAAGTAACTAACTAGAGGTGCAGTGCTAGTCTGCCTCAGTGTGGCGCAGTGGTAAATTGGTTGACCCTGTTGAAACTATAACTATGCCCAGGATACCAGGATACCTCTGAAAAACTTTACAATATGCCGCAGCATATTCGTAAATCTGAAAATTTTGGTGGAAAGACTGAATTATTACTCATTTATTACTGCAATCTGAAGCTAGCATCAGTGCTGTTATGGCAGTGAGTTAGCAGATAGCCAACGCTGGAGTAGTCAGGTCCCAATATGGGACTCCCAGAATACTCAGGGGCATTCCACACACACTGCTGAGGAATGAGCTTAAAGCTCCAACAGATTAAACATAAGCAGAAGTGTATAGATGACCAACTTAATTTCCCTGATACACATCATTACTCTGACTATCATACCTGTTAGATCCGCCATGGTTACCAGCACATTAGAGGCTGCTGGACCAAGTGCTACCGTGTTGATGATGGCACCACTGTCCACAGCTGACTGTAAACAACTCTGAATATCATCTGTCGCTTCACCATCTGTCAGAAAAATCACATTATCTCCTTCTGTACTTTGATCATCTTTCTTGAGTACCTGAAATAAACAATAAAAAAAAAGATTGTTCTGGGTTGGTTACATCTAGACTGAAAATTAAACAATTATTTTTTCCAACAGAAACTGCCCATTGACAGGGCAATCTTGTCTAGTACAACATGTTTGTATGAAATTCTATATAACAAATAATAAAGCACATTTTACACACATATTGTCTTACCTCAGAACCTAGTGCAAGACCTGTACACATATTGGTTGATCCAGACGCAGCTGTTGGCAACTTATTAATTAAACTGTGTCTTGAAAATTTACCTTCTATTTTAGTCAATGAACTTATAATGTCTGCAGCAGTACTAAACTTGACAATGCCCACATATGCTCCATCCTCCACAATCTCACTTAGGAACAGCGAAGCAGCTTGTCGTAGTCGAAATATTCTCTGGCCCTTTAAAATCAAAGATGATAAACAGCCAAATATCAGAAAAAAAATTCAAACTGCTTTTAACCACACAGTGAGTATCTTAGCCTCTTAAATCAGAAATCTGTAGGTCACTACATGCTCTAACAGCTTTGCCACCTTCTTCTTGAAATCTATCAGATAAACAAATATTTATGAACAGAATAATACAATTTTTAAAAATCATTGTGTTTTCTACGGTAAAATCAAATGACTCTTAGCAGCAAGAGAGTGTTTTTTTCTTCCTGAAAGCCTATAACATTTGATAACTTCTTAATTTCAATTATCAATAAACTTAGATTAAATATGCAAATAATTAAGGTTGGGAAGGTACTTTAAAAATATTTTGTGACTAAAATTAAAGATTACCTGTTATAGTCTGTAACCTAATGCAAATAATTACCATAATCAGATTAATGTCCCCAGAGTTTGTTGGAAAGAGTGAATGTTACTTTTCAACAAGAAAAAAGACAAGAGACAAGACAAAGCAAGACAAAACATAAAACAACTTTCACTTAACAGGAAAACTGAATGTTTTAGGAAACAAGATGAGACTATAGGTGATGTATATTTGCCTGTGCTTTATGTGTGCTTTGTGTAGCTCCATAAATAATGAAATAAATGAGGTGTTGAGTTGTAATTCTTTTTTACTAAGTGTGTGACACAAAACTGCATAGAGTAGTGAGGGATATTTTTCTGTAGGTCAACTGGTACACTATACAGACCAAAAAATTGGGACACCTACACATTACACCCACAGGAGCTTTTATGACATGCTATTCTAAATCCACAGCCATTAATATGGAGCTGTTCCCCCCATTGTAGCTGCAACAGCTTCCACTCTTCTGTGAAGCTTTCTCCAAGATTTTGGAGTTTGTGGGGATTTTTGCCCATTCATCCAGAAGACCATTTGTGAGGTCAGACACTGATGTTGGACGAGAGGGCCTGGCTCACAATCATCCCAAAAGGTGTTCGGTTTGAGGTCAGGGCTCTGTGAGGGGCAGTTAAGCTCTTCCACACCAAACTCACCCAGCCATTCCTTCATGGACCCTGCTTTGTGTACTGAGGCACAGTCATGCTACAATGAAAAAGGTCCTTCCCCAAACTGTTCCCACAATGTTGGAAGCATAGAATTGTCCAAAATGTCTCAGTATGTTGAAGCATTATAATTTCCCTTCACTGGAACTAAGGGGCCTAAGGCAACCCCTGAAAAACAAAGCATTATCCCCCCTTTACCAAACTTTACACTTGGCACACTCAATCAGACAGGTAACGTTCTCCTGGCATTCGCCAAAACCAGACTCATCCATCAGATTGCCATATAAAGAGAGCTGGCTGACTAGTGATGTGCCACAAAACATGCCACATTCATACTGCACCACCTCTTACTCTATGTGCCCATGTGTTCTTAGTTTGCCAGCTATTCAACACTAGGATCTCTATATATATAGTTCCTAGTGTTGTATATATATATATATATATATATATATATATATATATATATATATATATATATATTCATACAGCGATTTGTTTTTACTACCAACAGCAGTCATTCTGCACCCTGCAACTTTATAATTTCCACCTGTTACTGCACTTTCAAGTAGCCTAATTTCGTGGGATAACCGCGAGTATGGCTTCCTTGCATGGTGAATGAACCAGCAGGTGGAATATGCATGTGATGAAAACAGTACTTTTTTTTTTTTTGATGCCATAGCATCCCTGCATGCTTGAAATACCCACTAAAACAGTTTTTTAACTGTAAAATGCTTCTTTAATTTTGTGGGGCAATAACACAATTACCCTGTAGTTAAAGCCTGAGGCCATAGTATCAGAAATTTTGATGATGTTGCTGTATGCTGTAAGGTGTCTGTTCCCACAGCCACTGAAAGAGAAGCGACTGGCATAGGCCCACACCAGCAGGTCTCACTAATGCATGTAAGTTTGCAGTCATAAATTGCAGTCAAAAACCATATTAAACAACCTAACGCAAGAATACCTTTTCCTTTAACAACTAGGCCTAGGCTCACCAGTTCTGCAATAGGGCTGCAGCTGAATACTACTAACAAGCAGGTGGCTACTTCACTTCTAAGAATGCAGTATTAGCATTGCCTGTTACTCAGTCACAGTTTAAAGTCAGAAAATTAAAACAAAAAATCTAAAATAAAAAATAAAATAAAAAATATAAAAATAATAAAATAAAATAAAAAACACCAGACTGCAGCGCCCTATTTCTGGCCAGTTTATTAGAAACATCTAGCTTGTAGGTCAGGGGTGCAAAAATAAGCAGTTTGCATTGTTAGCATTTTTTTCTTGCTAATTAGTTAATGAGTTGAATTTGTTTAATTTGTTTAATTAGTGTTCAACAGCAGTGTTGTTGCAGGTGATATGTAGTTGCACCCTTTCCTGCACCTAACTGTAGCGCATCTGTTGCCATGCAATTTTTTTAATCTTTCATCAATGACCAGCTTCTGACCACAGAACAACTCTTGGCAAGATATTTTTAATAATATAATATCTGTTTATAATATACTCCTCTATATTATAAATTATATTACAATGTCTTAAATTTAAATTTTCTCCTGTTTTGTAAAAGTCTGTTGCATTCTAACATACCTGCATGCTTCCAGAGACATCAAGGATGAGACAGATGACCCGATTTTGCTTCTGGATCACCCTGAATGTTGGGGGTGGTGGTGGGGATTGTAGAGGTTTTAAAGTCTGAAGGGCGTCTTTGTCTACAGAGTCTTGAAAAATCACTGTACGTGTAGGTTTGTTGTCACATTTCTGGTTCTGCATGTTTAGGGCTTCAGCATTATGTTCCCCTGTTTGACAAAATGTTGTCACCTACAGGAAGAATTACTGTGTTAGGCTGTGTTTTCATGAGCATCAAGAAATAATAACTGATTTATATTTCTCAATGTGGTCTCTTTGTTTGGCCTTTAAAGAAGCAGCTCAATGATTCCAGCTACTCAAAAGTGTTCTAAAGGTCTTAAGGCAAGAAAATAAAAGGTATAACCATGTTACCTCTGTTTATACATTTAACTTACAGAATCTAAACTTTGCATGTACATTATTGAGGTACTTGCTTGTTGCTCTTTGTCTGGAAAGAACTGACATTCCTTTGTGGGTAACCCAGTTTCATCATAGCGGCAACACAGATATTTTCCATTGATCACTTCGTATCTCTGGCCAGTTATCTGCCCAGTGCATCTGCAGTAAACAGATGTGCATAAGTATATCTTAAAATTTTATGCATGTTCATGTAAAAAAGATATTTGAGATATTATATCTTCGAAAGCTGATATGACCTTGTCTTATGGGCCTGGTTGTCAGACATGTAGAATGACTCTCTCTCATTATATTCATCAAACACCCCCCACCTGAGGTGAGCCCATTCATGCACAAAAACCCTTCCTGAAAATAAAACATATGTATTTTAAGGACAGAAGAGGCCACATGTCTGATTACATGCTTGTAAATTTGTGCAAAACGTGTTACACCTTGATCACTGATGTCAAATATAATTACATTTTAAAACACAAATTTCTTTCAAATTCTTTTAAATTGTGTTTATCATCTTTTGATGCTGTGACAAAGATTACATTTAGCACCTACCTCTAGGCCCATATGCAATAAGAAGATCATCATTTAAGAGGAAGTTTGGGGTGAAGTGAATGTACTCGCTCTCTTCTCCACAACCTTTTATCTGTTTAGTGTATGGCTCATCACCATATGCTGGGTGTGGGTAATCAATGATTACATTAGCCTGTAATTGGAATGCATGACATTTTATGAATATTCTTATATATCAACACAATAATTTCTCGAATAAATAATATTATTACTCCTATGCAGTATATTGTCTCCACAGCCACTATATAAAAAGTGACTACATTTGGTACCTTATCATAGGTTTCTCTTCTTATTCGCTCATATGTTCCGCTCCAATTTGGTGGTACAAGTATTTTCACCTCCTTGAAGAACAGCAGGTTGTCTAAAGCTTGAAACAGATACTTTGATGCACTGGTAGTCATTTCCTGATTAAAAAAAAAGTAAAGCATTATAATGTCAGTATCAAAGCTCTGCAAAAATAAATCTGATATCAATATGAGTGAAGAAAATGAAAAATAAATAAGCTTTACAAAGAGCTGTTGAATCTGTAAAAGTATTACTGTTTCTACTGTTTCTACTGTCTCAGTAGAACAAATCAGCACACTCAAAGGCCATTTTGGAAAAAAGGGTGAAAATTATTGAAGAGGTCTTATTAATACATTGAAATTCAGACGTTACAGCTGACTGTTTTGAGTACTCCCCCATGTAACTGTCATATCCTTTGTGCTGTGTTTTTACATTGTAACACTCCTCAAATTTGCATCACTTCTACACCCAGCTCCGTTCTAATCAAAGTACCATGTATAAACATGACAACATGTATAAACGTAAGCTTCAAAAACATGTGAGGTCCATGATTCCTTCCACCCATCCACAAACACACACACACACACACCACCAACATTACATTAATATCTTTTGGTTATTTTAAGTGCAGAGAAATAGTAAATGGTAAATAAAAGTTACTGGCTGTGTTTTTTTTTGTATTACTAGTAAAGACGTGAGATAGTCTATAAAGGACCCAGACATTATGAATTTGTTATATTTATGAAGTGAACAAACTATATAACCAAATATAACAAACAACCCCCAAAAAGTTGTAAATTAGTACAGGAAGTCCTTTAATAGTATATCTAAAGTATTTGCCTTATTATGCATAGTCATATGCAATAGTCTGAACACTCCTGGTCAAATTACATATTGTTAATTTTCTAAGGGCAACAATGTTCACGCTCACGTTCACAATCTGCATATTTCTATGCCGAATTGAACAGGCTGTAAAAATAAAACGTAAAATGTGGCATGTGCAAAAGTTATGGTACATTTTACATTTCGTTTTTTTTCCAATGTGTTAAACGCAGCACATAAATAAAAATTGTGCATTCCCATTCACAGAATAATGGCATATTTAAGTTTGTTTCTGTACTGTGTGTTAACTTATTTTTATGGTAACACTTTACTGTAGGTCAGGTTCAATAGGCTACATGAGAATTACATAAGACTTTCATGGCTACTGACAAACCTACATAAACATTTATGAAGGCATATTCCAAAAAGCAGCAGCTGCCTTTAAGGCTGCTTTTATCAAGTTCAGTGTCAAGCTGACATTTTTAGAGGAATTGTGTCCATTTCACACTTTGTCTCCTGTTTCTAATAGTGTTCACTTCACATGCAATTCTTAAAACACTAAAGTGGACATTTTATTCCTGACAAAATTTCTAAGCTACAAAGTCAGCTATCAGAACATGCAATGCCAACTCACCTCAGAAATTGTTACGATAATACCTAATGTCAGCAAATACATTTGCTGTTGAGATGCTGTTATGTGAACTTGACACTGAATTTGAAAAACAGCCTTAATGACGACTGCCGCATATTGGCATAGGCCTTTATAAATGTTTCTGTAGGCTTATTTGGAAGCTTATCAGTAGCAAAATTAAAATGAAAACATGTAAAATAGCAACGTATTCTTACGTTTTAAGTTCCTCTTTGCAATTAAATATCCTCACCTACTGCACTCATTCTTTGGCAAAAGGATTTTGACTTCCCAACCTGTCAATCATTCTGTCAGGGCAAGGCCAACAGCATTCTCGGCAGAAAAGGCAGAGTAATATGTCCACCTATGATGCTTACTGTTTTGTAGATGACCCGATGAGAAAGCGTTTGATCGAATTTGCGGCCAAAGTCTCTGGTTTATCATTCTGGCTGATAAAAATGAGGCTGAACAATTCACATCCAATCCGCTGGCTTTTTTGTTCACATTTTCGGTCCACCTTAAACAGTGCTGTAGTTACATTCTGGTGCCTAAATGCTCTTGAATGTTACAGCAACACCGTTTAAGGGTGTTTAAGTTTACCAGGGTAGCAGGGAGACCCGTCATACAGATTAAAGCTGATGCCATGTAGGGAAATCTTCTACAAAGTGAGCATGTGGATATATTGCTCTGCCGTCACTGCACCTGCTAATATTCTAGAGTCCCTTTTCAAATCCGGAGTTAGTACAGGCAAGTCTCAAGGCCCAAGTCCTAATCTTCAAGTCCTGAATAAGTCAGTCTGCATTCTTCAGCTAATTTCAGGCCATTTCAACACTGAAAACCAAAAATGATGGTAACAGTAATATAGCCTTTTATTGACAGCATGTTATTAGTGTGTGGCTGCATATTCTTTTTTCCGCTTCCAAATAAAATACAAAATCCATGGAAGACAGATAATCATAAAAGAATAATGGCATAAACACGGAGTAGTGCAACTACACATGAAAAGAATGTTCAAAGTACAGTTGAACATAATTAAAAAAGAACTATATTTGAAGATAATTTAATTATTTCTGGGAACACTGAAATAAGCATAGGATCAAAATTAAAATTAGCTCAGCATTAAGACTAACACAGCAAACTAAAAATAACCGCTAACCCCTGCTGAAAAAAAAAACACAGAAACCATTAAAGCCTCATTTATATTCCCTTTACATACGAAAAAGAACACGACCGTAATGTAACCGTCACTGCCCACATACTTCCATGCGTAATTTACGTTGGCAAGTATGTTAAGCAGTACATCCACTAGAGGTCAGTCCAGAGTAAAAAGTTTCTGACAACAACAAACACAGATAAGGTGGAGGAGGTCGCTATAATGTACCAACTACAAAAGAGACGAACGAAGCAATATTGTAGACTCTGGTGGTCTGTGAGGCAATTAAATACTTTGTGACATGTGGATGGAGATTTTTTTTAACTTACATTGCCAATGAGAGAAACTGACATTGCATCTCTCGCGAACTATTGGCTACACTGCCCCCACGGCTTCCGGTGGTACTGCTCCATTTCATCCGTATCTGTAAGCTTTCAGAGAATGAACGAAACAAACGCAGAGTACGAACAGAAGGCTCCATTCGTATCCGTGTTTAACGTTAAAACCTAATGGTTTCTTCATGTTGGGTTTTGAGTCTTTCAGAGTCATAAAGCTTAAGTACGAGTCAAAGGCCCAGTTCCTTTTGACCCTTTGCCCCTAACGCTTAGGCTTTAGCCCTCCGTTTTGCACATTCACACCTAGGAGTAGGGTGTCCCGATTTTTCTTGAGATAGAGGGGTAGGGTGAAGTGTTATGGCTACATGGCCCTCCAAATGGAGGTTTTTTGGAGGCTCGCTCAAAATGGAGCATTATGAGAAAAGAAAAACAGGCAAGATGAACGAAAGATGAACCAATGAAGACCGGAACATTTTCATTTAACACAGGGTGTGATAGATGCGATTTTTTGAAACCCCTATTCATTTTGGCCATAGAGAAATTGAGCTTAGACCCGGAGTTCCTAATATAGGCATAAGAGCATGGAGCCTACTACAAAATGACAACACGACTACAGTGGTCTATAAGGCACGAGAGGCCGTGGGTTACTGTGATTTTATCATGGGAAGGGTGTTCTTAGGAACGACGCAAAGCAGAGTGCCTAAAACTCACTTCCCTGTGATAAAATCTCAGTAACGCACAGCCTTAAGTGGCTTATTGCTTATATAAAATGGTGGCTAACATAAAATATGATAAAATACACAATTTTTCCAAAAATAATTTGAGATAGTATTAATAATAATCGACATAAACAAGTATTCCGCCAAGAAATGTAGTTCCGCTTGTATTCGCGACCTCATTCTTTCGGTCATTACCCATAGCTCATGACCATAGGTGAGGGTCGGGATGTAGACCGACTGGTAAACAGAGAGCTTCCCTCTTCACCACTACAGTCCAGTACAGCGACCGCATTACTGCTGCCGCCTGTCCCAGCCTGCGGTCAATCTCACGATCCCTCTTCCCATCACTCGTGAACAAGACCCCGAGATACTTAAACGCCTCCACCTGGGGCAAGTTCTTTCCCCCTACCTGGAGTGGGCATGCCATCCTTTTCTGGGCTAAGACCATGGACTCAGACTTGGAGGTGCATACCAACCACTTCACACTCAGCTGCAAACTGCTCCAGTGTGCGCTGGAGGCATCCATGTGATCCAGCCAAAAGAACAATATCGTCTGCAAATAGCAGAGACGCCACCCTTCGGCCTCCACACATAATGCCCTCCTGACCAGAGTTTTCCTCTCTGCGATTTTAATTCGCATTGAGGTGACCCTCTTGTCCACCGGGACAAACTCCAACTGCACGGCTGCCAGCCGGGGACTCGTGAGTATCCCCACACCCGCCCGGCGCCTCTCACCCTGTGCAATCCCGGAGTAGGAGAGGGACCAACCCCTATCAAGGAGTTCCAGAGCCGACACTGTGGGTGGAGGTGAGCCCAACTATATCTAGTTGGTACCTCTCAACCTCCCGCACAAGCCCTGGCTCCTTCCCCCCCAGTGAGGTTACGTTCCACGTACCAAGAGCCAGTTTCTGCCGCAGGGGCCTAGGCCACCAGGGCCCCCCCCCCGCAATCTCCCACTGCCTATACGGCACTCCCCCATGATGGACCTTGCGGGTGGTGGGCCCACATGGTCCCCCCACATTGCCTCTTCGGGCTGAGACCGGCCGGGTTACGTGGGCTGCCCGGCCACCAGACGCTCGCCGGGGGACGCTACCCCCAGGCCTGGCTCCAGGGGTAGGTGCCGGTGACCCTCTCCCGGGCAGGGTACACGATTGTCTGTGTCCATTTTTCATAGAGGATTTTTGGATCGAGTTAGTCTGGGTCTTCACTCCAGACCTGTTCGCCCTGGGAGACCCTACCAGGAGCATACTGCTCCCGACGACTTAGCTCTGAAGATCCCTAGACCACACAAGCCCTTCCGCCTCAACAAGGCCCAGATCCAGGAAGGAACAGTTAAACAGTTAAACTTTTTCGTCATGGTTCGATGACCCCTCTCCTAACACAATAACCTTATAAAAACTAGAGCACATTAGCATCAGTGCTTCTCCCAGCCTAACTGCATTTGGCTAGGTCAGGGGTTGGCAACCCTAATGTTAAGAAGAGCCATTTTGTCCTTTCAACAAAAATCAAACCACCTTGGGAGCCACAACATTTTATGTCCATTTTACCATCTTGGTTGTAAGTGTGTCTCAGTATGTGCTAATGTCCTAGTATAGGCTAAAAACATAATATAAAAAAAACTAAGGCTTACTTTGCTCTCCATTAAGTTTTAGCTCAGCTATAGCTGCTTTTCTTGCATATCCGAAAAAATCTGGAAATACATTTTAATTTAAAAAAGCTTCTTGAAACGTGTGTAAATCTCTGTTTAAATGAAATGTCAATACTATTGTACCAAATGCCAAATGAAAATGGTAAAACTGAAATTGAATTTTCATTTTGAGCCCAAAGTGGGAAACTTAAATGCAAACATAAGAATACATTGCCTTTTTACATATCACATTTTCATTAGAATTTTGCTACTGATATGCTTCCATAGGTTTATGTCTGCTATCATAAAAAGTTATTGTTGCCTCTTATGTAGCTTTATGAACTTGATCTACAGTCAAGTGTTAGCATTTTACTTAGAAAATCAACAAAAAACATGTAATCTGATGGGGGTTTTCAAACCTTTGCATAAGACTATGTTAATATTTAAGAAATCAACATCAGCTTTACATTTTCATGTCCATTATTGGTGCTAACCTAACTTAATATTTGAAATTAGGAATGTCTGATATTATTGGAATACACATGATTGAATACCTTGATTTGATTTATGATCTCTTCATTTTGAGGTACAGCTGGGTTGATGGCTATGAGAATGTCAGTGTATCCATTTCCATCCAGTTTGATTCCTGTATTTGGTCCCAGAGCATTGAGGAGCAGCAGCACTACAGCAAACACTTTGGCCATGACTGCAACACTGAAACAAGAAGCCCAGAGTGTAACTCTTATGTCTAAAGTTGCACCAACCCAATGAGTCAAAAGGAGGAAATCACCTGCTGTATTTAATATGCCATCACTAATATTCTTCTTTTTGTTTTTAGCATGGATGGTCTGGGGAAAGTCTGAACTTGGTCTTTCTTTTATTGTTTGATGTGCTGGTGTGGTAAACAGGTACTACTTGATCTTGCACAAAAATAAATTACTATAATTGTGGGTAGTTTCATGTTACACTGATATGATTCTGACTGGATGTTTTAATAAAATCAATGAATTAACATGCACAGGAACTTTATAGAAAAAAAGAAAAATCTCACTTTGTAACGAGTGCTTTAAAAGGTCCAAATTGAAATGTAAGGAGTACATAGTAAACAAGAGTAAACAAGGCCAGTGAGGAGGGAGGCAGGTAGCTCTCTTTAGGCTGAAGAGCTCTGTAAGATCTTAATGTATGTATACTGATCTTTTAACTTGTATATAAATATGCAATACATTAGAAACAAAGAAGTAAATATATAAGACAAGTGGTGAAACTTTTGATGTAAGATGTAATTGTAAGGATGTTTAGCTGTCAGACTTAAACAGCTATTCATGCTTTATCTGTAATGTACACTAAACATTTGCTGTAATGCATAGCTATGCATTTCAGTCAAGATACATATATAGACATAGCATTCATTATATAAAATGTACTGTACTAAATGTATGTGAATGTTGATAGCTACATTATTTTGTGCCTTGTTGCTCTTATACCAAAATGTTGCAACTCCATTTAATAAAAACTATTTGATAATATCAGTTGCGTGTTGTGATGGCATGTTATTATTAACGGACAAATATTAAAAATATTGATTAAAGATTAAATATAGTATAGAGTATTATTTAAACATTGAATGTTACGTAGAATAAAGCTTTAAAGATAGGATTTTTTTTTTCTTTGCCTATATTTATTACATTTCTGGCATTTAGCAGATGCTCTTATCCAAAGCGACTTACAATTGGAGCATTTTACACAGGTAGGTGGAAGTGGTGTTAGGAGTCTTGCCCAAGGACTCACATTGCTATAGTGTAGAGTACTTACCTAAGTGGGAATTGAACCCCAGTCTATAGTGTGAAAAGCAGAGGTGTTACCCACTACATTATACCAACCACTACTTGCCTGTGCCTTTGCCTTTTCCGTATTTATCAAATGGGAGGGTTGCAGGTTTTCATTTTAATGAAGAGGCCGAAGACAGCAAGAAAAGGAAAAAAAGAATGAATAAATAATCAAAGAGTACAAAGAAAGAAAAAGGGAAAAAATTGACATGTCAAAACTACCTTCTACATATATAATTTTTCATATCAATAAGTCACAGAAACAAGGGCCATGGCCACCTCGTGCACTGTGTGCTCTGATGGACACTGATGAGATCACCACCACAGCGGAGGAAGGACTCTGTAGCAAAGCATTGCAACACAAGCAGGACTTAGTAGTCCATTAAGACTAGTAAAATGAATACTGTCCATGCGATGCAGAACTGTTGTTAGTGAAGTGCAGTCCTTCAGAGGATTGCTTGGGCTTCTGCATGATGCACAGGAAACAGAACAGACACTGTATTTATTGTTGCTGATAATTTTAATAACTGCAATTTACAAGCTGTCCTCTTGAAATACCACTAGCATTTGCATTTTTCAACAAGAAAAAAAAAAAACAAAAAACACCCTCAACCATCTAGAGCAACGGGAAGGGTGCTTATTGCATCCCGTCCTCACTTCTCCCACCACACCACCCTGTTCCTCTACTTAACATACAGACAAATCCTTGAGTAAGTAAATCTGTTAAAATATGGGCTGAGGAAGCTGACCAGGTGCTACAGGAGTTTGAGAGTACTGTCTGCAAAGGGTTTAGGGTTTAGTACACGAATGAACTTTTCATTTGGAAGAATATGCTTTGGGGTAACCAGTTACATTAGTACTTGCAATAATTACAGACAAAATTATTCCAATATTGTGGGAGTCTGTGTGCAGATCTGATTTTTTTTTCACATGCTGTGAAAACACATACATAGGACAATGATATACTTTAAAAGCCAACCAGTCCATAAACACTGTGTGATAATAGAAGTTATTATATAATGGTTTTGGTGTTCTTTGTGACATTTGTACTTAAGTAAGATATGGTGCAAATAATAACCTTTTGCAAATGTCAGTGAGCACAGAATAAGCCACAATACAATACAATCACAGTATTTAAAAAAATCTATTTGTGATATAAGTAGTGATAAAATTTGTGTTTTCTTTTTTTTTTTTGACACAAACAGAATTGTGAAGTAGACAAACCAACATGCACATTACATTTAAATAATCCTTAACAGAGCCTTTCACCAGAAAGCAAAAATGGCTTTTTAGCACCATCTTGTGGACTAACAAAACAACAGAATTTTGTATCTTGTCCAATCTGGCTAACAATGAACTTAAAGGGGCATTCCACCAACTTTTCAAAAATAATTGAGCATAACTAAATGTAACCAAAGTCAGAGTGGATTGATTTGAAATGTTTTATTCTAGAGAAACTTACCAAGTCAGAATTGTTCACAGTGGTAGTGATAGGAACCAGATGTCTGAACAGTGTAAGGCCTCTAAAAGCTCCGTCATAAAAAGTTATTACATGAAACGGTTATAAATATGCTGCCTGATGCCTGAGACATTGTTTTACTTTTGCCCTGTTGCTAATGCTGGAGCTGATATATTCCGTTGATTGTAAGGCCCAATGCATGTTATCTACTTACAATTTTTTTGTCCTGCTTTGTGCTTATCTGAATATTAAAGGTAACAAGCCTACGTCAACACTTTCCAATCACAATTTTGTGCTGTCTGATCAAAGTTTTGTGATGGATGTTTGATGAATAGTTCTCATTCATAATTCTCAAAATAGCCAGAGAATGTTGTTCAGCTGTTTTTATGCTTGCGGTTGGAACAACCATTTAATCTCTGTCCTGTGAAAGCCTATGAGAGGTAATGTTTGTGCTGTGTCTTAAAAGTAGAGGCACTAAGAGAAACAGAAACACCAGAATTAATTAGTAAACTCTTAGGCTAAAAATCCTGGATGTCCAGTCACTCTCCTGCTGTGCAGAAAGCCTTACCTGCATGCCCCACTCACTCTTCTGATGATATTGGTCTACTTAAACTAGAAACATTCAATCACAGACATTGTTTCACTTGCCTATATATATTGCCTCAATATAGCTTACAATAGAGTTCTTTACATAGTCATATTGACATATCGTCATGATCGGCTTCTAACAGTAGTGATTGATATTCATGGATTTAACTCTCATTTTCACTGAGATATGCTTCTAACAATAGTAGTCAGTGAGTGGAACAGTAACACTGTTACTAGTCAGAAACAGTTTTCATGAGAGAAGCTGCGCTGGAAAACTAGGATACATCCCTGTTATAGTGGTCTGCTAAGAGCTTGGCGTTGTAGTGGAGCTCATCATCCTCTGCATTCTCCAGGAATCATACCATGATGACCAGAGTGTGAGGAGAGATGGATTTCACCTGAAATCTATATTGTTTTAATCTGTATTCTATAATTTGCTATCCACCTTGCAAAACATTGAGTGTGTTTACATGAACTTAACAATCGGCTAACTGCAGAAAGTCAGATTTTGTCAGTAATCTGATTAATGCATTTACATGCACATGTGTAATCCGATAATGGGAAAACTCTGGGTTTACATGAGTCAGGAAGTAATTGGATTTCTGCTTTGAAACTGGCCAATAATCTCACGGAAGAAGATGTGACGTAAACATAATGTAAAACTCAAATGTCATGCTGCGGCTTTTTTTTTAAAACATTGCACCTCTTTACCTGGAAATATGGACATACCTCATCTAAAAGACGTAGAATATTTAAATTCTAAGAAAGCAGTGTGCTGTTCACATGACCATTTGAATAATCAGATAACTGCAGAAATCCGATTATGATCGGATTATTAAGTGCATGTAAACACATCCAATGTAACAATTGCAGTATCTAGTAATTTACGGGTTAAATCTGCCCCCACCTCAAGTGGTGCAGCCCCAGTTTGCTGATTGTAACTGAGTCTCATTTGGTGGATAGAGATTACATGAAGCTGTCAGCTTCTTATTCTCATTTCACCTTCAGTGATGTAGCAGTTAAATTCAGATACCTGTACAGGCACTAGCATGTAACTGCTGCACTATTTAAGGTGGAACAGAAATTCAAATAAGAAGCTAATATCAGCCATGAGAGATCAGTGTATCAAATTCAGCACTGCAGTGTGACTCTGGTACTGGCAGACATAGAGCAGGTAGTAGTAGTAGTAGATGTGCAGCAGTGACAGGAACTGAAAAAAACAAGGCGACAACAAGAAGACAAATGAAAAAGCTACGTAAGGAGGACGAGGACATATCCAAGCAGGTGGGTAGTAAGAAATGCTGACCTCAACTTAATTTCTAGCATACTAACATACTAGCATTAGTTTGTAGCTTATTGATGTCATGGTTGTCACATTTTAGCTAAAATCGTTCACCAGTTTCCATTTTATCACTAGTTAGCCACCTTGCTTATCTCAGTGTAGTACATCGCTGCTGTCAGAACAAAACCTGAAAATTGTCAAAAATGGAGACATGAGTTTTTGTTCTGACAACAGCGATATAAGTAATAAATAAGAGTAAGAAATCAAGAAGATGAAAATGAGCATTTTAGAAAAAAAGTTATTTGGCATGTGCTGTGCGTGTTTGTGGGTAGTAGGATAATTAGAGTTTGGGCTGTGCTGGTCTGAGTAACACCGAGTCTGAAAACCCCAGTCTCACTTCGGCTCTGTATATAACTAGCCATCCATCCAAGTAATAAGTGAGAGAACAGTTGTTTCTCTTTAGGGCAGAGTCATTTATTACTGTATTGAGGATTAAAAATTAGTCCACTTTGCATGTGAGCACAACTGTTTCAACAATCCACAGTCAGTCACTAAGATACACTGAGCACTTTTAGCTGGGCTGCTCAGCGCTCCACTAAGCATTAGTAATAAAAAAGACAAAATGGAAAGAAGCAGCATGTTTTACGTGAGTTCCAGTCAACATATCACTTTATCAAGCTAATCTATTTTCCTTTAATGTTACTAATTTTGTTATGTAACAGAGTCGACAGATCAATAAATAAACAGTGCATACACACTTACCAGCCATTTTATTAGGAACACTTGTACACCTGCTTAGTCATGTAATTATTCAATCAGGTGGCAGCAGCGCAATGCATAAAATCATGCAGACAAGGGTCAAGAGTTTCGCGTATCAATCACATTAAACATCACAATGGAGGAAAACAGTGACCATGGTATGGTTGTTGGTGCCAAAGGTGATTTTAAGTATTTCAGATACTGGTGATCTGAGATTTTCACACAAACAGTCTCTAGAATTTAAACAAAATGGTGCAGAAGACAAAAAACATCAATTGAGCAGCATTTCTGTGGTGGAAGAGTTCAGTGGAGAACGGCTAGACTTCTTTGAGCCGACATTAACACTTCACCACTGATCAGAAAAAACATCTCTGACTGTGCAACACCTCAAACCTTGAGATGGATGGGATACAACAAAAAGACCACATTGTGTTCCACTATTGTCAAGCAGGAACACAAATCTGACGCTACAGTGTGTGCAGGCTCACCAAAACTTGACAGCTGAAGATGGAAAAACATTGCCTGGTCTGAAGAATCTTGATTCTACTCTGACGTGCACTTGGTGGAGTCAGAATTTGGCATAAACAGCAATGAATCCATGGACCCAGCTTGCCTTGTGTCAACAGCTCAAGCTGGTAGTGCTAGTATAATGGCACACACTGGGGCTCCTAACACTAATTGAACAGCATCATTTGCATGCTGCAGCTTATCTGAGTATAAATGCTCACAATATTCTTCCCTTTATGACCACATTTTATCTTCTAACAGCTACTTCCACCATGATAATGCGCCTTGTCACAAAGCATCAGATTGTCTCAAAATGGCTCCATAAACATGACAATGAGCTTAAGGTACTTCAATGGCCGCCCCGGTTGCTAGATGTATATCCAGCAGTACCTTTGGGATGTGGTAGAATGGGAGATTCACAGCATGAACGTGCAGTTGACAAATCTGCAGCAATTACATTTATTCCATGCCATGAAGAATTCAGCATGTTCTGTGAGTAAAAGGGTGTTCTAACCAACATTGTTCCTAATAAAATGGCCAGTGAGTGTATATTGTCTACACTTTAATACACTTAAAATTGTCTAACATCCCTCAACTAAAACATCAGTACAGGGTTATTTTACTAATGCATGTAGTGCGTGCTAAAATTTCTCATGTAAAAAAAAAAAAAGTGAGGCAGTGACTTGAATCACTGCTTGCGGCTAAAAAAGTAAACACATTATTAACATCAAAGAATTTTAAATTTTAAAGTATTTTGTTCTAGAAAAGCAGTTGGTACTTTTCATAGCTAATGAAGTAGCTTGATAATGGTGTTTTTAATCAAACATACTGTGAATCATTTTTTAATCTTTTATCACCTCATGATGGTGATCTGTGTAATCAGCCATTCAAACGCTGCACAAGCCAAGATCTTGGCCAATGAAAATAAGCAAACTCTCTAAATGAATCTGTCTCCAAATTGCGCAAATTTTGCTGGGTAAAGTGCTCAATGGCAGAGGGAGAAAGAAATGGGTTTCTACTAGGCCTGGGCGACTTCTGAAATTCAATAGCACAATATTTTCTAGTTAAACACTTTTACATGAGTGAAAAACAATCAACTTGCAGTGAATGTGAAAAAAATAAAATACTTAACGCACTTCTATGATATTAATGTAATTTTTAACAAAACAAATAAGTATTTTTCCAGACCTCCAGGCTTTCTTTATCTGTGCGGTGGGTGTATCAAATTATGAAGTCCCCGAACGGGTTGAAGTCATATTTACTAATTAACCATATGGTATATACAACCTTCCTATGAGCACCTGAACGCAGTATAAAACCTACTTTCTATTCTATTTAGTTTATATGCTGTTCTTAAACATTAACTATTAATGTTAAATTAATGTTAAATTAAAATCATATAAAATAATAAAATACCCTGCTTCTGGGGTATATTCATGGTGACTTGTGTACCAATAGTGCCCCTTGCTGGATAATCTTCAGACTGCAACACATGCACTAAATGAGTAATTTCCAAAGCCAAACTCACATGCTTTATATATTGAAATAACAAAGTGTTTTCTGTTGTTATAGTGGAATCACTCTGGAAATCAGCAACAGATCTCTTTGGAAAAGCACAAAGTATTATGTTTTCAAAATTTTCATAATTTAACTAATTTGAACCACATACCAGGAAACCTGTAGCAGAGACAGTGGGAAATTTACTCAATCGTTGCTTAAACAACCTTTCAAGGCTCCATAATACCCAATGTTTTAACAGAAAAAGTGAATAAAACATTATGTGCACATATTATTTAACATTATTGAGCAAGCTGTTTAAAGGTAAATTAGTCCTCACTGGTGCTCTGTCAGTTCTTTTTCTCCAACATGGTGATTATTGTCTTTTAAGCACTGTCATCAGGTTACCTGTCAGTCATCGACAATATCCAATTACATGGCCCTATCGCCCAGGCCTAGTTCCTACTGCCTAAGCCCTCAAAGTTTAGAATGGTTGGCCTCTTCCAAAGTGCTAATCATAACAGCAAGTAAGCGTCGTTCATTTAACTACAGAAATACATAAAGGCATATATCAACTAATTCATTTACCAAATGCAGAAATACAAAAAACTGAAGAGGATGTCCTTTCTCGACATGCTTAAAGGCTTAGGATATATCTGAAGCCTCACAGTTGTGAGCAATACTCACTTGCATTAACAGAGTCCATTCTGCAAAGTACCATTTATGGGAGAAGAAGAGAGCAGCTCTGAAGCTGGAAGGCTGGAAGAGTTGTGTTTGCACCCATCTGTAGACTTACTGTTCTCAGCTTCATTGTTTACCTCCACATCAACACTAGAAGAGCTTTTGTGGACCTCCACAAGAGAAACCGTCCAGGGGGGAGGTGTTGAAGGTGGAGGTCTAGAGAGGCATGGCTGAAGCACCTGGTTCTCCATTCCCCTCAGGATTCGCAGCAGGGTTTCATGGACTTTCTGGTTGATTGATGAATCAGTCTCGCTGGGTTCAGGCTTGGGCTGGCGGCAGTGGCTCTGGGTGAAGCTAGAGAGCTGCTCCAGCACCTCGATTTGCCTGTCCATCATACCCAGCATGCTGCAGTGGAAGGCTCTCTGCTCTGCTAGCTGCTCTTCCAGTTGGTGGTTCAGAATTGTGAGCTGCTGTAAGATCAGGGTGCAGATATCCTCCGAAGTGCCTGTGAGGAAACGTAAAGTAACACTTTATTTTGGACGGCCCACAGTAAGGGATCAAGGGAGAGAATTTCAATGAGAGTGGTTTGATGTGAAATGGTGCATTGTACAGAAGCTTAGACAGAATGTCTGCAACACAAATATCATTTTATTAGCTGTCCAAAACAACCACCAAACGTTTTTTCTATGTAATGTGAAACAGTGGTAAATCTGAAAAATTGTTTTCCTTGGTTTTGCCACGATACACGCACTGTGCAGAAATTGTATTTTAACAGGTGTTTATCTGGGCAGTAAATAATTTATTTTCTCAGTAAACACGTAATCAGTGTTGCTGGTAATGGTTGAAGAGAAATCTTTATCAGAACCTCTTTTTTCAATTACTATTTTAAAAACAAGGAACTGTTGTTACATTTTATTGCATTAATGTGTGTTTGTATTCATTCAAATGCTGTTTTTTACTGCAAATGCTGTTTTACCCTTACTGCTAAGAGAAATGGTTCTGAACAATTTGCTTAGGTGCCTAAGATGTTGGCACAATGCAAAATATACACAGTATAAGTTTCTCTACAACAGAGCATTTCATATCAAACTACTCTGAATGACACTGCTTACATTTTAATGCACACATTATACAGACAAGGAGAAAAACTAGTGGAACTCATCTTTAATTTACATCCAACTATGCATCTATTAACATCAACCTACCTTTTTCTAACCCTAAACCTAACACTCACTGTAACTCTAATCTTAACCTCAATCCAAAACATAAACCTAAGCCTAACTGTGATTCTTAAACACTATTGAGAATCAATTAAGTTACACAAGAGTGTTTGTTAACAACTTGAAAATCTGTAGATAATCTATATTGGACTATCCAAATAAACTGGAATCAAATGTAAAAAGGGCCCATATCCTACATATTTCTGGTATTTTATTTTTTTGCCTGAAGTTCACTTATAGTGTTTGTGTGGAGGTCTCTAATGGACCTAATTCATTTTTTACATGACCCTTTTCCAACCTCTCTTTATCCATTAGAATTACGCATGCTGTTTTTAACACTGTGCTTTTAAGACAGTAATATGTTAATAATCTCTTTCCTGATTGGCTGCCATGGGTTGGGCCTTCTTATGGTTTTTGAATGGGGCTAAATTGCTATAGGGTGAACAGGTGGATATATGTAAATATATGTTATATATGTTTTTGTGCCAAAAACACTGAATTCAAAACAGGCTGTTTTTGCTGCATTTCCATATATATGGATTGTATGAACTGGGGAGTGAATGTTATGTAAACTTGAACAATGTCTACAAAGTACATCAAACTGTTTTAGATGTTATTATTATTATTTTTTTAATCAGTTTTCCATGGCATGGGCCTTTTAAAGATAATTTGAGATGATGGTATTTTTTACCTAGCCTTTGTTCCGATCAATTTTTTCTTTCAAATGAAAAAATAAATCTCTGAATATAAACAATGGACAAACGTACATAGACAAGGTTCTGAAACACTTTGAAAAATGTTGGATTGTCAGCGGAGGTGTTCTAATAGTGATGTTAACACTTGCCTGGAAATGCGGTTTGTCTGCTGTCAGTGGCCTCGCTACTTCTATCAACAGTAGGAACAGGGTTGAGATCTGAATGAGGTTCAGTCTTGACGGCATAAAGGTACTCTCCGGACAGTCCCAGCGTCATGACCTCGTGGCTGCCTGCAGCCCAGCTTGGATGCTCTGTTCTGGCAAGCTCCTCTGCATTCACTTCCTCATCAGCACTGGATTCCAGCTTAGGGGCAATGCTTTCGGTTTCAGACTCAAGCGAAGCACCACCAGACCAAGGAGCTACAGGACATGATTGGCCAACATCACCTAGAACTGCAATGAGAGAGAGCCAAACAATTACTTTTATATTAACTGAACATGTCTGCATTCACTTCAGAGATTAAACAAAATGGAATTTTGTTTAATGTACATTACTGTGCAAATGTCAGAGAACTACCTTCATTTACTAAATTTCCAGAACAGCCATTTAGTCATTTTACAGGAGATACATCTGGGAAGTTTAGATATAAAGTAATCCACTTGCATAAGGAAGGAAAATAGGAGAAAAACACGAGTTTCCAAAACAAGAGTTTAAAAAAAATACAGAGAAAATGGCACCCCTAACATCTGAGCAAGACCTGGTAGACCACCAAAACTGTCACCATCAGATAAACTTTACTAAAAATGGTAAAGCTTCCGTCTTTTAGAGAAGAAAAGCTCCACTCTTGCCTTAGATCAAGGGAAAAAAATCACAAGCGTTTCTGTATATCTTTTCACTGTGAGACAACTCAGTGCTACAGGTCTGAAAGGATGTGTAGCAACCAAAATCTAAGAACTTTGGGGATGTGGAAAAATATCCATGCAGGTTTCCTTGAAAAACCTAAAAGCACACCTTCCAAAAAGAATGATCGCTATAAAAGCAAAGGGTAAACACGCTTAATACTAAAAAAAAATTACATTATAATTAGTTGCACAGGCTTCTGTGTTATTTTGTTAAATGTCCTGACACTGGAAAATAATAACTTACTTGATTAATTCATGGCTTAAGTAACTTTTGACTGAAAATGAAATAATTGAAGGGTGATCTCTAAGTTTTGCGCAGTACCGTAAAGCCCTTAAACCATCAGTCACGTCATTATGAGACTGTCAGTGTATTCTCAGGAGATTTAGTCAAGCAGAATGAACAGTTCTAATGCTACAAAGCACATCAAATTTGCTTGATGGTAAGTGGAAAGAAAGGGGAAGTAGGAAAATAAAGCTTAAAGGAATCCAGAATTTTCAACTTAATCTCTAGCTAATATTGGACAGTTATTTTGACGTTTTCACATACTCACTGACTCATTCAGAAAACTCACTGACACACTTATAACAGACGTAGCTGCTTCAGCATCTGATCACTAGCTTTTGTTGTAAATATGTCTTGAGTCAACAGGTTTACTGACCCATTGAGAACATGTGTCAAAGTTACTGTCCATAGTGATCAACTGTACACTGCAGGCGCAGCAGATACAGAATAGGTTGAAAATTTTTCCTTTAATGCAGATAAGAGCTAAAAAATTAAACAGTATAAGGCATGCAGATGGGTTAATGGATATTGGCAAAAGAAAAGCAAGAAGCATTACTTCATGCATGGAAGCAACGATAGGCAAAAAACCACAGCAGCAGTACTGTTTGTGTGATCCTCCAAATCCGACTGGCCAACTAGGCTGCATTCGCCTTCTTCTGGACCTCCTGACCTGGGCCTGCAGGCCAGCATGCGATCCAACCTGCGGAAGTAGCGAAAGGACTCCATGGCAGAGAGGCGTGCAGCGGGACTGCGGTAAGTCGCCAACTTGATCTTCCGGTACTTGTGCTTGAGGCTTTTCCAGCGGTTACGGATCTGGTTGACAGTGAAGTGGATGTCCCTTTTGGCCAGGCTCTGGCGCAGGCGGCGAAAGTGAGACTCGTTACGCTGGCGCTTCTTGTCCAACTCCCGGACCAGGTCCAACTGCTCTATGAGGGTGAGCATGGCGAACGTGTCCGGCTCAGTCCACCACTTGTTGGGCCTCTTCTCGCTCAGGTTCATGGTCTACTCCCAGACACAGCCACCCATTGGGCACAGAATCTAACAGACAGAAACAAACCAACATTTCAAATACCATTCAGTGACTTCAACACCCTTCTTTTAGATTTTGTGGTCTGTTACATTACACTGTTCTTATCTGCTAATGATGAGATGGCTATTAGGGTAGACTTAGTACAGCTGTAACAGCAGGATGGTTGTAATGTTAAACAACTTCTTTGCCTCCTGTGCTGTAAAGATACCAGCAAAAGTCTGCTTTAGAGGTAATTTAGTAGTATTAATAGTAGTGGGCAGGATGGCCAAAAATTATATCACAGTATTATCTCTCTCTCTTTATCTATAAGTATATCTTATACTTTCGTTATTATTGCATAGAGCCGTTGTCAGCTTGTCTTTATATGTTTATTGTGGAAATGATCAACTATGTACATATATAAAAACGTGTAGAAAAATTATATGATTTCCCTATTTTTCTATGTGCAGGAAACAAACAAACAAACAAACAAACAAACAAACAAAAAGATTAACTTACAGCTGTACTATGGCATTAAAGGCACCTTATATCGCGATCGTGTCAAGTTCTATCAATCAAAGTATTTCAAAATTCAAAGATCTCGAGTTTTGATTTCCAAGCATCTTACCTGAAACAGCAGTTTTACACCCCAAATTATATTCAAATGCTGGTTTGTCTGATAACTTAACGCAGCATACTGATATTTTTTATTCTAATTTAAGCACTCCACATCATAACCCCGTCTACTCTGTCCTTTCTCAGAGCTGCTAACGGAAAATACGTCCTAATCATTCAGGATCACAGCTGCATTTCCTTCATGTAACCCTGCCTGCTGGATTTAACTCCAGCCATCGCTAACAGACAACCACATGCCGGAGAAGATTCATTCGCCGCTTGTGGAGCACAGACTCCATGATTGAACTAATCATATTTTCAGTTGCTGGAAGTGAAAGTCGAGGAGCTGCTTCCAGTTAACCAGCCATAAGCATCACACACTTGTTTACATAGCGGTTAGCCATTTTCTGTGGGATTCTGAGAGCGCTGAGGAAACAGGGAGGCATACTGCCACCTACCGTATCGGATGTAATAATGCGCGACTCCGGTTTTACTGGACTCGACTCCGAGTCTCGACTCCTCTCGCGGGAATCAATGGAGTCGAATCCTCGTTTCCACTTTAAAAAACAAGAAGACAGCTGAGGAGACGGTGATAAGGGGATACAGTAGCTAAAGATTATAGTGATATAATGAAACTTTGTAGATTAAGTAATATCAGGTTACCTGACAAAGGAGAGTCTACTGGAAACTCGGAGTGCCGTATTAAGAAAATCATTACTGTAGCCATAATTCTTTGAAAATAAACCATTATTAAACAGTTAATCAGATTTAAAGTAAAGTTTTCATAACGCCACATCTGAATGTTATTGTGTTCCTCTTACCACGAGGCTGAATTTGACTTATTAGCTGGTTTCTTATTCAAACTTTCCGTTCCACCTTAAATTATGCAGCAGTTACGTAACGCTAGCTAAATAGTGTGCAGGCGCAAGAACGTTACTGCACCACCATTTAAGGTGGAACAGAAAATAAGGATAAGCGGCAGGCAAAAAAGAAGCCTTAAGCTACGTTATTTACCACAACGTTCTGTGGGGAAAATGTGTACTACTATTTTTTGTTGTTGCAGTGTTGGATTATCACAAAACTAGTAAACAAACTCGCACCACTCAACACACGCTTCTGTCATAATGATGTCAAAAAATATGAAGCAAATAGAGCCGAAGAGTGAAGAGTCAAACATTTCGACTCTCAGTCACTGGCCAAGAGAGCCCCAGGTGTGCCGGAGTCGGAGAATCGACTCTTTTGGCATCGACTCCCCATCACTCATTGGATAGCAGCAGAAAAAAACAGCCTGATTCATTTCATTCAGAATTCAGAGCGCCTCGTGTACCATCAAGAATCCTAACAGTCATACAGACACCGAGACAAATTATGTAAAACTATTTACATTGCCAAAATAGTGTTACATTTATATACGACCCAAAAGAGCAAGATTTTGGGTCGCTGTAGACTGTCACAGCGATTATAGGCTCCAAAACGCAAGGTGGCAGAGTTGTCGTTTAGCGCCTGAAATAAAAACATCCGATTTACTGTACAGCTAGCTAATCATAACACGATGCTTGATTTCTCGTGCACTGCGTAAGTATATTTTAGGTATGCGTGTTTAATTCTCGATAATATAGTCTTATCTAACATATGTTCGTGATTCAGCCCACTCAGGCAAGCAGGAAAGACCATCTGTAATTAGCTGTTGCTAGCCATGGCCGTCTGTCAGACGCTTGCAGCTAGCTAGTCATGCAAAGTGCACTGTCCTTAATTCGGTTAGTTTTATTGCACAGGGCGTCGACATTATTTTGGACTAACTTAGCTAGCTAGCTACAACACTGTTGCTAGCAGGACCAGCTTCGCTACTTCGCTAGACATATACTTGTTGCTGTTATTTTTCCCCAGGTTACACGATACCTGAGTGCCTGTTCTGTCTAGTCTATTCTGACTGGTCAGAGGCTCGAAGAGCTGGAAGAGATACAAACCTTAAGAGACTGAAGTTAGCGAAGCTGCTGAGGAGTTGGAGTGGACGAGCTGTGTAAACATGGCAGACGACGTGTTGTTCGAGTTTCTGCACATGGAGATAGTGTCCCACGTTTACAAGGAGCAGACGAGCCGAGAAGACACTGATAAGGTATTGTGGCTTTGTATTACATTTAAGGGGAAATCCACAAAGTTTTCACAATTTCTGCATAATTCGGTCAGTGAGATGTAAACAAAGTCGTTCAGACACATTTGATGTGAAGTGGCACAATGTAGAAAAAAATACCTAGTCAAATTTTCTTTACAGTGGTGGTGATAGGAACCAGTGGTCGTGATGTCTGCAATGCAAATATATTCATTTTATTGGCTTTCCAAAACGACTAATAAACCTATATGAATAGTGTGTCTTTTTATATATAATGTTGATAATGAAATAGTGATAATCGGGGAGAAAATTGTAAAACAATCTCTTAGACATCAGGCAACATATTTGTAACCATTTTATACAAAAACTTTCTATGAGGGAGCTTTTAGAGACATTCAGTGCTTTAGACATTTGGTTCCTATAACCACTAATGAGAACAATTTGAACTTGGTAAGTTTATCTAGAGCACATTTCACATCAAACCACTCAGAACGACTTTGTTTACATCTAATGTAGAAAATTTTACCCATTTATGACAGAAAACTTGTTCAGTGCTGTTAAGCAAAAGGATGCATTTGACGAAAGTTTATTTTAATATGGTTGTTGAAACAACAGTTTATGTATAACACAGGTTAACACTGTACCTCAAAGAATACGCAAACCTTTTATTACAGTGTTGTGCTGTGGCTTCACAGACATCAAGCTCCAGATTCAGGGCCATAATGAGCAACCTGAAGGCAATATGGGCAAGAAAATGCATGACCCATTTCTGACCACACAAAGCTATGCTGCATTAGTGTACATGGATGCACTTAAAATATGCAGTGCACCTGAACTGTGTCAGTGCCAACCTATCAGAAATACAATTCACAAGCAACTGTTAAACACAGTACTTTTCAGATAAATAAACGTTTTTATTATCCTTCTGAATTGCACATACACTAAACCCTTGGGTACGAGAGTAGTTGCTGTAGTGGGCAGGGGAATATACTTAACAAAGACCCCACTCAGTGCTTGCACTTGTTCTGTTTAAAAATTGTAATTCCACATTTAAGCATAAATCTATAAATAATAATTCAGAAAAAATACGTTAAGGTGTGCTTAGCAGTTAAAACACTTTCTAAAAGACAGAACGCAACTAATAAAACAATTAGCCAACAGATTTCTGAGTGGGTTTTTTGAAAAAAAAAAAAGGCATCTCTAAAGCTTTGAACATTATATAGCACACATTGTGGAGGGTTGCAAAAGTTTGGGTGCCCCTGGTCAAATGACATCTCCATCTTGTATAGTTTACCTCTCAATTTAACCTGATAGTTCTTATAGTCAGTTCCCAGAATTTCCTTTGAAGATCTGTAAAGTCTTTTCTGTCTCTCTGTGTTATGTTGTTAGACAAAAAGGCCCACCCCTTAATGTAAATAGTTGCATCAGCTCTGCTGTCTTTTGCTTCTTGTTTACTCATCCAACTGTTTTCTTTTCATAGGACAGAGTAACATGCGTGTCCATATTAGAAGGAATGGGTTTCAGAGTGGGACAAGGCCTAATAGAAAGGTAATAACAAGCTTGCATGTACCCTTTCTGTTGTCAGTTAAATTCTGCAAATCATTAGAGTCGCTAAGTGCACATTTTGTACAGAAGGTGGCACTATTGGCTAACTGTAGCTCAGAGCCATCAAATATTCTGAAATGTATTTTTTAAATACTTAAAACCTCTGGGTGGTGCTCTTTTCTAACCCAACCATGTCAGGCTTTGCAGACACCATCACAGACACAATATCATCTCTTTTTTAGAAGCAGAAACATTTTTTCCTGAAAATAAAATGATAACATGAAACTTTTCAATATTTTTCTGAAAAGATGTACAAAAGATTATCCCACTTTCAAAGATGACTTGGACATCATGAAGTTCCTCTGTAAGGATTTCTGGACCAGTATTTTCAGAAAACAAGTTGATAACTTGAGGACTAACCACCAGGTCTGATATTTAACTTAATAAGAATTGAAATACATAATGACAGTCTTTGATGCATTTAATGTGTCTGTGTTTTCTTTCTGTCTACAGGGAACGTACGTTTTACAGGATAACAAATTTGCATTGTTAACTCAAGTGTCCAGTGGGAAGCAGCACCTTGAAGAAGCTCCTAAAGTAAGCCCATAATAGTACTGTGTACTACTGTAGGCCTTATATTATTGGAGTGTTTGTGAAACTACAAACATTGAAGTTGAATGCAATCACAAGATTCACTGCAAATGAAATAGTTTTTGCACAGTGAAGTGGAGAAAGGAGCTCACATGTGCCTTCTTTTCTTTAAATGGGACCACAGTTTTGACTTCGGAGCACCTGTGCAAGAACAGATTTTGATCCTAATAGCATACTTCATTATGCTGTTCATTATGTGTGACTACAAACGTGTTTTTTTTTTTTCTTTCTTCCCAATGATGCTTTACACTGGCCTCGAATGCTACTATATTTGCAGGACATGAGAAAAAAATCAGTCTATTGGTTAATCACACATGGCACAAGAAGCCTAATTAACCTGCTATATAAGTAACCTGCATAGTCGTCAAATCTTATGGTTTAGTTAAGAACTGCTGGGGTACTGTAAGACTCACATCTTTTACCTTTGGTGCTGTCTCATGGCAGTGAATGTAAATCTCATGGATTAAAAAGTTTGTTTTGCTGCTCAGTGACATCACAGAAACAGCCAGGCTCAGCTATGTATTTGTAGGACACTGCTCAGCATTATTGGTCTATATGGCCCCATCAAATTAAAGCCGGACATTTAAACAGGCTACAAAAATGGATGCGAAGCAAAACAACCAGCAGTTAAACGGCCCTCTTATACAACAGAAAATCTCCCAAATGGAGCATTTAATTTGATTGCATTGAGAAGTTAAAACTAGTGGAAAATGTGTTTTGTATAGTTAGTTGGCGTGCTGTAAAGGTGGCAGCGTCAGAGCTATTTGAAATTACAATGCAGTGGAAAGCAGTCTGCACACTAACACAGCTAATTCTGGCTCTTTTCAATGAGTCAGATCAATAGGCTCAGCTCACCAGTAACAACCAACTCTTTCAGCTCAAGACAGCTCTTCATTCAGTAGTCTAGAATTGAGCTTCATTTAAATCCAAAATTGGACTTGGATAATGTAGAAAAAATATGATTGCTAAACTAAACATTCTCTCTGACAGGTAGGAAAAAAAGAAAATAAAGAAAAAAGTTGGAATAAAAAACATTCACATTAAGTTTGTAATCACAAAATGTTTGTTTATTTCAAATCAGGAGCATTACTGTTTCTCGACATGTGCTTACTGTAGAACCTGGGAGAGAGTCGCCATGTAGCCAAGTTTTAAAGAAATGTCCAACCTAGTCTCACAAGCCAGACTTCTGCCTATGGTCTGAGAGTCTGGTGCATTTTGTCACTTAACATTGCAAAGAACCGCCTTTTTTTCACAAGAAAGGGCCATCTGACTCTGATAGTAAATGACCAACCACTGACCTATTTTTGTGTGACGTGGAGGTTACGTTGATTTTCAAAATGATGATTTTCAGCAACTGTATCTCACTCTAAAAGACTGCTGCACAACTGCATTTCCCATCAGACAGATTAAAACTAGTGCACGGATGTGCGTACGCATAGATGTGCAGATAGCCAGTCAGAATGCAGCTGACAAAATCCTGATACATGTGACCACTATAGGTTACAATGAGACGCTGTTTATCTGTCTTTGTGGGCGGAGCATCTGCACATGGAGACTTTGCACAACCTCTTTGATCATCAGCAGCCACTGTAGGAAAGTAGCTGTAGAACTCCACTGTGTGGTCAGATTATGAAATGCAGATTATTAAAGGAGCTAAATTAGCACTACAGATTTAGTGTTGCCCAACTAAAGCATAAAGGCCAGGGGTATTCAATTCTGGTCCTAGAGGCTGACTAACTTGTCAGTTAACAGGTGGTTTGTTAAATAACCCTGGCTAATATGCTGGAGTTGTGCTGGAATTCAATACTTCTGGTATGGGCCATTGAAAAAATATTGAAGTATGCAATTAAAAATGATAAAATACAGAAATCACTGCAAATTCATGGTGAATTCTTCTTTGACAGTACTTGGCCTACTCTTGCGGGTTGATTCGAGGAGCTTTGTGCAACCTGGGCTTGGAAAGTGTGGTGACTGCTGAAGTTTCCTTAATGCCATCATGTTGGTATCCACTATCTATTTTTGACAGTTTACAGAATGCATGTCTTCTGTTGTCAGCAATATAGAAATGCAGAGAAAGTATTTTTTTCTGTAAAATAATACTATTTGCTTTGTTTTTATTTACAGGCAAATTTCAAGTTGTGATTCAGAAAAGCTAAAATGGACTAAAGCACCTGTGGACAACTGCTGGTGTTTACTCTCCAGGTCAAAGTAATATGAATGTAAATTACATGGATCCTGAATGTTTACAAAACACACAGGGAGTTTTCAGCACATATTTTGATAAAGTTATGTTTGTAGTGATTTTTGTGGACAATGTTACATACAAGTTTTGTACACATGCATAGAGTCACAGAGGTGGGGGTAGAGTAGTAAAATCTTTACCTAAACAAAAAATTCAAACAAAAGAAAAAAATAGCCTTTTCAAAATTAAATTATTAAAATGAGTTTCATTTATAAAAGAAAACAATAGACAAGAGACAAATCAAGTTCAGCTTGGCTATGTATTTCATTGTTAAGCAGCATTCAAAAGATCCAAAGTGAAGTTTTTCATTCATGCTGTTTTTTTCAGCACATCTTCACTTTACTTTTATTGTGTCAAGACAGCTCCATGTTTTGGTCATTGTTCAATGTTGAAGTCTATACTTTAGCCACTTTATTAGCTAACTGTTAAAAATAACTTCGTAATTCTGAGGAAGTTGTGTCTTAGGCTACGTTTACACAGCAGGTAAAAGTGGCCCAAATCCGGTCTTTTTCTCCGTATGTAACACAGATGTATCATCTGTGTGGCTGTGTGAACAGCAAAAAACGCATTGAATCTGACATGTTCAATTCCGATTTGAGACGCTTTCATATGTGGTACTGAAATCCGATATCTATCCGATCTGCGGCAATGCGACTCAGTCTGAACAGCCAGATCGGAATTCATGCGACTCTTACGTCAGTACAACGCGACATTCGTCAATATTTCGCGCTGCTGAGATTCATAAATATTTAGTCTGATGTTTCTGTACCAAAACATTAGAAGAGACTCATCAAACCGCACCGTCATCAAACGGCCGAACGCGGCCGGAGGAGACCGAGGCTGCAGCGTCAGAGAACAGTTCAAAGAATCCGAGGACACGAACCAAAGAAGTGGCCGAATAACGCCCCCTTTTTTTCGGCGAACTCGAACACACTGTGGGTGATGAGTCCCGCTGTCAACCACTGGAACTTTATAATCGCTCCTGTGATGCTGGCGAAGACGAAACTGAACTCTCCGGGAGCGACTGGCGTTCGCTGGCCGTCATGTTTATCTCTAGCGAGCACGCCACGTGAAGCATTGTTCTTTTGCGCATGCAGGTCGGTTTAGGAGCTGATCTGTTCAGACTGATGTCGCATACAGGTCACATTTAAAAGATGATGTGAACAGCCAAACAAAAAAAATCGGATTTAGTGAGAAAATCAGATTTGGGCCACTTTTACCTGCTGTGTAAACGTAGCCTTAGACAAGACAGTGAGACACTTTACAGTGATATGAAAAACGAGTCAACGTCACCATGTGTTAAAATAATGAAATATGAATTTTTCAAAATAAGCATCTCTTTTGTCAAATACGTATGATAAAACAGTACTCATTCCTACGTGTTCAAAAACTGTTGACCGTTTTGAAAACTAAATATTGCCATTAGTCGAAATATCACAAGTCATTTGAGATGAAGTTACCATTTACTGTACATCCTGACTGCCCTTTACTGGCTTACAGAAGCGTACAGTATGCAAAAATCATGGTACAACCTTTGCACAGTGGAAAATGAAAGTGGTACCGCTCACCATTTTGGTACACAATTACTACTCACCTCACCCCTGTAGTCTTCACTGTATTTCATACTACCTAAAGCCAAACATACAGATGTTCACCAAATTGTTTAGAATGCATTTGTCTACCTCTGTTGCAGAAAATTATTAATGTAGATTTGGAGGAAAAATATAGCTGCCAAATAGTTCTTAAGTGGTCATAGAATTGTAAATGAATGAAAGCTTGTCTATAATTGACTTTACAGAGCTTTTCATTCAGATTTTTCCAGTGTCATATGTACTTCTAAATTTGGTTTGGGTGGTTTCTGTAAGCTATTGGTTCTTAAGCAAGTCTGTTAACTATTATACGAGTAGAACCTTGTGTAAATTTGTTAGTCTATTATTTATTGTAGTGTTTCTGCCCAGAATGAGGTCCTTGGTTTTTTTCAAGAATATAGAAACTTTGAAAGCAGTGCAACATGGTTTGCAAGTCAATCATTTTTGATTGTCTGGTACTTCAGCAGATCCAGTATACAGTACGGAATGGATCTCTTGAATGTGATTCTCAGATCTCTCTGCCAACTATGGCTGTCAAAACAATCCCCACACTGCAGTCTGTTAAACAGAAAGTAGGTAATGTCCTCCATATGGTGCTGCATTAGAAGCCTCATTTGCAGACAGACCTTTGTTGTGGTTACGATTGAAGGAAAACATAATTCGTCCATCATTTCAAAGGCGTTTGTGGTTAAAGTTGATGAATGTAAATCTACTTCATCTACTTCATTCATTCTCTCTGTTGCAAATGTCTGCTAAACCACAGTCATGCTAATTTACCACCATTACATTTGTTTAGTTCTGTCACAATGTTTTGATATTTAAAAAAGCAATTACAAAAATTGTGCACAATTAAATATAAAATGGTACCTCAGTGCGATCCCTTGGCTCAGCACTTTTTCTTTACTGCTACTTGAAGTAAATAAATGCTTTCAGACAGAGCTCCAGCTTGTCACACTCTTTAGCTATTTTAAAGTCTGGGGAATATACAAGACCACCTTCAAGGGCCATATCTCTCCATCAGTTTGTCCACGCAAACCTACTGTCACTGTCAGATCAACTCTTAACTAAATTTTTTTTTTTCCTATCTTTCCTTTCTTACATAATGTGAATATTTGTGAACATTTCGTGATCAGTTGTCTACAAAATGGTCAAAGTTTATTTCAAAAACAATCTTGTTACATTTACTTGCATTAAAAGTTGTGATTGCTTTTCTTTCTCCTGTTGTGGAGATATGATGTTTTACTCTCCTATATGTTTACACTTTGTACGTGCCCTTACTGGATTGAGTTCATTTCTATTAGTGTGTGTTTGTAATAGAAACTAGTTGAATCATGTGGTTTCAAGCCATATTTTTCTTGACCTATTTCTGTCTCCTTTGGAGGACCTTAGCAAAGAGCTATGCAATTTCTATACATGAAATTGACTTTGAAACTGTATTGTTGAAAAAAATAAACATCAGTGCTTTGGGTCTATTGAACACTCTTTTTTAATGCACACATTACACACATATGTATGCTGTGGATTAATCACAGAGCTTCAGATAAGGTCATATAATATAGGTAATATAATAAAGCGCTGCTTACAAATGCTGATCAGACTTATCTGAGAAACTGTCTGGGCCTGGTGTGATTGTAATGAGTAATGAGTCTGATGAGTAAGCATGATTGATATCTCACAGTCCAACACTCCCAGCCTGCAACGGCACTGAAGCAGAACTCCAAAAAACACACTACATTGTGTTCAAAATATAATGATGAGTTTAACCAGTGGTAATGCTCCAGAATTACTTGGTATAAATCTTACATTCACGATTAACAAGATTTTTGCCTTTATCTATAAAGTTACTATTTTGGAGATTTTTCAAGACAGTGATGATATTCAGTTGGTGTTGTAAAGGAGAATTTTGGCAAAATACATGGACCATTTAGTGGACATTGGAAAGTTATTCACAGGACATACTTTATACAAGTGTATTCTGTGCACACAGGGGCAAGATTAACTTACTTAAAAGAAAACATGCATTTAGGTTTCTCAGGGGCTTAAAAAAACAAGGACCCACAGGCCCGAATCCCGTTTTCACCCCTTGCCCCTACCACTTAGCTTTACTCCTCCGTTTTGCATGTTCACGCCTAGTGGAAGGGTGTCCCGATTTTTGTTGAGATAGAGGGGTAGGGCGAAGTGTTAGGGCTACACAGCCCTCCAAAACGGTTCCAGAAGCACACTCCAAATGGAGTGTTATGAGAAAAAAAGAAAAGCCAGCAAGATGGCTGCACATGCGACCAAAGAAACAATAAACAATAAACATTACAATTACAATAAACATCGTATTATCTTTGTTTAATGTCATTTCAATGTATTATGGTCCTTTTCTTCATAACAAGCATTAAAAATGCTTAAATAAATTAAATAAATAAATAATTAATTATAAAAAATGTAAACTAGAAGCAAATAGCTGACTTCAGGGAATTAGGGATGGGAGATAATAAATAATTATTGCATCCCCCCTCTTTGAAGGCATATGATGCCCTAAATTTAACTATAGCCCATCAGCAAGGTTGCTGAACTTTACCACTCCTCTGCTATCACTACAGACTGGCAGTGTCGCTTATAGAGCACTGCTAGTAGCCTGTTAATGAAGTAATGTTCTTTTTTTTATTTGACAGTTGAGGGAAGATTTCAACCACTACCTGTAAGTAACTTACTTGTTCCAAGTTACTGGTTCAAAACCCTTGAAAACAAGGGGTAAGAGTAAACATAAGAAATGGGATTGGGCCACAGTGCCATTAATGTGAAGTACAGCTCTTATTAAGTGTCAAAAGCTATTTGACTGCTGATGGTGTCCCCTGTGGAGAATTTTTAGCCTGCTAAATGTGAATGAATGAATTACAATCCAGTTCCATGAGGTGCTTTGCTAAAAAGTTAATGTACTGTGGTATTTTCCACATCGAGGAAGGTAAGCAAGGTAATCAAATTCAACTAAATTAGTTCCCTATTGGCAGATTGTTTTAACAACTTTTTTTCTCTTCTACATTTTATGAGCTTTTATATGTATTATCTTTTTTCCCACATAAACACAAAGTTTGTCATAGCCCTATAAACATAAACGGGGAGTGTCCTGGACAATGTCCAGCAGAAAGGGCTTTATGCTTTTAACTGATGGTCAGCTGATAAACACCTTCCTTTCCCATCGCTTGTCATGGTTATCTGATGGTCGAGACAGACACAAACAGTTGCTTAAATGGCCAAACAGTTTCTTTGCAATGCAGGTGCTGGACATTTACCAGCCGGTTTCCTCTATGTTTATATTTACATTTACGCACCAAACCCTCAGACTGATTATCCTGGAGCTGAGGAAATGGACCAAAGTTAACTCAGCAGTGTCTAAAAGTGAACCGAAAAAGGGAATTGGTCTGCCATCAAAGTAGTAACTTAAGTACAGGGATAACCAACTTTGTTGGGACAATAAAGTTCAGGCTTGGCCTTCTAGCTCTGTCTCTCACTCCCTCCTGCACTCGCCCGTAGCAATAGAGCAGAGGAGATTAATGGAAGTATGGGAATTTGAGCTGTAGACGAGCTGCAGCTGGTCCATCAATGCAGCAGGAGGAACACCAAATCCCCTCCATTACAAGTCACCAGCCTGAGTGCTGCAGTTTACTGCCTTCATAAGCTTCTCCATTCAGCTGTCTTGAGTGTGCTAGAGTTAGACCACTTACTACTTCAAGCTATATAGTGCATGCCTATAAATACTCTGTGAGTGCTTTTTGGTAATATGGTCCTAAAACTACAGTTCCTAAATGGTTCTTGGCTTGGACTTAAGTTCTAGGAAAAACTTAAAAGTGAGAGCCTTTACATTGCAGTACAATGAAAAGTGTATTTGTCACAGTGAATACTCTTTAAACAAATGTATTATCAGACAAAGACAATATTATCAAACGCTTGCTTGTTTTTATTATTTCATTTATTAAGGAGCAAAGATTTAACATGGGAAAGTAATTGCTGCCTTAAAATGTTTCATTAAGTTGTTTCATGATCTTTAGCAGCATTACTGCAGCCAATATTTGATATCAGCCTTTCACATTATTATGGAAGCCACTCCTCTCCACTTTAATTCAGATATATTGGTATGTTTTCAAGTATGAACTGCTCATTTGAAGCCCTGCCACAGCATCTCTGTTGGGTTCAAGGCCTGTCTTTGCCACTCCAAAACATGCATTTTGTTCCTTCTAAACCTTTCAGATGTGGATTTGCTTTTGTGCTTTGGACCATTGTCTTGTGTAACCCTGTATCAGCTTCAGCTCCTGGACAGATGAGCAGGCCCTCTCCTTAAGTATTTTCTGATGGAGAACAATAGTAAGTTATCCAGGTCTTGAAGCAGCAAAACATCCACACATCTTTCCTACTGCCACCATCCTGACTGTTGGTATGTTGGATTGCAGATCTTGCTTAATGGCAGATATAAAGGAGCTCATGTTGTCCAAAAATGTACACTTCAGAATGGTCTTTCTATAGAACATTATCACAAAAGGCTTAGGCATTGTCCAGGAGCTTTTTTGCAAATGTGAAGCATTTCTTTTGGTTAGCATTGTTTACTGACTTGTTGCTATTCCATGAATGCCACTTTTGCCCAGTCCCTTTCTTTCCATCGAGTCATAACAGTAACCTTTGCTGAGGCCAGCAAGACCTGCAGTTCCTTGAAAGTTCTCCTGGAACCTTTGGTGACTTCATGGATGATTGCCTTGGTCCCCTTCAGGTCATTATGGCAGACTGACCACTCCTAGGAAGATTCACCAATGTTGGGTGCTTAGTTTAAAGGTAATGGATCTCTCACTGTGGTTCAGTGATGCCCTAGAAACTTATAAAAGGTTCTGTAACATTTCTGTATCATTCTTCTAAGCCATTGCTCCAGAGAAACTGTCTTGGCAACTTTATTTTAAAGTAGATTATACTGAAAAATGTATTGAGACTCTGCTGCTGTGTATATTGTGCTCACATCCCTAAAAAACACTTCATTGTCTTCTTATGGGTTTTCTGGATTGCTTGGTGAGTCCGGCCTAATTTATGTGTCAGGACAGCTTAACAGCGTAATCCTCAGAGTTACAACCTCTGCTTCACTAAACTATCTGAACGTCAAGTTGACATGTTGACTGGGAGAAAGGTGGGGGGACTTTTCCCTCCATTGTTTTCTACGTAAATCTTTAAGATGTTTAGCAGGAAGGACCAAGTCTAGAAGCCTGGGTTGAGGGGCGGGTGTAGAATGTTGCATTTCAAAGTGGGAAACAATAATGTCTAATTTGCCACTCTTATTTCAAAAGAGGCACACAAAGTCGGTCTCTTTGTTGGAGAGGGAGAGTGGGCTGTGATGGCAGGATGTCTATGGACTTTTCCTTTTTCTGTGCAGTTGCTGAAAGGATTAAGAATTTGAAAAGAAGTAGGGGAAAAAATGAAAAGACCTGTACCTAATCACTTCCCCTGGTAATACCTCCTCTCGATTAAAAGAAGGAGAGACTGTAGGGGGATAGCAAAAGGATTTTCGGAGTCAGAGTCTGGCCGTGCTACCTGAAGACTAGGCTTTAGAGTTCATTATGTAGATTGAGGAGAAAGAGAGTGAGAGAGAGGTGGATGGGGAGGGGAGTTTTGCTAATGGATGAAGCAATCCAAAGGGTTTCTGTTCATGTTTGGTCTGTGTGGGCAAACACTGTAACTAAAGTAATATTATTAAGGAAAACCCTTAACACTTGAATTTGTGATTATTGGTAGTGGACCAGGTAGTGGAGATTTGATGTGAAAAGCAAGTCTCAGCTACTAACAAAGTGATCCGCTGTTTCCATTCCATATATTCAATGTTCTTCCCTGCCCTGCAATTAACTGTACCATATTAACAGTAAATAACAGTTAAATAACCACTGTATACTGTGACTTCATAGTCACCTGCACCACAAGATTACTTGTAATGTAGCTGTATTCTTTTGTACACTTACAGCAATAAGCTATGATTAAAATACAGTAATCTCCTGTATTTTTACACAACTGTAAAAGAAGTGCAACTCAGAAGCCAGTAATTTACTGTAATTTTACATATGAAAAAGAGAATTTTAATTTTACCAGACCTATAAATATGTTCATTAAAAATATTATCAGTTAGCATATTTGTTCACCCTGTTCTGCCTTGTATGCAGTGAATGTCTAAAAATTTTACCTTGCTTATGATTAGCACAGATGTGATCTTAAACTTTTATAAGACAATACTAATAACAAAAGAAATCCAGTGTTTATTTCTCACAGTGTGATTGGCTGAGAGTTATTCTATGACAACATGCTAAAAGCTAAAGCTAGCAATGTAGCTGTTTGTCTCTTTTGTCCATTTTGTGCTAAATAGACATAAAATCGTTGTTTTCTTGATGATTTTGTTCGAGGAATAAGGTAAGACTTACTGTAATGCTAGCTTTTTTGTAATTTTTAGCCTGTAGATAAGTGGCTAGGCTAGCAGTCCTGACTGGTTGACACCACATGGATTCCCAGTGCTTGTATGATGAGTGATCCATGCTGGGTTTTGTAGTGAGATAACAGTGAATTCTGTCAAACCAATGAAGATGACAAATACGATGCTGTGCTACAGAATACTCAATAAGACCACAGATTATATTAAACTCTAGTTTTAGGCTGGATTGCCCCTTTAACCTTATTCATTTCCTAGTAGCCTAGCCATTGCAAAAATATAGACTGTTTAATGGAGCTTTTTTCTTTGCAATGTAAACAGGCTTTTCTTTGTGTCTTATTTGCCTTAAAAGCAAATAATAAATATCTATAATGAAACTGTGGTATAATAGTCCAATAACGTATTGCAAATTCTCTGGTAATGCATTACACAGCCCAGGGAGGCAGGAAGCAATGGGCCTCATTCACCAATATCTGAGTTTTTCTTAAATTTGTTCTTGAGAAAAGTCCTAAGAAAAAGTCTACATCAGATTGGTTCTGTGCATGATCAAATGATTCTTCGCTATGATGAAAAACATTTGTACAGGGTTCTTTTTAAAAATGGTTCTTAATAGCACCAAAACATTGTCTTTTTCAGTACTACACAGAATCTTCTTTGCTAAGTGTAGTTGCCAAGGTGCATGAAATATTGAATACAATGTTTGAAAACACCTTTTGTTGTGTAGTGTAGAGTAGGTTTGCATTGTATGAGTTATTGTGTTTAAAATACAGTGGCAAAGCATAACTGTTAGAGCAAGGCCTTCAGTTTGAGCCATTAAAGTCAAAACTCAGTCAAAAGAAAAAAAAAAACACCTCTACGATAATGCTATTTCTGCTAGTGTCCATAAAGGATTTTAGTAAGCGCCTTTAGCTTAGCGCTAATTCACATGAACATTTTTTGGCCTTCCTGTATCAAATATGGACATTTGAAGCCCGTAAAAGACATTGCATGTCTTATGTGAAGCGTGTAACAAACATATTAACATGTATTTTACCTTTTAGCAGTTTTACAGCGACAACTTCAATAAAGAGTGCTGGCTTAGAACTGTCACTGTTTTCCATTTCTACCATCAGACTGAAATGCATTAGCCAGGCTATCACTCCAACTCACAGTCAGTGATAGATCTAGGACTTCCAGATGGGCTAGAGTGACATTTCTCCTCAGAAAAAATGGTCCCACCCATTGGAAATTAAAAAAGATTTGATTGATTTACTAGTGATTCCATTTTGATGGTTAATCTGACACATCAGGCCTTCGATTTAGCTCCTGAAATCCTAAGCAATGGCAGAGTTTGGATAATTTTCTATTGGATGTTTAACTGTTTTGTTTCCAATCAATACTTAACAATGGAATGAGAGTTGCTGTACAGTACTTACTAAGTTCAAATACAACTACAATGACTATATTAAATAAAAAAGAACTTAAAATTACATACATATTTTTTTAATTTCACAGAGATAAAAAGGTCTTCTCTGAAGGCCTTGAAGTCCCTGAGTTCCCTACTCGTAAATTACCAGAAATGATTCATATGTGATTCCAAAGTGTTTCCAAACTTTTAAATGGTAGTAAAAGCACAAAAAGAATGATCACAGTTTGCATGCAGCTCAGTTTTTGTGCTCGATATCAGTTGTTTTTCCAATTATTGATGGACTGACGAAGTTTCATGCAGACAGTGTTCTCGAGGGTGGCCCTAGTTCACAAGGAATATGCTACCTCCGCACTACAGCACTAGTTTCTCTTGCTTATCCACCCCTGTTTATCTAATGAAATGCTGTGTCAGTGGTAATCCCCACATTGGCAGTCACTCAACCTCGCGGAGTCCTTCACAGCTGATTCACCCTATGTCACCACCACCGGAGTCCAATGGGATCCCTTGGAAAAGAAAAAGCACAAAGAATGCCCCTTTTGTCCATCTCCTCGCAGTGCACCCCTCCCCCTCCTCCTTTTCTCCCCCTCTTCCTTCGTCCCATTTGGCTTCTCCATGGCAACGGGACATTTGTGCGTTTCCGCGGTGATGGACGGTGTGACGGCCTCCTTTTTGCCTGCTCTTCGGTCACCGCTGCTTGGCCCACTCCAGCGCTCCAGGGCCTTTTGTGCGTCAGCTCTGCGGCATTCTCTGGCTGGAACTGAATCAACAGGATTGCTGTTAGGAGGAGTACAGCGGCGGAGGGGTCTGGCAAATAGGTCAGAGGGGAAGGTTGTGACCCCTGACCCCAGCGCAGTACCTGCTGGGTATGGCCCATGTGTGTCCGGCCCTTTGGAGCTCAGCTCAATCGGAGCTGTGTTTGTAATGGTTCCCAGCTGGAGAGCAGCACTGGGCCTGGCTGAGCAGAGAAAAGCTGATCCATCCGGGAACCAATTACAGCTGAGAGTACACAGAGGCTTTTTCTTGCTAGCTGACAAGTTGCATCACACACTGTCAGAAAGCAGATCAGCCAGAGTTTAGAATGAAAGAAAAGCTTTCTGGAAGGTTCTTGGCGAGGACGTACACTACTGCATAAAAGTCAGAGACCACCTTTTCATTTACCAAACGGCCAAGTACAAGTTATTCACTTTTTAACATCATGAAAAATATATTTAACAAAAAAATCACACAGAAACCTCAACAACTAAATATAATATAAAAACAAAAAATATAGTCAATATATCTAATATTTAATAATACTATTCTATTTTAGAATAGAAACAGAATATAGATTATATCCTAGAATATTCTATATTATATTTCATTTCCTTTTTTACCTTTTTACTGTTTAAATAATTTTATCTAGTGAAAGTGTCTTATTCCATTGGCAGATCATTTCATATATACTCATATATATATATTCACATATAGTTTTGGTTATTTCAAGAAAGAATGGTGGAATAATACATGTTCACTAGATAAAATTACTTAAAAATAAGAACAATGTATAGACATAGGTTAAATAATCTTATAGATTACTTTTATAAGTGAACAAATGTCTAGAAATGAGTTATATAATCTTATAATATTCTTACAACAATGTTATAATGAGAAATATTAGACAAACTGACTAGGTTTAAGATGTTTGCTCTGGCTAAGCTATCATTAGACAGCGTATTTAGTGTATCAAACTTTGGTGTTTATTACAGCTTCCATTCTTTTCAGTTTTCCAAAAAAAATCTGCAGGGATATTTTTCCACACCTCCAAAGTTCAGTCAGTTGCATTTTCTGCTTCTCACAGTTTAAGTAATTTTAATAATAATATTATTAGAAATATATCAATCATAATATTATTAATACATTTAGATTCATCAGTCCGTAATGCCTTACCCCTTTTCTTTTTCTGGACAGCTACAGGCCCATAGCATCTTCTCACAGTGGAAGGATGGAGAGAAACACCTGTGGATTTTTATCAGATCTGGAGCTTGATTTTCTCCTTATTTATCTCTTAAAGTCAAAATCCATAAGCAGATGCACATAAGCGAGAAATGTGCAAGGCAGCTGAGGTGTGTTTGGGTAGTTGCTTTAGTGAATGTAAGTGCCTCTTTGGAGGGGAACATAATGTCAGTGACACATTTGGGAACACCGTTGAGAAGACACGCATTTTGAGGTTTCAAGGATAGACGAATTACAGTGGCAATAGAGTGCAAAAAAGTAAAGAGTGGAAAATTTAAATACTGATATATTTTATATTCTGTTTAGTTTTTCAGGTTCCTGTGTAATTTTCTTTAAGTATATGCTTCCTGCTTCTTTCCTGAAGTTTACAATCAATTACTTGTACTTAATTTCTGTTTTGACTGGAAATTAAATAAATGAAAGGGTGGTCTCTGACTTCTACATAATATTGTATAGCTCTGTCAACAAAAAATAATAATAATAATAATAATAATAATGCTATGTACACTGAGTGTAAATAGCATAATAGTGTTCATCATGCTACATCATGCTGTTTACACTTACATAATTCTGTGCAATAAAATTATTCTGCTTTTCTTCCAAGCTGTACTTGAGGTCATTCTTACCAACTACACTCTTACTCTCTCTCTCTCTCTCTCTCTCTCTCTCTCAGTGTTGCTGTCCTTGATTGATTTGTTATTGCTAGTACTCACATCTGCACTTACTTATATCTGTATATGTGCATTTCTTAAAAATCTAATTTGTCCACATGACTATTAACCCCTTAAATAACCAGGACCTGCAAGCAGGCCTAAAGTTTTATTACACACTTCTATAACCAAGGAAAAGCATTTTAAGGGGTTTAAGTACATTTTTATATTCATTGTACCAACTTTGACAATGTTGATCTGAAGTAGTAATTACATGTTTTTGTTTTATTTAAAACAATAATAATTGACAGTACATAACAGTTTAGAAACATCGTAAGAACACTGTGGCCAATGGTGTTATCCACTATCCCAACAAGCATCATAATGTTGTCCTAGATAACATTTCAGCTTTAGCAAATGCTTTTGTTAGATTGACATTTTACAAATGTATTTATTTAATACTGATTAAGCAGTGAGTGGAAAGTTGACTCATTTGTTTTGGTTAATACTAAATGACCTCACTCTCCATTTCTCCCTTGAAGATAGCTTCTTCCAACGCTGCCTCATTTTTGTTTATGGACAGTATGAAAACTGGACCAAAAATAAGCCAGGCTGGGCAGTTCATGCTATTTTCACTTAGTGTAAATAGACAGTGCCTTCTTAAAAATAAAGGGTCCTGAATGGTTCTTGGCATGGATGTGTGGTTCTGGGAAACACCTTTAACTGGTATGGAACATTTAGCTTCTTCAAAGTCACACGTTTGATTTACAAAGTTTCCTTAGAGCTGCACTATGTAAGATTTTTACTACACTATGCAAGTCATTCTGTAAGGCCTGAAATAATAATTTAAAAGTCAGATGTATTGGGTCGGTTTTCGCTTATGTCCTTACTTATTAATGTCACATGCACAGTCTGAAAAAAGTGCTGCTGGATGTTTAGGTCTCCAATGCAAAATCAACATTATACTGATGGAGATACGATGACAGTGGATAATTCACTTACATCCTCAGAAGACATGTACTTCACCACATTTTGAGACCTCTTCAAATACTCTTTCAGATTCATCTCCTGGGGGAAGGGGTCTGAAAGAGCCACCGACATTACAAAATGTTCTGCATGTTGTATGCAATTACACATTTCCACCAGAAAGGTCTCCAAATCCACATAACATAGTGTAGCTTTAAAGAACTGTCTGTTCAATGGTGGCATCTGTGGCTCCAAAAGACATTTTCAGGCACATTTATGTAAGAGAGTGTATCAAAGTGTTATTGCAATTACAATGCTATTTTGGTAGAGGTTTTACAAACTAGACAGCAGGCAGGAAGAAACCTTTTGAAAGCTGCTTTAAAAACAGTACTAAGAACTGTGATGATAAATGTTGCCAACCAGTTGCTATACTATTTCAACATAAATCATATGCCTTGAATCTTTTAAGTGAGTGAGTAAGAGAGATTTAGAGACCCTAGAACACTCAGCGTGACACTTCAAGACGAACTGGTAGGCTTACGGGCATACATCTGCCTGACACATTTCCCAGGATGGGGCTTTATCTAGCAACATCAAAAAATCAATGAGGAGCAGAAAAAGAAAACTCAGCTGCTTTGTTTGAAGATACTACTGGAAGTAGGAGGCAAAAAGAGAGTTGGAGAGTGGGCTATGTCAGTAGTAGCACCTAAGCATTTCCATATGTTGTGACCCATAGCTCATCTGCTTTACCTCTAGCTGAGGGGCAACTGGAGGTTTCGGGTGGAGCGTTAGCCTTAATCTCCACCCAACCCCCCCGGCCGGCCCCTGCCCCACAGGAGTCGCAAATCAGACCAATATCCAGACTATTTGTCAAGTCCTCTTAAGGAGGAATATACAACAGACCTGGATAACACGGGCCTGGTCTGGGACTCTGAAGTCATTCGAAGGCCGGGTTGCTGAAGCATGGAATGGGGTGGTAGGGGGGAAAAATGGGGGCAGGGTTGCTCTTAAAGGCATCCTGAAGAGAGAGCAATTTCATGTTGAAAAATGCCTGGAGAAAGCATTATTCACGTTTGGAAAGTTGCAATGAATTGGTTGGAGGAGGACACATTTGTACTACTATATTCTTTGAACGTTACACATTTTTCTTTTCTGTCAGATTTGCTGTGACAGTATTTCAGCAAAGTTGCTTCTCTTATTCAGTTTTAATATAATAATGGTAATAATTAACTGAAGTTAATTGAAGTTTTAGTTAATTAAAATGAATTCCACAGATTTTTAAACTCTCTAACTTTACATAGTCAGACATTATCACGAAGCTGGTGATGGGAACTAGACGTCCAAAGTATTTAATGCCTCCCTCACAGAAAGTTATTAAAGAATACACTGCCTGATGCCTTAGACATTGTTTTCATATAAGGTTTGATCTAAAACGTAAGTTCAACAGCTATGCATGGCAGAGATGTACATGCTGGCAAAATAGTTCCCACAGACAACATGTATATATTTTTTTGGATTTTCCACTCTTACCAAACTTGTAGGTTCGCTGGTAGTTTTAGGTTGGTAAATAAATTAACTATATATTTATGTTGTAGACATGGTGGTGACCCCTGGTTTCCATCACCACCATTCTAAAGAAATCCGACTTGGTAAGTTTCTCTACAATGAACCATTTCACATCAAACCACTCTGAATGACTTTATTTACTTAACATAATTTACTTTAAATAATTTTGCCCCTAAGAAGTAAAAAGAAGTACCATTCTAAAGTTAACTGTACTAAATAACTTTAGAATGGTACTCCTTTGTACATGAGTACAGGAGATCACTGTTATCTTCTACAGCATAACTCTTCTACAATGTGATTCATTTTTATTGCATAACTTTATGCTACTTGGCTACTAACATGAGTCATAATTTGACTATATTGAGTGTCAAAATTGAGGCTTCTGACTGGTTGTTTTGCACATAATTGAATCACTAAAATCTTCTGCTTGCTTTGCCCACCTGGTCTTCTTCAGAGTGGCTTCTTGAACTTACTTCAGAGGCCATTATTCTTCTGATACCAGATGGTATGTGCCATGTGGTTCTGTGTTAGTTATGTAACTGTAATGATTTGTGTGTGTGTGTCTTACCGTCTTTTAAGGTTGATTGAGTTTTTTGCTTTTGTTTGCTTTTTTGTCTTCTTAATGTCCTTAAAGGCCCTGTTCCATTGCCTTTCCTGAGCTTTCTTAGGTGTAACTGGCCTCAGTTTTGTGGTGGTTCTGTTCACCCTCTTGTTCATGTGAATCTTATTTCTTTGTTCTAAGGTTATAGGTGATGAGGTTAAGGACTTACCTGCTTTATTTATGACCACAATTATTTGTGTGAAATTATTTATGCCTCAATTCATCTCACTATCCAAAGAAGTATCTATTATTGGTCAGGATCCTCATAGCACGCTATAAAAAAAAATAAATAAATAAATAAAAAAAAAAAACAACTGAATTTCGAGACTCATTTGTATATTGCACACTTCTGCGATATCAATATTGCGAAGGCCAGTATCCCAATAACAATTAACAAACAGCATGTTGTGCAGGCCTGGTCTGCACATATGGGAACAAATATGAGAGTCCTTTTGTAGTCTGTAGAGATTCCATATGGAACATCAGTGCTAAAATAAATAATAAAATTAAAGCAGGCTAAGAAGCTAGAATTTGTCTTAAACTAGGAAATCTGAAGACTTTTCAGCCTCATTAAACAGAAGAAATATTTGCAAAGACCAAAACTTCGGAAAAGAAATTGTTACACTGTTCTTTGATGTGAAGCTTGCACTTGGTGAAGAAAAAGAAAACTTTCTTTATTAAGCTACAGGTGAAATGATTAATGTGGAGAAAAAAGACAGTGGGTGCAGGGCATAGGCTCATAGCGCTTTCAGTGGAGAACATAATGGCATCAATTAAAACATATACCATTGTGTCCTACTCTTTTTTTTAAGCTGAGCTCCAAAAGGGTTGCTCTGCTTTTAAGACCCAGCCTTTATGAGAGAAAAAGTGAGAGAGAGAGAGAGAGAGAGAGAGAGAGAGAGAGAGAGAGAGAGAGAGAGAGAGAGATCCCTGCGGGAGCTTTGTTTGGCGGGTGAAAAAAAACACACAATGCCAGTGCTCAGGCAGGCACTGGGAGCCAGATCTCCAGGGGCTGACCTATATCTCATTAGAGGAGTTTCTGAAGTTTATTATGATTGGACGGCCCCTGTGAAAAGGGAAGGAAGAGAGCTCTACAAGTTAGGGGGTAGGGGGGTGAGCTGAATGTGAATGTGTGTTTGTTTTCGTAGATTTTCAAGACAAATATGTCTTGATTTGGCCTGTGCAAAAGTTATAGCACACTTTATATTTTAAGTTGTTTTTAGTTCCAGTATGTTAAACTCAGCAAATAAACAGAAATTATGCTCTAAAATTTACAAAAAAGGCCATATTTAAGTCTGTTTCCTGTAGAGGATGTATTAACTTAGAAAATCAACAAAACATGTATGTTGACTAGTTAACTTTTGTGTACGACAGTATGTTAATATAACAACATTTTATTCCAAGTTATTTTGGACCATTTCTATTGGTCACATCATTGTGAGCAATTCACTCAATGTAAACAGTATTGAGGTTTCAGGTAAAGGTCCTGATATGACAATCATATAATACATACACAAATAAAGATGCCAAACGGTTCTTCACACAATGCGATAGAAGAACCATCTTTGGTTCCTTAACAAATAAGGGGTATAACAATGCATCGTGCCACTGTCATGTCGCAATGCAAAACTGTAAATGGATAATCTATTAATTGTGCCACCAAAGGTAAATGCATTGTTTGAACACTGAAGCTTGCAAACAGTCAGCACCTGTGATTGATGTAGTGTAGTGGAGGATACTGATGCCTGCCAGATGGCAGACTGGGGTTTGTTTCTAAGCTTGGGCAAGCACATCATTCTATACTAATGTTATACCTATGTCTGTTATATACTGTACATAAATGTTCATGACAATTTTCTTCATTAAAATTTATTCAAAATACTGTGAGAATTCTGTTGTAATTCCTATTCAAATATCATATATCAAATCATGGGCTGAGTGCATTGTCACACCTCTCCTAAAATTTCTTTCAATGGATGGTTCTTTAAAGAGCCATCTTTGTAAACCTTTTTGAATAACCATCACATAATGTAAAGGTTCTAGAAAGGATCCTTAAATTGGTTTAGAAAATGTGCAATAGTTAAAAGAACTCTTCTTTTTTAAGAGTGGAGACTCCATGTCTTGACATTGCATAAAAACAAATGTATGTGTGTGAGTTGTGTTTGGGGGGGCCTAAATCTCCATTCCTTTACAGCAAGCAGATGTTCTGCTATGGCCAAACAGCTCGAGGCACAAATGTTGTAACCGTGCAATACCCAAGCACACCCTCAATGGGACACTGCGCATGGGGGGTGTGTGATTTTCCTTTCCCCCCTCTTTAGTCTACCCACCCACCTATCACCCCCCGTCCTTTACCCTACACACCCACCTATCCCATATAAGTACACATTTCCATGCTTCTGAATAGCCATTAAAGAGCCGACCATAAAGGGGGCCAGCAGGAGCAGACTTTGAAAGCAAATCTGTCCAATGCGGGATGAGACTGGACCTTTGGTAGGGAGTGAGCTTGAGTGCTGTGCACAATATGCAGCCCTAAGAAACTTCCTGTGGGAGTAGGGTTTAAAATAATAATAAAAACCTTCCACTATTCCTTCTGCTTTAGAAAGGAATTCAGTGTTCCTCTGGTTTTAGAAGAACATGCAGCATATAGATTTGGGTTTTCACCAGCACTTTTTTGTTATTCTGCTTCATACATACATACATATACATACATCATCTAAACCACTTATCCTTCTGGGTCGCGGTGGGGTGCTGGAGCCTATCCCAGCTGTCATTGGGCGGATGGCAGGATACACCCTGGACAGGTCGCCAGTCCATCGCAGGGCAGACAGACAGACATACACACACATTCACACCTAGGGGCAATTCATCATGTCCAATTGGCCTGACTGCATGTTTTTGGACTGTGGGAAGAAACCCACGCAGACACGGGGAGAACATGCAAACTCCACACAGAAAGGACCCTGGTCGCCCAGGCCCTTCTTGCTGTCAGGTGACAGTGCTACCCACTGCGCCACCGTGCCGCCCCTATTTTGCTTCATTCTACTGCCAAATAGCCCGTAATTTGCCATATAATACCTTAATAATACCATAATAATTTACACTGTACACAGTACATTGAAAGAATGTGCTGACTTTACTTGATTCAAATGTATACATTATTTCCACACAAGCACATCATCTCAATTCTTTCCAAAAATAAATAAAGTGAAAGAACAAATTGTGTTGATGTAACATATTTTATTCTTGTAGAACCAATGTACATATTTGAATCAAGTCAAGTAAGTTTTAGTGTAAGAACACTGGCTGCTTTACTGAAAGCTGCTGAAACTACTTGTGGTGGAAGAAATTGCCCCTATGAAAGCTGTATACACTAAATATCAGAAACCATGAAGCCTCTTCTTATTAGTGAATTCAACTATTTTAAGGTGTGTCAGTTGCTGACACAGGCCTTCAGTATAACTCACTGGAGCGGCATTTGTGATCCACAGCATCTCATTCTTTTGGAAATAGGTTGCTGTGAAGCAGCCGCTCATGAGTGTAAGGTCACCATGCCCGATGCCAAGTCTCTGCTAGAGGGGTACAAAGCTCACCAGGATTGAGCTGTGGAGCAGCGGAACTCTTGAGATGAGTTGGAGTGGCATTTGTGATCCAGAACTAATCATCCAACATCAGTATCTGACCACACTAATGCTCTTGTGGCTCAAATCAAATGCTCTGGGGTGGCCATTAGCCTAGTGGTAGGTGAGATGAGTCAGAAGGTTCAAAAGAAGGTTCAAATCCTTGGACTGACTGGGTGTCCCTGGTTGTGCCCTGTACTTTACACCTTACTGCACCAGACTGTGCTGCTCTGCTGGCAATGCAATGCTGCTCCCATAGTCAGCCAGCACAATGACAAAGTCTCTTTGTAGGATCAATATAGTGCATAATATGTTCCAACATCTAGTGTAAAGCCTTCTCAGAAGAGTAAAGGCTGTTACTACAGCAAAGTGGGACAAAGTTCCTATTTGATATCAGAACAAATGCCAGATAAACAGTTGTCTACAATCTTTTGGACATGTAGTATATTTGAAATCATGTTTAGGAAATCATTTTGGTTGGATTAACTTTTTTCACTTTGTAAAACTGTTGTATAAAAGCAATAAAGCACTCATAGTCACATGTGTTATCATTAATACAACTCATGTGCTTTTATTCTGCTATTAAAAGCAAGGTTGTTCAGAGGCTCCAATGATTTTAGCTAAATACTAACATCCAGAAATAATGACTCCTGCCTCTTATTCAGGCCCACATCATATTCAGCCCTTAAACACTGACCTCTAACCAAAAGAGCTACAAGCAAAAATGGACAAGTTTTTGTGGAACTTTAAACATTATATTGAAGAAAATGCCAAGGTTTTTGACCAGAGAAGTAAATTGCTTCAAACTGTTTGCCTAGGTCTTACCTGCAAAGAGCCTGTGTGTCTGCAGGATTTCATTCCAAACTAAGTGGAAGCACACCTGATCAATTATTTGAAGACTGACCATTTAATTAAACAAGTGGAATCAGGTTTATACCTGCTTGTGTAGAATGAAAAACTGAGTAAACAGATATTTACGGCTAGAATAAACAAAACTTTTCTTAGTAAACAAACACAGTGTCTGAAAAAACATCATTTTCTCAGGTGGCCAAAAACTTTTGCACAGTACCACTGATCATTCAGGCAGTTAGGGAAAGTGCTTTGCCTTGCATTTGAACAATTCTCCTGCACCAAAAGGCAAATGTTAACTCAGTGTTGGTGCAGATCCAAGCAAAACTACCACCTACAAATCAAGCCTACATAGTTTCTAATGCTATAATGTGTAAAGGCTTTAATACATTTGAAGTCAGTATGACACTCTTACTCTATTATGTTAATTTCTAACCTTTCATTGAAATTGGATCACCCATTTGGATGAGTGCACTTAATTACCCCTTATTTCACACTACCTAACTGTGTCAAATGTGCTGGCAGACAGTTCCTCCACTTTTCCATATGGTTTTACCATTGAAATGTTCACGTCAACATCATTAGGGATGTTGATAGTCCAGTGTTTTACTGGTCTGGTTAAATTCCTGCCTGCTGTGAATGTAGGGTCACACAGCATATTGTTACTTGACTGCTATCGTGACATTAGTCTTGGCGGTACTGATATTACAGAAAGACTGCAATTTTGCTAAACTAGAGGCTATATTGTTTGGTATAGTGTTTTACTGCGTGCATTGAGCATCCTGAACAGTCACAAGTATTCTTTAGGTTATTTTATGAATCATGGCATTCATGTGATCCAAACAACATCAATTATTTAGGCCAAAAATAGTTCAGGCCAGTCTTGAACTACATACAGTAGAGTCCAAAAATTTGAGACCACTACTGAAAAGGCTTCTATTTTGCTTTCCTTTCAAAATTAATACAAAGTTTTTCATTACAAATTATATTTTCAGCAAAATAATTTGACTGAAAAGTGGAATCTTAAATATTTGCATGGATTTCAGAATTAGGATTAAGTATTAGGCATGTCCTCCTCTTGTTTTAATGGCTGCATGCACTTGAAACCCACACAGGTACCCCACAACTTTGCACAAAAGCCTCTGATCAGTAGACTAAATCCACCTGAGAGTTATCTGAATGTGTGCTTCAGTTGAAGAAATAAGACTAAAAAACACTCCCTGTCAACTGACCTTTCGTCGATTTTCTACGTAAAAATAAGTTAAAACATCCTTTACGGGGAATAAACCTAAAAAATAGAGCCTGTAGTTCAATATATTGAATAAAAATGAAACAACAGAATTTTTCCACAGCCCACATTTTATGTTTGATCCCCCCCCCAATATGTTAAATTCATCAAATAAACAGAAATTGTGCATTAAAATATGCAGAAGTGTGTTCTCTGTAGAGAATGCCTTAACTGATTTTCACTTTAACACTTTAAATTAACAAAATGTAATGCAAATATGTCCATGTAATTTGACAAGGGGTGCCCAAACATTTGCATATGACTATGAAATGTACAGTGTTTTTGAGATAATTTCTCAGGTGTTTTCCAAAAACACAGAAGTCATGAATTGTGCACCCCAGTGCAACACTCTTAAACTTCGTTTGTACTACTAAATTCCAGTAGTGGCATAGAAATAGTGCAGATTCTTGAATATTTCTTAATTTTAAGAAACATAATTTTTCTTTGTTTTAGTTTTTTTTTCGAAATTCTAAAAGTTTCTCTTCTTTATTTCCAAATATAACTGAAAAAATCCCAGATTTTCAACAAGATCTCACTTGATTGGACCCCACTGTACATTGTTTGGTATGTTGCAGTCACAAGGTGTAGCGATTTTATTGTAATATGCTGTTTTGTCCATGCTGTGTTGCTCTAACTAGACTGTTGAACTACTACCTTAATTTCTCACTAAACACACCCTTTCCAGAATCATTATAATCATAATTATATTCATAATTATAAACATACTTAGCTCCATGTGGGAACAGTGTACCTCGGTAAATTTTGACTCACTTTTAATTTTTTTTATGTTGAAATATTCAATGCTAAAATATTGCAATGTGACTTTCCCCACAGTACTGTTCGGTCCTAAGAGAATGTTTAATGTCAATACAGTTTCAGCAGCAAATTATACTGTAACTGGACAAGTTGCAAATTTAGTGACCAGTGAGTGACTTATTCAGGATAGTCTGGCAGTTCTGAGTGGCCAGCCATTGTCTTAGTGTTTACTGTGTTCATTGCATGTGCAGGGCTGTTCTGTGAGGGCTTGCCTGGGCCTTCGGACGCTTTGTTTCCTTTAAGGTAACTGGACACCTGTTGCCCCCAGGACTAGGATTGCTGGCCCCTATCTCCTAAACACACGCTTTCAATCCTTGAACACAAACACACACACATACACTCAGACACTTAACCTCCAGGTCAAGGCAGAGCAATGTGGAAGGTTTACCTTTCAGGTCGTCATAAGAGCAGATCGTTTTGACTTGTCTAAGTGCCACCACATCACCTGCTCCTCTCTGTGTCAGGGCCTGAGAGATTGATGCTCCTACTCCAGTCCAAAAGGCTAAACACACTCTACTATATCACTACTGACTGCTTGCTAGCTCACAGACCATCCGTTTACGAATGAATGACAAAAGACATCTGCTTTGTGACATTAAGAATGCCTTGAAAAGCAATCAAGACTTGAATTTTGTACCACAGTAAATAGTTGCACAAATGAAGACACTCGAATGTTCAGGTCCAAAAGTGGGCAATATTGATACATTTGCTCAGTTATAAGGTGTAAAGCACCATTCAGATTTCTCTGAGTATTTTCTAATGACACTTTGACTCAAGTGATGTACTCAAATATATTTCTGAGGAAAATAATCTACTTTTTTCTTTAATTATCAATAATTGTCTTTCTTTTGATTTTATTCTGTTCTGTTTTTGACCGCTTTGCTGTTGCACCTCCCACTTAACATATTTAGCCTTTATTATAGACCAAAAGAATTCCAAAAAGAGAACAATAGCACCTAAGACTGTGCTTATAGATGATGTATGTACTTAGAAGTTCTACAGCAGTGCTGTGGGGAACTCAGAACTACTTGAGTTTTTGACTTGACCTGATAATGTTTTAACCTGGACTACTCAAGTTGTTGTTTGCTAGCCTACTTTTTTCTAAACCTTAAGGCCATATCTCACTGAAGTAACAATATTTTTACTTGAGTATAGGTTTAGGCTTCTCTACTCACCTCTTTTAGGTCAATGTAGCATTTTATACATGTTTTATGTGCATTCAGGCCAAAAAGAGCAAAACAGCTCATTAGTAAGCTAAGCTAGCAAGCTAATTAGCTTCTCTGTGCCTGAGAAGCAGCAGCAACCTACATATAACCCGGTCGGACACAACTGAGATGTGTTGCAAAAGGCTGGGAACAGGACTACAGCTCCTATCAAATCACTTTAAATGCAAAGAAGAGATGAATGACCTTCCATAATATAAACTAGCCACTCACAGTCTGAAGGCTGATGTTTTGAGAAGAGGATGGCTGAGGATTTTCATCTGCAATCATCTTTCTCCTGGTGGGCTTACCATGAATGAACTTTAATGTGTTAAAATGTCAAAAAAAAATGTTGTTAGCAATGACATAAAAAAAATCTAAGTATGTTTTATTAGCCATCATTATTTTTGCTGAACATGTATAGAAGCATGCTCCTGGGACATCAATGTATGTAGGGAATGTGAAAAGGTTACTCATATGACAATACAGGTCATCAAAAGTTACCACAGACATGAATCATATGCTCAAGTCTTTTTTGTCCGTGTGTGGAGTGTAAAAAACCTATTGAAAAGCCTTTGTCATTTCACTCATGTGCCTCTCTCATGCAGTTCTCCTGCACTCTCCCCATTAGCATAAGAACAGTTGTGTGAATCAAGTGTGAAATATCTTTTTCATGTTCAGTTATGGGATGGCGGTTGCTAAAGGAGGCAAATCTGTTTTGTACTGACTTTGGTTCATGCTGTGACAGTTATGTTCTGAGATCCAGGTTTATTTTTTTTTTTTACATTTGGCAATGTTTTCCTATTTGCAAGGCCAGGCCTGTGCAGCTGCAGTGTCCATTTAAACTTGATTGACATCATTCTCTGAATGTTTACACATGATTTGCAAGGGATTGTCATCATGCAGTATTCATGAAAGGATTTGGATGGTATGCGAAGGCACTTGTTGAGTTAATGACCTCATTCTGAAGTAAAAGTAAAATGTGAGACTATATATATATAACGTGTTTCTGGGACCCTATTACTAATATATTTTTGGCCTGGCAAAATCAAACCAAAGTTAATTTAAATCATTCCGTGGATGTTTACAGATCATTAGCAACGAAATGCCACAATGCAGTACATAAGAAGGGATTTAGATGGTATGCAAATATAGGGCAGGTTTTTTTTTTTTGACATCATTCTGAAATGGAGCAATAGTGCAAATAATATTGTAAATTGAAAAGTTATATGATTATGTATAAAATGTATGATAATGTTTAGGGAAGACAGTGAATCAATTTTTTTTAAACTTTATTTACGATTGTACTTGGTCTGAAACATATTGGTGCTCTAGGTGTTTACAGAAGATTTGCAATAAAATATGTAATTGCAGTGCACATGGATGATCCGATGGTATGCGAAAGAATTTGCTTAACTCCTGCAAGAACATTGTAAACTGAAAAATCATGCAATATGATTATATAGGATGTTTAATGATAACACCTCTAACAAGTAGGTGCTTGTATTGTCAATACATGTTTGATGTTTAAAATCTGCTTCTTTATTTTTGCCCATTTCGGATTTTTAACTCACTTGGACTTCAGAGTAAAATTCTTTTGTGTTGAGTGACCATAAAACAAATGATTGAACAGTCCATTCACTACCAAAACAATAATAACACTACTGAAACTTTACCAAATGTATCGGTAGTGACTGTTTCAGTAGGGACAATTTTTGCTACTTTTGAGCAGAACTCAAAAACACTAGCCAGTACATGACTAGCAAACACAACTTTGAACTCATAAAGTCCTAATATTGTTCCAAAAACACAAAACAGTTTACTTAATTGCAGAAAATGTGTTTTGGTAGTGATAATTCTTAAAATTACACACTGATTTTCAGACTTCGGGACACATTTGCTTCAAAATAATGAGATCTTACTGCTCACCCTACATCCATGATGGACAGGGATGCAGTCTTACTTCCTGCTCTAAAATGCAAGGGTGTGGCTACAGTAATGCTCCATTTATGGACAAAAACTCATAAGTAGGCATTTTTTTGAAGCTTCTTTTACATTACTCTTGTAAAGATCTATGGTCTGAATACTTAATCGCTTTTTTAAAAGTTTTGTTTTACTGTGTGACTGCAGTTCAAACTAACTCTGTAAAATGGTCCACAACTATGCATGCATGTGAGAAGTGAGAGACTGTAGGGTGTCCCATTTCTCATTTTGTCATTCAGAAGGGTTCTCAGTAGTGCCTCTGACTGCAATGATGCAGACTCAGCAGTGGCTTACTACCAAAAATTCCATAAGATACAGGTAAGGGCCAATCAGAGTGGATGGTTTTGTTTACAGCTGCATGGCCAACAATTCTACTGATACTGTAGATAGTATAGCAAATAAACTCAGAGTATGACTGAAATGCTGCATGCAGCATATACAGAAACTTTACATTGCACATACAGAACCTTTACATTTTACTTTTAAACCAAGCACCTTTGAGGACTCTTGCCCTATAGGTCTGCATGTTGTTGGTATCACCAAAGGATGGATGACCGCAGGGCTTAGGGCATCATGTGAGAGCGGGCTAATGTCACCAAAATTTTTTACCAGTGACGCAGACTTCTATTTGTTTAGGTTTGTAGCTCCAGTGCAAAACTAAATAGGCAAATTCCAGACACCAAACATGTTATGGCTGATTGACCATGTCTGGGGTACGGGTAAATTGGTTAAATTTGTTTTTTTTTCTTTGTGAATCATTGCTTTAACAATTGTAATTTGTGGCAAATTAATTCTCTGAACATTTACAGCTCAGGAATGTCACAATGTGGTAAACATGAATGGATCCAGATGGAACATAAATGCACTTGTTGAGTGTATGACCTCATTCTGAAGTCGAGAACTTTAAAAAGCAAGAAAACTGTAAATTAAAAAAGTGCTATGAGGTGATTCATTGGTGTAAGCTGCTGCTTCTAATAGGACAAAGATCCTTGATTTCTGGAACCCTATTAACAATTGCAATTATGGGCCTGGTAGGCGTTCCTTCACACCCACACTCACAGAGTGACAGGCGCTCTGGGGTTTGTCTGTGCGGTCATTTGGGATGAGTGATTTTTTGTGGGGGTTGTATTTTAGGGCGGCATTCCTCTTTGCCCCATGACACTGTTGTGATTAAGGATTAGAGCAGAGAGGGCCTTCAGCCATCTTCACTCTTTCCCTAAACAATCACCCCTTCCCCCACTCTAACCAAAAACCCTGCACTCTCCCCCTTGAGGGGGGGGGGGTGGGAGCATTGTTAGCCCAAGAACTTTTTACTCATTATGCACTAAAACCCTTTTGCTCAATCAGTGGAAGAGGTACACACACACACATCCCACTGTCACCCTGCACCTCCCCTAACCACACACCCTGCTCTCGCTTCCCTGAATAACAACAATCTAGCATCTAACAATATAGGCAGTTAATGCTCCTCTACCCAAAACAAAACTACCAAATGCCTGCTTATAGTTACTTTATTGATTCTAAGCAAAGGTAATGGCTATGCCAAGATGCAAAAGGGCCTTCTAGTAGTTGGAAAGGACTTTCAAAGTTCAAGATTCCACCTTTTGGTGAATATTCATGTCAGATTACTATCATTTCCTATTAGTTTATTTAACCATTTTGTGGAAACAATGCAAATATTTGTGATAGTAAGGTAGATATCCTTTGGAAACAAAAAAACTACAAGAAACCACAGCTGTGAATTCTGTAGCTTACAATTTGCCTTGTTGCCCAGCGTTTGGCATGTACAACTTGTAATTCAAGGATGTCAAATGAAAGATACAGTGTTGCTTTCAGATAATAAGTAGGACACTAGGTAGCTGTAAACAAAATTTTTGATGTGTACAGAATGATGAATGGAGGTGAACAAGGTTGTAAAGTGACTGAGAAAGCTGTATAACACTGAGAATTAAGTTACAATAAAATAAACATCCAGAATGCATCATATCTCAAAAGTGGACAGAAAGTGAAAAGGCAGATAACTTGACAAAAAATGAATGTAAATAGCTTAATGCACTATATATATTTTTACCATTTTATCCACTTTTTGTTCACAGATCTCTTAAAAAACATCCAAAATGACCTTTTGGTGAGTAGTTTGTAATATTTAAACCCACACTGTTTAGGTTATTATTGTATATACAGCAAGAAAAAAGTTGTTAATAAGGCAAGTGGAAAACCTTTGAATGATAGCGCATGTGACTGCTGGGGGAATCCGCTAACATTTAATCAGGTTGTTAGTCAGTGTTTAAAGCTCTGATGTTTGAGTTCTTCAATAGGCTGGTGTTAAAGAGTGTTAAAGAGAGCCATTTTAGTGAGTCTTACTGTCTGGTTTGTTGTGGAAATGTACTTTAAATACAGGTTAACTTTTCACTTTAGTTGTGTCCTCAGTTGAGATCAAGTTACGGAAGGTTTGGAGGTGGTTCAGACTTAGTTAAGCTGGTTTCTAATAAAGAACTCTTATGTTTCAACAAGTCCTCTGTAAGCTGATGTCTTGGCCCGGTCTAACCCTTTCTTTTGTCTGTTTTTGGGAACAATGGGGAAAACCTTGTTAGTGTAGAGCACTTCAAGGCAAAGAGGGTAAAATTACAGTCTCCAATATGCGTCTTCTGTGTGTGTGTCTATACAAAGTACTTCAAAACCTGTGGAGGGAGGACCAGTAAACGGAGACTGGGAGGTGAAGAAGTCAGTCAAAGCTTGTTTTGCAGTACGTTTCAGCACTGAAGCACAGGTTTTATTTACATGATTACAATTGTGTTTTGTGGGACACACATATGAACAAATAGTCTACTTGTTGGCTGCAGAATCAGATTGCTTGAAGAAAGACAGGGGCAGGCGCTTTTGCCTGCATGCTTTATTTTTTAACATTTGTTTCACTATCATGTCTCTGCCAGCCTGTCCTCATACCTGGCACTGACACATGGAATCAGCTTCGTCTCCTATCACAGTGGGACTGCAGCATCCTTGTCTGCTTCCACTAGGACAAGGCACATAAAACGCCTTTAATGTCGGCTCCCTAACCTGTTGGTGCAACTTTCAGCACCTTCCCCAGGTCATATCAAAGGCCCTCTGGGGTTTGTCGGCTCTGGTTTAGACAACACTAGGGTGGTAAGGCACCTTGAGGGAATCAGACCAAACAGCGTAGCGACTGTCTTCTCCCTGGGTTCTTCGTTTTAGAGGGGACATGGCAAAATGGAAAAAACTAGGGCTGCACCCATACGGGAATACAAGTATAGGAGTCCAATATCTGATAATTTTCACTTACATATCGGCTGATGCTGATACAACCATTTATAAAGTGTAGAAATTGGGACTAAATCTGCCTGGATTAGAGTAATGGAGACATAAAACATTATTTGTATAAGCAGCAAAATGAATAAACTGCAGATATTTTAGCACAGCAACCCAGTGTCGCCTAAATGTTCTGCTCTAAAACACTGTAGCAACTGTGCCTCCTAGTAATCATGTCGCACTGGAGGGATTCACCTATTATAGGCCATCAGATATTGAGGCACTTGTTTATTCCAATTGCAGCTGAGGCTTTCTAGAACACTCTTCTTAAACAAGTAAACACACTCTGTAAATAGAGAAATTAATTTACAAAACTAAGTTTCAGTGGGGAATTTAATAAAATAACCGCTTTATCATTCAGGGCCTACAGCATGCATGCCCAGTGTTACCTGAAGTCATACAATACCTGAATCCACCCTATTCAATTTCAACACAAACAATGTATAATGGCTAAGTCATTGCTTGCCTTCACGCAATAAAATATATACACTGCAAAAACATGTCTTTGCATGTGAAGACATCTTAAATCTAGTCAGTATATCAAATATTTCTCATTTTGAGACTGATGTAACAATAATATATGATTATGAAACAAGCACATTTTGATGCCAATGGAATAATACTAGATAAAATGTCTACATAATCACCAGATAAAATTACTTACAACAAGTTAAAAAATTAAGTTAACTATTAGTGATCACATAATGAGAAACATTAGGCATGTTGACTAGGTTGGAGATATCACGTTTTACAGTGAACTGATGGAATTTGCACCTTAAATGGCGAACGTGGCAAGAAAAAACATTCCTCAAAGCTGTTTTTTTGCACAAAAATGTAAAATGCCCATGTTGCAGACAAAAATAAATCCTGGAGAAATGGCAGTCCAGCGTGCTCAGGGCGTCTGGGACGTCACGGCTAGTGGGAGTGGACGCAGGGGGGGTGTGACCGTAGGACCGCTTCAAAAACCACACGTGGCTCTGACTGAAACTTTCAAGTCCAGGAGGGAAGTTTTGGAAGCAGCTCAGAACTGGCGGAAAGCATCGTCCTTTGGCGCGGTCCAACATGCCGTCATACGCCCTCAACCGGTTCGTCGATGTGGACGACGTTTTATGCAAGGTAAGGCAAAGAGAGTTCGGCGATAGTTGTGGGTTTGTTAACCTCCACTTTTTGACGCATGCGCTCTTCGCGAACTGCGGACTTGGGCTAAATGTGAGTCAAAGATTAGCTCGTATTAAACTTGAGGCTAACTTTGTGCACGAGCCCGGCGTTTGTAGGGTTGAGTAACGGCCTCGGACCTTCCGGTGTCTGCGCTAGCAAGCAGGCTAACTTGGTTAACTGCAGCCAGCAGTGCGCCGCTAAGTTAGCTAACGCTGGTTACTCGCAGAGAGGACTCAGCGGGCCACGAGTTAGGAATAATGAAACCGAGCGTCGTTTTGGGGTTTAAAAAGTTGTGAACTGAATAATGCAGCTCGTAAAAGTCTCTTTAAGCCGCCGTGAATAGTCAGAGAAATGTGGAAGTGTGAGTTTGGAGTCGCGTTTAAGTTTTCAGTTCAGAGTATCAATATTTGAACGTCTGCTGCAGTTTGAAAGTAAACAAATTGGACGCTACGCGGCTCGACGCCAGAAAACTCTGAAGTGTGTACGTTAGCTAGTTTTACCAGCTGTTTGGTCGAGGTGTGCAGCGTAACTAACTGTAGCTCGTAGTATCGCCGGCTGTTTTGTGAGTATTTGCTTAAGTTAACGAGGGAATCTGTTTGGAGCCGAGAGTGCTGTATGGGCCATGGGAACCGATGTGTGCGCGCGCGTGCCCGCTCTTGGCGTTGGTCCAAGTGAATGAACTGGCTGTGAAGTCCCGATGGGCCCGCGGAGCTGCAGTTAGTGTCATGCTTGTTAGCGTTAGCTTTAAAGGTGTATTTCGTTTCTATCTATCCATCTATATATATGTATGTGTATATATATGTGTGTGTGTATGTGTGTATATATATGTATATGATATATATATATATATATATATATATATATATATATATATGTATGTATGTGTGTATGTATGTATGTATATATATATATGTATGTATATATGTATGTGTGTGTGTATGTATGTGTGTGTGTATATATATATATATATATATATATATTTATCTAGTACAGTCGTTGAGATGTAAGCTTGGGTGTGAAATGGTGCCTTGTAGAAAAGATTCAGGTTTCTTTAACGCTACAGTGGTGGTCATAGGGAACCAGGAGGTTGTGATGTGTACAACGCAATTAGCGATCTAATACAACAAGTGAACCTGTATTTGCCTTGTGAATTTTTTGTACGTAATGTCTGTAATGGTAAAAGTGTTTTTTCCCTCCTAATGACTGCACATGTAGGCCAAAACCTTCTCAGAGGTATTTACAGTGTCTTAACCATTTTATGTAACTGCTAGGGGTGGGCGATGTGACGATATTTTATCGTTATCGTGATAAATTGTCAGGGTGCTTTTCTCAGCGTATTGTGGATATCATCAGTACTTGAACACTACACGTTTCATTACGAAGTGAGCATAATTAGGCCTGATTAATTGGATTTAGTGCAGTGTAGTTTGTAAAAGACAAACTACAAACTGTAAGTTTATTTTTATTATAGTAGTTTAATATGTGGCACTACTGTCTCTATTTTGTCTGTTCCAACTTGGTGATTCTCAGAAAAACTATTTCTTGTGATACATATTGTGTACCATGAAAATGTCTTGAACTATCCTGATATTTTCCAAATCATCTACCCCTTGTAACTAAGCTAACTACCCAGCTAAGGTGGTGTAGCTCATAGAGGCATTCAACTCTGACGTCTGGTTCCCATCACTACTGCTGCGAGTTATTCAGTTTCTCTACAATGGCATATTTCACATCAAACCATGCCAAATCACTGTGTTTACATCTTAACCATTTTACTGATGTTTTTTTTTTTTTTTAAAAAACTGGTCCCCTTTAGTAGCTTGTTGGGTGTGTGAGGACTTTCTGTTTGTTAATTAATACAATGTTAAAAGCTGACTTTTCAGCCCCTTGCTTTCTAGCTAACAGTCTCCTTTCTCTTTGCCTACAGCAGTTTTTGGGTCTAGACATCAGAGAGCCGCCAAAGTCCTCGGGACTCCCAGCACCAGCAGGTGGATTTAAAAAGCTGGGAACCTCTTGCCCGTCTTCCTCATCTGGGACCATTTCAGAGGCTAGGTCATTGGCTTCACATAACTGGGCACAGCACAAAGAAACATTACAGCCGTCAAGGTGGAACAAGATGGCTTTCTGGTCCGAGCGTGCCATCAGCATGGTGGAAGGTGACACGGGAGGGCTGGGTTGGGCATCCATTGAGCCCAGTCTTGACAAGCCTGTGGCCATGTCAAGCACGGTGTCCCTGCCCACCTCGGCGCCCTCCCTCTCTCCTGCTGCCACCACCACCTCATCCCGCTATAAGACTGAACTCTGTCGCACCTTCACCGAAAGGGGTGTGTGCAAGTACGGCAGCAAATGCCAGTTTGCACACGGGGCCGAGGAGCTGCGGGGCATCAACCGACATCCTAAGTACAAGACAGAACTGTGCCGCACCTTCCACTCAATTGGCTTTTGCCCCTATGGCATTCGCTGCCACTTTGTGCACAACAATGAGGATGACCATGCGCACGCCCGGCCCCAACCCCAGCCCCAGGCTTCTGTTGCGACCACCCAGCGTCCACCCCTACTCAAGCATAGCTTCAGCTTCCCTGGCTTTCCATCTGCTTTCCAGCCCATGGAGCCTCCGCTTGCCCAGTCCTCGTTTTTCCGGGTTCCTTCAGCCTCCTCAGCTTCGCCCCCAGCATCAACCACCATTTCCGATCTCCTGAACCTGGCCTTCCCGGAGTTTAGCCCGGGGTCCAGCATGGACCAAGCTTGGGAGTCCATGCCCCAGTTTCTGCCCTCTCCTGACTCTGGGTGCTCCCACGGAGAGCAGACCCCCACATTGTCGCCCTCCCAGATTGTCCCCAGCCAGCCAGAGGGGTGCCCCAGACGGAGCCCGACTTGTGGGGTCTCCCTAGGCTCCAGAAGCCTATCTCTCACCTCCCTGTCTGACCACGAAGGAGGTTGCAGCAGTTCGGCCAGCAGCCTGAGTGGCTCCGATTCCTCTTCCGCTTTTGATGGCACATGCCGGAGGCTTCCTATCTTCAGTCAACTGTCAGTGCCTGATGACGGCTTCTGCAGCGAGGGCAGCGCCAGCAGTGCAAGCTTCTTCATGTAGAACTTTGAGGAGCATCACAAGGACTGAACTGTATACTGTGGTATACTTTATGTGCAAATACTTGATGTTTTCTAGCTAAGCTTCAAGCGAAGGCTCATTCTTGTACAATCGGCTGCAAAGTGTCTTAAACTCAACCATGAAGCAAAGAAGGATCTCATGCTTTTAAGTGCAGCGATCACAATGTGATTTTTCTTAAGTGACTAACAAAAGAGAAGAATGTGATTTGGTGAGTTGCAGCCTGGGCCTTTGAGTGAGACACATTGTAGATTTGGGAGTATTTAAGAAAAATATTTAAATGAGTAAACATTCAAAAGAATTATATAAAAAAAAAAGCCAAAGAGAAGTTATGACCAATTCTTTAGCCTTTTCATGCGAATGTTCAATAGATTCAGTGTTGTCTTACTTAAGTTTCGAGATAAGGCTCTGTCTCTTAATGTCCATGCACCACTGTTTTCATACAGGTTTCTTCCACAGACTGCTGCGTTTAGAAAATAAAGTGTTTACAGAAGTTGTTCATAAAGTACTGTTGAGCAGCAGAGTTTTTGGACCTAAGAGTCGTTCCTTCTCCTGTAATTATTGTTGGGTTCGTTTCCAGACCTAAGGTTAGTGACTTTGTTAGCTGGCTTCTGGAAATTTCCACCTAGATATTTGGTATTCTATAGGTTTTCTCGACCTCTTAGATCTTGTGGTAATGTATTATTAAGCAGGTTTGTGTGTGAGACTTAAGGAATCCTTCCTCCCTGAACTTTTTCATTGGATCATTTCATAGCCTAGATGGTTCTGGGTACCTTTTTGTATCTGATGCCCTTCAAGGCTTTCATGTTACAAGATGTAGTGTAGGTGAAGAATCTTTAGCAACTTCATTTTTTTATTTATTTTATTGTATTTATAGAAAACATGTTTCATAACGTTTTGTATTAAGTTTAATATATTGATTTCTTTTTTTTCCCTGCAGTTTTTTTGTACTGAAAATAAACCTTTTTTAAACTGTTCAGAGTTTTTGTGCCTTGTTTTCAGAGTATTAGCTTTTGATGTGTTGCAGAATATGCTTATGCTTTATTACTTATTAAAACAATACACATTGAATTATTTAAATGGTGAGTAGTGATTGGGTCGTGAAAGTGTCTTTCTAAAGCACAAATAATTGAGCTTTTTATTTGGATTTATTGTAGGATTTGGTGGCATTAAAGTCAGATTTAGCATGTTGAGTTTTCAAGCTCCATAGTTGATTCATGGACATGTCTCAGTGTCTGTATGGCTCCGAGGCTGAACGACACCCTTCTGTGAGGTTGCTGTGGACGCCTTTTGTTATTCTTAATGTGAGGTGGGGGGTTGCAGGGTTGGCTGATCTAATCTGGTATGGAAATGATGGTGCTTTTGTTTCATTGAAGTTTGCTCTCCCTCCCACCTCTCCTCACTGCATTAAGGGCTTGCTGATGCATGGGCTAACTACAGTGTCATTTACATATTTGTTCTCTACATAAAAGGCACAACTGGCAGAGAGAACTACTTTGAGAGCATTTCCTGTGGCCCAAAAAATGTGACTGGGGCTTCAGTTTTGCATTGTTTAAGTTAAATCTGGTGGTCTCTAGAAGTCCTCTGAACCCCGTTTCATCAAGCTCAGAGTAGGAGTGTTGCTCTGGGATTGGATTCCTCTTTATATTTTGCTGACAAATGGCTTCTAGATCAGTACTAATACTCTGAAGCTTTATGACGCAAAGTCTTTCAGTGTGATTTGATGTGATAGTACACTAGGGGAAAAATAGTGGTAAACCTGAAAAATACAGGAACTACTTTGCCTTAGCACACTGCATGTATACTTCTCTTTTAAATGGACCTTTAAAAAAAAAAAATTACATCATGCCTTTATGTCTAACTTCTGAAAACCATCGTAAAACAGTCTCAGGCATCAAGCTATTGGAGGCGTTAAAGGGGAGTTCCATCAGTTCTGTAAAGCGTCTGCCTAATTTAGTTGCTGAGATGTAAAGTCGTTCAGAGTGGATTGATGTGAAACGGTTTATTGAAGAGAAACTGATAGACTGATTTCTTTACAGCGATGATTATGGGAACCAGGGGTCATGATGTCTACAACACAAAAATAGCCATTTTATTTACTATCCAAAACCATCAGTGCACCAACATGTGTTTTATATGTAATGTGATGATGGTAAAATAGTAAAAAATAGAAAAGTTTCCTTTGTGGACTGTTTTGCCTCACAGTGCTCTGCATGTACTTGTCCACAATGAATGGGTTTAAAAGAAAATTTAGTCTAAAACCTTCTCAATTATCATAGAAAAACGTCAGGCAGCATATTCATAACCATTTCATGGAATAATTTTCTGTGAGGGATCTTTTACAAGCAGTTGTCTGGTTCCTATCGCCACCACCGAGAACGATTCTGATTTGCTTTGTTTTCGCTAGAACAGAGCACCTTATATCATATCACTCTGAATGACTTTGTTTATATCTTAATAATTTATTTATACAGGAACTTCCAAAAAAGCCACTGTTCCTACTTTCTGCTTCCTTTATTGGCAAGTTCAAAAACCAGTGCTGAATTCCTTGTAACCTTCAGTAACAAAGTGATTCAGTCGTCAAGATACGACTCATAAAAATCTACACATGGTGCTCTGCAAACATTTTAGGTGCTTGAGAAAATTGGTTTTAATAAGGTATCTGTCCAGGCAGTGTTTATTTGCTAAGAAATGCTAATATAATAATTGCAAATAACATGAATACAAAAAGGTATTTTATGTATGTCAATCTTTCCAGTGGTTAAATCCCAATATTAATTGTCATCACCAAATATTTGGTTCGACTCAATCAATCCTTCATTAAGTTAAATCCAGGTTACTGTTGATGGAATTGAATGAATCCATCTGATGTCTGGAACCAAGAACCAGGCTTCTGTTCTTCTAACTAGCTCAGCTGCTTAAGAAAAGTTCTTGTTACTTTTTACTACATTAATGTTCGCATTTATTCTGATGCTATGTGGTGTTTTTACAAGCAAAAAGTTATTGTCCAGATAGATTGTTCAAGTAATTGCTTTTGCACAGTACTGCATGACCCTGTATTTACCAGTTAGGTTGTATATGAATGTACACATTCAAGGTACAAATTCGAGCAAATACTTGCCATATGAGAGGAAAATGTTCTAAATCAATGCCAGAGTACATTTTATTCTGTGATAATTTAGTTATTTGAGCTTAGAATTCTACAAAAGCCTTATGGGGCAAATAGGCAGATACAAAATTAAGGTTACTTAAAACTTCTCAAACAGACTTGACACGTACATGTAAAGAGAGTTATGTATATGGATATGTTATGTTGGCAGTTCCCAGTTGGAAAATCAATATATTGCCTTTTTTTTCTGTGGGAATCCTGTTGGACTTCTAAAAAGGTGGGTGGGTGAGGGAAAGGGTTAAAGTGCCTTACTGTTCCCCATTGTGTGCAAGGAAGGTTCTCCCACATCGCCTAGTGAGTTTGTACAAAGGCAGGCGCATTCTCACACAGGGCCCGGATCATGTGGAATCCTGAGCAGATGGCCACATTCACCGGCGCTGTGGGTCAAACATATGCTCTCCCAGCCTCACGGATACAATGGAATCTCTCAGAGACAGAGAGTGAGAGTGAGACAGAGTGAGCTGGGGGTCGGAGGCCTGTATAAAGAGCCTGAACTTTGGTACTGTACAACAAGGTGAGAGAAAAGAGCAAGAATAATGGGATTTCTTGAGAGACGTACTAAGATGTAGCATCTAATGCTCCAAAGTGCTCTCTAAATACTATTTATATCTTGTTTATTTATGACTTTCCAAGATTTTAGTATTTATTTTATCATTTATTAACTTGTATCCATCAGAAAAGTTATTACAACTCCACATTATGCCTGTTTTTAACTGAAGGAAAGTAAAAGTACTCAAACATTAGTAACATTAGTTTTTTATTTAGGTTAGTATTTTGTTGTACAGTTGGGTACACTTGTGTACAAATGTTTGAACACACCTGGCTAAATTACATGTTCCAAGTAAAAATAAGTTAACACATCCTCTAGAAGGAGCACACTTAAACATGACATTTTTCTGCACGTTTTAGTGCACGATTTGTATATATTTGCTGGGTTTAATCTATAGGAAAATAACGAAACATAATATATATATACTGTGCCATAACATTTGCACAGGCCACATTTTATGTTCCTTTTTTCAATATGCTAAATTCATCAAATAAACAGTAAATGTGCATTAAAACACAGCCGTGTTCTCTAAAGAGGATGAGACTTTTTCTCACTTCATCAGCAAAACATGGAGTCTGACCAGGAGCCTGTTGTACTTCTGAAAAAAAAAGGTGGGTGGGCCAGAGGTGGCCAGTGCCACTCCTCGTGAATACTGGTCAAAACCTGAACGTTAGCTTTTGTTCATTTTGCTTGAAGAAGCAGTGAACATTGAACTTCTCAATTTGGGAAGCACGGTTAAAGGGTCCTAAATATATTTCTACATCAATATAGTACAGTATTTTTGTTTCATTATACTTTGTGCTGTGGATCACATTATCTTAACCAATGACACAGTATTCAGCAGTAGAAATGATACACGGAACAAAATTACCACTATTTTTGAACTATATTTAAAGTAGGAACAAAATCAGTGTAAAATTTACCAGGTTTACCAGGCTTGCTATAAAAACCAGCGTAGATCAGCAAGCCCAGTCACCAGCAAAACCCAGATATGTTGTGTTTTAAATGCTGGTATGGTGGTCAACCAGTATGACTATGCTTGGTGACAAGCTAACCCAGTAGCAGACCAGCATAGAACAGGTCTGTGCTGTTTTTGTTCTCTACTACATTATTTTAGTAATATAGCCTAATATAAGCGCAGAAGAATGTTATTAACTCTTTTATTTCATTTTTTTGCAGGTAGTTTGCCACAACACTGAAAACACTGGGTCTAACCTGGCCACCCCACTGTAAATATTCTGGCTATGACCCTGCCATGGGTGCCTAAACTTTTCTATTCGACTGCATATCCCTTCTTTTGGATGGCAGATTGAAGTCTTCTTGGCCTGGAGTGCATGAATTTGTACAACTGAGATGCTCAGCCAGGCTTTTTGGGGGTGGGATCTGGCCTTCTAGCTATGGGCAGAAGCTGCCTAGAGCTCCAGCCCAAGTTCTCAAAGTTCTCCCCCTTCCTCTATCGATCTTTCCTCATGCTACTTCCACATGCTGAAGGCACAGTCTGAAGTTTTTCCCAGGAAAAAGATGCATATTTGTACATTTTTGTAACCTAATGTACAATAAACAATAAAATAAAAGGTGGAGACAAGATAGAGAGCTTCATAGATATCAACACTATGAGTCTTCTGTGACTGAGCAGTGCTCTCTGGAGTGAGGCAGGTAAGCGTATCTACCACTAGAGGACAGTACAATCATGAGCATCTTACTCGTTTAAAGCCCTACAAGAAGAAAGAGGCCACAGTAAAAAGATTTGCCTTTGTAGAATGTTGTGTAACTCAGATTATGTTTATTTTATTTAAGGTGTAAAGCCATAAAACAACATATTTAGAGCCCTACTGGTTTTGTAGGTTCCTGTGTAATTGTATTTTAGTTACTCACCACAAAATTTCCATAACTGCTCACACTTTAAACGATATTAACTATTAACACCCGAATTTAATGAATCTGGGAAGACAAACGGAGGCTGAAACTCATTAACTGTTGCCTCATGGTTTAGCTGGTATTAAGGGAAGCCAAACTTTAGAGGCTTTCTTGAACATTTCTTTGGTAATCATTATGTTTTATTCTGTTCATCGTTAATGTGATGTAATTTCAAGCATTTACATAAAGTTTTACGAACAAGTACCGTCAGAGTTTTAACCGACACTGTAAATGACTTAACTGAAAATATCCCTGCTGATTAACTGGCTGTAAATGACTTGTTAAAGGGCCTATGTGAAGGAAAACATCCTTTTTTTTTTAGAATAAATTCCCCAATCCGTACAGGCTGTACGTGCAAACTAAGCTGCAAAGTTGTTCTGAATTTGTTGTTTTTGTGACGTCATGAGGTCATTTACATATACTAGTCTCAGTAACACAAACAGCTTGTTTCATTCAAAGGAATGAACAGAAGTTGGAGAACTGTCATGCAGAAATGAATGAATGTTTTTGGTACATTAGAAGTGGAACTGAAGTGGAAAAAAAACAACAAAAACTCCTGTAGATGTCTTGGCCTATAGGTCTTGATATATTTGGGTGTTGATACAATGACGCAGTCAGCCCAACTCATGAGCGCCAGCACTCCATCTTGGTCTTATTGTAGCACATGTCTGGCCAGAACAGCAGCCATGAGCATGCGATTGACCAGTTTCACTTCCTTTCCCTCTTGCTTCATTTCCTCTAATATGTACGTACATGCCAGAAGCACACAAAAGAGGAAGTGTGGCCTGCTTAACACATACACATCAACACAACACATGAACACTCACATGAGCCTTGACTTTTTCCTGCTTCGTTATTTAGCCTCTGGTGGCGTTTCAAAGAGGGTCTAATGTCATGATAGATGGAACAGCTGAATAGTTTGTCCTCATGGTTGTAAAGTCGTATACCTTATGTTGTCATAGTGTTCATATGGCTGGAGGTCATTACCGTACAAACTGCTCATGCTTATTCATTTCCTTCTTGCACGGAGCATGAGGCACGCCGAAGGCTGCTCCCATGTAGACACACATATATGTTGAAAGCTGTTAAAGTAAGTACTAGAGGTCACAGGGATGACCACAGATAACCGGCAGTGGAGTGTCTAATCGTTTATCATTTTCTCTGAGACAGTGTGTGTCATCTACAGTACTGTGCAAATGTTTCATTTATTTCATTTCCAGTCAAAATGGTTGTTAAGAACAAGTTGTTTTCACAAGAACAGAACATTTACCAGGAAAATACACAACTAAATCGAGCATCAGTTTTTTTTTTTCAGTATTACTGTTTAACTTTATTACAGCCTCTATTCCTTTTCAGGTTACTGGCTTCCAGTTTTTCAAAAAAAATTGCAGGAATATTTTTACTCACTTCCAAAGTTTAGTCTTAGAGGTTGGTTGCATTTCCTCTTCTCACAATCCAAGTAATTCTCTGGGGTGGTCAGTATACTGTTATGAGAACACCAGCAACTACTTTGTTGTCTGTTTCCTTTTCTCAGGCTTCTTGGTGGCTACTCATCCTCTCAGACTCATAGTGTTAAGTTGTCTTCTCACAGTGGAAGGATGGACAGAAACACCTGGAGTTTTTCAGATTTAAAGCAAGTGTGGATCTTGATTTTTTCTCAAAGGAGAAAGCTTTGAATACTGTTTATCTGATGGTGATTGTATTGGTGATTGTATTTGACTGGAAATTAAACCAGTGAAGGGTGGTCTCTGACATTTGCAGAACACTGTCACCTTCAGTTCAGGCCCTGAACTGCAAGGCTGTGTATGTGGGTCCAAAGTTCAGTTCCTCATTCTCATACCTACATAACTTACATATTAGTGGCATAGGAGTCGCCAAATAATGTTTTCTCCATTCATTCTGGTTCATTTTGTTTCTCTAGACATTCTAATGACAGCTACAAATGTTTGTGGATGTGTGTGTCTGGTCTGCGTAGCCTTTAAGGTTGACGTTTAGGTGTCCTACCACGACACTTCATGACGGTCATTAAGCATTAACAATCTCACCAAAGCTGTCTTCCAAAGTTTCCAGGATGGTTCAAAAGAAACTCATTTACGCCTATGCAAATACAGATCTGTTAAATTGTTCCTAGAAAATAGTGCTGATTAGCCAATTCCGCTTAACGAAGCAGGGTGTTTCCCTGGAGTTTGGTCTGTTAGGTCGGCTTGACTGCGCAATACCTCCTCATGACGTCTATCTGTGTACTTTACAAGCCTATATCTCCTCCCGTTCAGTGCTTGAAATGAATGGTATGCACTGAGGTTTCTTAAATGTCCAAATCCTCGACTCCCTTCCTTCCCCCCACTTCAGCAGTCCCTAAACCCAAAAACAGTATCAATAACCAGCTTATTCAGAAACAAAGATCAGATAATGACTCGGTCCACAAATAACCAAAACAAAATATGCAAAAACGTACAAAAACAAAGTTATCATATCGAAACCTCACATATTTTTCTTATTTATTTATTTATTTACACTATCTGAGAACACCATTTACCGTTTACATTGTGTAAACACTTCACTTCTCCTGTAAACTTGTACTGTCTTGTCACAACAGTGACAATCAATTGAAAATACATGACAAATTATTTGCTGACAACATCGCTGTTGTATCAAAACCTTGTTATTTCTAAAGAATTATATATTTTTTATATCTATTTCATATAAAACTGGCTGCTCTTTTTGCATAACCATTTCATGATCAAGGAACCAATAGAAATGGTCCAAAATCACTTGGAATAAAATCTCATAACATAAACTCACATGAAAAACTAAAAACATTAAATCCTCTCCTGTAAATATTCTATTTTAAAGAAAGTTGTGTTACAAGAGTGTCAATATATTGAAAATATATTGTAATATATGTATATTTTGGAATATGCTGACAACATAACATCACTGACAGATCAAATCTTGTCTGTTTATTTCTATGTTTTTTGAAAACGGCTGCTTTTTACATTGTGTGTACACTGTGTTTCATAATGAACAGGCCAAATAGAAATGATCCAATATCACTTGAAATAAAATCTCATCACATAAACGTACATTGAAGTTAACAGTGTTCATTCCTTCTTGTATAAAGTTGCTATTTCAGAGATACGAGGCTTTGTTACGACTGCTGATATAACATTTCGTTTTCTTGTGAACTGATTCTTGAGCCGAGAGCCGCTCTAAAGCAGACGGTTTGTTTTAAGCCTGTCAGATGGCGAGTAGCTTTGGGGTGGTGGCACAGGCTGAGAGGAAGTGGACCTACAGATGGATAGAACAGGAAGTTGGAGGGTGGCGTTTGGAGTGGGGGGAGTGCCTGTGGTGAGGGGGATGTTTTGGCGAGCTGGGCTGTGGCTGGTTTCAAATCCTCTCAGAGCTGAATGGCCGTCTTTGTGATTCTCACACAGCACCTCCACTTCCCACATGTGTCTCAGAACCAACAGCCCCCCCTCCACCCCAGCCCACCCTACCGCACCCCCCTTAGGAAAGAGGGAGTGGCGGGCAGACGGCAATTCCACTCATCCACTCAGCCCTGTTTTTCAGGGTCCTCTTCTGACTGCGTGTGTGGATTTGTCCTGGTGCCCGGAGCATTTAAAAAAGTACATGAATGAATTGCACAATGTTGTTCTCTACGTGCTGAGTGGAAAACATGGTTTTCATAATGTGCACATTTAAGCTCTACCAGAACAGCACAGCTTAACCCTGTAATGTCTACGTTCATAATTCAGATGTTAATTTTAAGGCTTGTTGCTCAGCAGAAGTGGACAGAATAACTTAAACTCAGACTTAACTCATAATAACTCAAGTTAATGACTTGAGTTGAAGGACGAAAACTCTGAGTAGCTTACAGAACTGCAGTGGAACTTCTTAGTACATCCAGCACCTATCATATTCTGTTCCTTTTGATCTAAAATAAAATCTCAGAAAGCTTAAAAAGTCAGGTGTGTGACTAGTTGCACAGCAGTACATGTGCTGTCACTAGGGTAACCTAATACAACAAAACACAAAAAGTATTGGTAACTAAACTAAAAGCTAAAAAGATAAAAATAACTAAACCAAATACTAGTAACTAACCAATAAGCAGCTTCTGAAAAAGAACTAAAAGCTCAAAAGGTCAGAGGTGTGACCACTCGCACAGTAGCATGTATGCTGTCACTGGTGTAACCTAATATAATTAAACATAAAAAGTACTAGTAACTTGACTAAAAGCTAAAAAAAAATTAAAAATAAACAAAAACTAGTAACTAAACTAAAAGCACCTATGGAAAGGGAACTAAAAGCTCAAAAAGTCAGAGGTGTGAGCAGTCATACATCAATACATGTGCTGTCAATGGTGTAACCTAATACAATTAAACAAAAAGAACAAGTACCAACTAAAAGCTAAAAATAACTAAATTAAAAACTAGTAACTAAACTAAAAGCACATTCTGAAATGGAATTAAAGGCTCAAAAATCAGATGTGTGACCCGTCACAAAGCAATACATATGCTGTCACTGGTGTAACCTAATACAATTAAAACAAAAAAGAAGAAGTAACTAAACTTGAAGCTAAAAAAAGGTAAAAATAACTAAACTAAATCTACGAACTAAACTAAAAGCACATTCTGAAAGGGCACTAAAAGCAGTGGAACTTCTTAGTACACCCAGCATCTATCAGCATAGGAACTTTGTTCAAAAATGTGTTAGGTGTTATTCTTTTTTGTTCTTTTTGATCTAAAATAAAATCTCAGAAAGCTTAAAAAGTCAGAGGTGTGAACAGTTGCACAGCAGTACATATGCTGTAACTGGTGTAACCTAATACAATTAAACACAAAAGTAACAAGTAACTAAACTAAACGCTAAAAAAGCTAAAAATTAAACTAAAAACTTGTAGCTAAATGAAAAACACCTTCTAAAAGGGAACTAAAAGCTCAAAAGTCAGAGGTGTGTCCAGTCGCACAGCAGTACATATGCTGTCACCGGTGTAACCTAACACAATGAAACACAAAAATAACCAGTAAATAAATGTGAAGAACTAAAACTGAGTACAAAGTAACTTTACTCAAGAAGAAGTAGAACTATTAATACTCATGGAAGTAAAAATCCATAAATAGTTCACTTAAGTGAATAAAACTACCCACCACTAAAATTTCATAACTACTATAAAACAAATATGTATATGTAATATGAACCCAGTGGCAGTAAATAAGGGGTTAAAATGTGCCCACTTGTGTTCTTTCCGAGATGTGTCTGAGTCGCCTGGCCATAAAAACGTAAACGAGAGAGGAAAAAAGATCAACTCCGGCTGGAAGCGTAAAATCCTTTGAGAACATTTTGTACCACTCAGCTGAGTAAATGGATCCGAATGTCTAATCTGTTTTGCTGACTGAGCAGCCACAGACTGAATGTGCGCTGTAGTCAGAACTTCAAGTCTGTCTTTCGTTTTAAAGGTGGTTCCCTTAACTTACAAAGGAACAGGTCTCATCATTGTTAGCTCCTCATTTCACACTCTCATTTCATCTGTCAAACTGTGTAAAGCTGTCAGGCACCTTCTGAAAGGGATCACGCAGAAGATAATAGACTATATGATTACAAGAGGATTAAGTGACTATAGTGAATTCATTCAGCGAGTTTGTGTGGAACTGCAGCTCAGGAACCTCCATAGCAACAAAATTACACACAATATAGATTTCTTCAACCATCGATAGCTTCATTTCATGCTGGAACACTGTCTGCATCATTTAAATTGTTACAATGTAAACAAAGTCTTTCAAAGTGGTTTGATGTTGAATGCTCTCTTTTAGGGAAACTTATAGAGTTGGAATTGTTTACAGCCGTGGTGATAAGGAACTAGACGTCTGAAGCATTTAATGCCTCTAAAAGCTCCCTCACAGAAAGTTATTACAGGAAATAGTTAAGGATGCTCTGTCTGATGCCTGAGATGTTGTTCTGAGGCAGGATTTTGTCATAAAACTTATTTCGGAAAATCCATTCATGGCAAAGAGGTACATTACCGCTCAGAAGTTTGGGGTCACTGGTCATAATAATAATTATTATTTAGTAAGAACTCATACAGTGTAGACACCAAACCTTAAACCAATATTTTATTCACAGTTTACAGTACTTTGGGAACAACATAAAGTTAGGACATGGTAAGAAATATGGAAGTATTATTAAATAAGCTTTAACTTTCTGTTTATTGGAATTTGTTGTCACAATAATACTATGAATAGCTGATTAATTGGCAAGATGTCAAATATTAGGCATTGTGGATGTCCATTTCTTTATATGTTCATTCTCAATGCTGTACAGGTTTCTCAGTTAACATGAAATCACTTACAGCTCAGTTTATCATCCAAAAGTCTTCATTGGACAAGTTACTAGAAACTGTTTGAAATTTGTAAGAAATTAGTTTAATCATAGATTCTTTTTATGCATGTATATTTAAAGAAATTGGTATTACATGAATGAAATCAGTGACCCCAAACTTTTGAGTGGTCATGCATAGTGCCAATGGCAGCCCAAAAAACCCTGTATTTTTCACATTTCCACTATTTTGCCATGATCAGCATTACATATAAAAACTCAGGGTCACACTTTGGTCACAGGGTCACAACTATGGTTCCTCATAGTTGCTCTACAGATATTTAAGATAATTACCAAACTTTATGGTGATACTGAATAGTCAAGTAAATGTCTATATTTGTGTTGTAGACATTGTGACCTCCTGGTTCCTGTCACCACCACAGTAAAGTAATCTGAGTTTCTCTACAGTGAATCATTTAACATTAAACTACTCTGAATTATATCACAATGACTGAATTATTCAGACATTTAGAAAAATCAGCAAAATTCCCCTTTAAATGTGCCAAGGTGGTAATAGTTGAACCACTTCTGGTTCCCTAAAGAACCATTCAATGGAAAGTTCTTTAAAGAGGCTTTTTTTAGAGGATTTGAAAGAGATTTTTTTAATGTAATGGTTTTATATCAATTATTACTTTTTCCCGAATGCAAAAAAAATCTTTTCCACAGTGTACAGAAGGAGCCACAATAAGCTCAGCCTTATAAAAGGTAAAAATGTGAAAAAAAAAGGTGATCAAGTTTTTGATATAGCTACAAATCAAATATGAATAGTATCTCATCACTTGCTTCTCTCATTGACCTGTAAACGCTGAAGCAAACAGTTTCAAAACACTGGAATGTTGGGAGACTCTCGGAAGGCAGTGTATAAACTGAATGGATTGCAGAGGTTGTCCTAGTTCTTCAGGGAAATTGCGTAAATGTGTGATGCAAGCACCAGCTTGCTGCTTAGCAATGTGATGTATACGCTCTGTTTTGACCGGGCCCAGCTCTGTAAACACAGAAATGTCACAAGTGTGACTTCACAGCTGATGTCAGTGCAGACTTGGGTTTTGCTGATGTAGCGTCCCCTCTACTTAGCGAGGGCAACCTGAAACTCGATTTGTTCCTTGACCTTAATTTTGAAGTGTCTTTTGCCTTTGGGAGAGTATATGGAGAAAACACAAACGTAGATGGAGTGTGTGGGAGAAAAGGTCCTTGATAAAAACGTAGCGTCGTTTAAGTTGGGTGAATTTTCTTTCAAATTCTTCAAAATTTGTAATGGTTTTGATCCATTGTGGACATGCCCACCAGCCTTTCTCATTTGAACAGTATTTACTCTCTTCTTATACTGTTTTGTGTCTGTGCTGTTATCCGGTGTCGACCAGAGGAGGATGGGTTCCCCTTTTGAGTCTGGTTCCTCTCGAGGTTTCTTCCTCCTGTTGAGGGAGTTTTTCCTTGCCACTGTCGCCAAGGCTTGCTCACTGGGGGCGTGGACCCGGATTCTCTGTAAAGCTGCTTTGTGACAACATCTGTTGTAAAAGGCGCTATATAAATAAATTTGACTTGACTTGACTTGACTTGACTTCTGACAGGTCACTCATCTTGCATCATTTGACTCCACTTAGGGCCTTCTAGACCTTCTTCTCCTTCAGAGAAATCATTAGGCTTAGAAAATGTTTTTTGTAATTTATAGTTCATTTTTAATATTCCAGGTTTGTTTCATACAAAGTCTTATTATTCAGTAACTATAGAGACTTCAGTGCAAACTAATGGAGCTATTCTTAGGTTATAAAAGTGTGTAATAAAACTTCGAGCCTGCTGGCAGGCACATGGCTTGTTAAGGGGTTAATAAAATCAAAATGTTTTTTGTATTTAAACTCTACAGATATTGTGCTAATTCTCCTATTTCATGGAGTATTTCACCATTTTGTTGACTTTTGGTTGGGAACACAAAAATTGAAATCTTAGCCAATGGAAAATAGCCCTGCTTGCTCTCCCATTGATTAGGCCTTCAGGTGCAGGACTGAAGGCCTTTTGTGACTGATTAGCCACTGACATAATAAAGAACAGACAGAGGAATCAACCAATCACGTGAATTTAGATTTTGAGAGAAAAACTTCTGTAAGTTTTAGATACATCACTGTCTGCGAATACAAGTGGTAGTCTGACCAGGTTTCAGTCAGTTGATAGAAATGAAAAACAGTGGTGGCAGGAGTCACTGTAAACTGCAACATACAGACGTATTGATATTTATGACCTAAACTAAAGGCCTAGCTCTAATAGCCACAGTTTGCTGCTTATAGGCCTTTACAGATTATCAACACATACTCAAATTATTAATCTGGTGATGTCAACAATGTCAAGTTTACATCTTTAAAAATGAGGTTCTTCAAAGGTGTGTTAGTAAAGCCTACAGTTATACATAGAACCATGACAACTCAAAGAGCCCCAAAGAAGGCATAAGCTGCTATGTGTGGGCATTTTTTAACAGTCCAGCTAAGACATGCCTTGATTTGGAGAGTTTTTCTCCCTCATTTTTCCTAATTGAACTCAAAGAACCATTTGAATGTTTAAATAATCTAAATGGTTCTTTTCTATGATGTGGTTCCTTAAAGACCTTTTTAAAAATGGTTCTACTGTCATTTGCAAAAGTTTGGGTGCCCCTGTTGAAACTACATTAAAACTACATGTTTTGTTTACACACGCTCTACAGAGAACACATTTCTGCAGAGAAACACCATATTTACATATTTACTTATGTAATCTTTTGCTCATTTATGTATATACTGCCACAAAGGGTTCCACTATTGTTATGAGTCAAAAACCTTATTGTGATACTGGAGTGTTGGGTCAGAACTATGGTCAGGGTATAGGTTTAAGTGTTTGAGAAAGGTTAAGGTGATGTTAATAGATACTCAGTTCTGTGCAGATTAAAGACCATATATGCTACTGACCACCTGAATAAAGTGTTACCAAACATTTTACAAATATTTGACAGTAGTAGCTTTTATCTTGATGTCTCAACAGGTTACTATACAACTTAGACTCTATTTGGCTGCCTGTCCAAAGCAGGCCATTGAACGGTTTATTCAGATGGGTTTCTTCTTCTAAAAAATATGTACTGACTATCTCTTCGTGTCAGACCATCTGAAGGCCACACACCTTATATAACTTACCCTTTATATAATCTGCAGTTAACTAAACTCATTAATTATACGGTCTCCAAACCTGAAGTTGGATTTTGTCACATCAGAGCTCTGTGTGGGAGGTTGAGTTTTGTAATGTTAACAGATGAGTGGTAGTCATTTATATTCTTAGAATTTTGACCACAGCTTCATGTTGCCATGCTCTAAAGGAGCTTGGGGTTAAGAGCCTTGCTCAAGACCAGAACAGCAGTGGTCAGAAGAAAGACACTTAGAGAGCCCTTCAGTAGCAGGCTATTCTCCCTGCTGCCCACCCATGAAACACACCAGGATCCCAACAAACCTTAACCTAATGAGCCACTGGCATCATGGTGCATGACGGAAAAAAATGACAAAAGAATTCCTCTCTTTAAATAGTGATCGTCTTATGATTTAAATGCAAGTACGTATGCCTGAGTAGGAGGTAGCCATAGAAAGCGAATGAAAATATACATTCAAGTTCCTCATAGGGGGTTATATTCAGACATTTAGTAAATATGTACAGGCATGTACAGTTAAATCTGCCTTTCTGTCAGCATATGGAGCTTTTAGGCACTGCCACACTGTAAATATTTACTACACTGTAAAAATATTTATTTTAAATACTGCATATAATGGAAAACCAATTTTTCCTTACTTTTTTTAAATAAAAGAGTTTTATATAACATGTAAACACTGTTAAAGTTTGAAAACATACTCTTCACCCCGGTGCATATATGGAAACTAAGCTGCAAAAACATCATGTTTCGAAATCACTGTTCTGCAATGTCATGAAAAACAGCATAATTGCATATATCCGCCTATTCAGCCTACAGCAGATTAGCTCTACCCATTCACACTGAAGTTATAAAGAGTGTTTCAGCCCAGATTGCTTTCTGAATGAGGCACAATACAGGGCAGCCAATCAGAACAGAACTCATTTACATATATCAGTCTTAAAGGCACAGTAACAAAAAGAGCCTGTTTAATTCTGAGGGACAAAGAGATGTTGGAAAATGGTCATGTAAACATGAATTTAACACATAAATGTCATTAATGGATCTCAGGGGCCTTTAAAAAAGCCCAGCGATGCCACAGCCATCCATAACTACGAGCCCAAGGGGAGAAAATGCCTGGTGGGACTGTGTAATGGGTAATGAGTCCCAGCTTAGTAACTGAGATACAAAACTAAGTTGGAAGACCTTTTGACTAAACTAAGAACGAGCTGGATGAATTCTAGTGTTCTCAAGCTGTGTAATAAGTTACTTTGCAGCTTTTCATTTTTTACATACATCTGTCCATTCATTGGTCTATATGTTTATTTACTTAAGCAACAACTTTTCTGGGGCTCGATGCCTTAGAAGAACCACTTTTTGTTCCCTAAAGAACCTTCCACTAACGGACACTTTAAATAATCATTTAAATAAATGAGAAGGTTTGAAGAACCTCTGTGAACTATAAAAGCTACATCAATTAAAAGTTTTTTCCTAGGACTGTACTTTTAAGTCATGAAACAACTTGTATTTTTAAGACCTTGTTGATGTTAATTTTCTCTTACATTTGTTTCCGGTATATTTTATTTCTTTTAAACTAGTTTCCTCTCTCATTACTGAACCCTGAAGTAAGTGCTTGAGTGGAAGAGTTTTGCTACACTGAGGTGGAAACAAATGAGGCAGGCAGTACACTGTGGTTACTGAAGTGGTTTAGAGCTGCGCCACCTCTGAATGGCATAATGGAACCATGTTGTTTTGCTTGAATCAGAAGTGTTATTGTTTGCACTGTAGTCAGTGCGTGGTCAGAAATACAGTAACTTTTAAGAATCTATAAAGAAATGACCGTGAACCCCCCTATATTTTCCAGTGACCTCAAAGTTGGGCTCCTTTCAGAAGTCCATAAATAGACTCTTTTTTTCTTCTTAAACCAAAGCATTCCTTTATTCCCAATGAGGCTGACTACATGAATGAATAAAGTTAGCAGGATGACTTGCAGTCCAGATGCCTTAGAATTTGATTCCATATTGTACTTCTTTGACAGCGAAAGAACCAAAATGGTTCTTCAGATTTAATGAGGTTTGTTCAGATGTCATAACTAAAGAAATGGAGCAGATTTACAAACACAAAGCTTATTAGTTTTAGTTCATTATGTAATAGTGGTGTCATGGATGGCTAATGTAGGGGAAAGTGAACACATTTAGCTTTATATATATATAATATATATATATATATATATATATATATATATATATATAAGGTAAATGTGTTCACTTTCCCCTACATTAGCCATCCATGACCCCACTACACATTTTATTATTACACATTCATTTTTAAATTGATTTTTTATGTGTTTTGTAGCACTGTGAAAGACAAACAAATGGACAAAATGTCTTCAAGTGCAAAAGGATATCCTGTTCCTCATGGTCAAACAGTGACATTGGGTAGGACCCATTTTGGAAAAGCAAAAGAGCACAGATAGCTACGTGCAAGACTACAGCCCACTCTACTACACATCTGTGACTCAGTTTGTGCTGCTTTTCGAGAAGTTAGCACTTCTGTGAAGAAGCAGAAGATATATATATATGAAGACATTTTGTCCATTTGCGATGGACTGGCGACCTGTCCAGGGTGTATCCTGCCTTCCGCCCAATGACAGCTGGGATAGGCTCCAGCACCCCACCGTGACCCACAAGGATAAGCGGTTTAGATGATGTATGTATATATATATATATATATATATATATATATATATATATATATATAAAGAACCCTTGAAGAACCATCTTTTTTAAGAGTGTACTATATTCTTCAGGTTTAGCATAACTTCAAACAATAAATAGCAGAAATAGCAAACAATAGCATAGCATAACAAACCAAACAATAATTTTGAAGTATTCTTGTTTGTTAGTTTAATTCTTTTCACTTCGTCTTTATGTTGTATAGGTCAGTTGTATAGGCCTAGCAGTTGAACAACTATAGGTTCAGTCAAGAAGTAGTCAAAGCCGGTCTTTTCTTGCTCCGAGTGCTCTGACCTGTTGTGGCACGCGTTTTTTATAGTGTATTGTACATAGCTCAAGTTCACCCTATCATTTCATGTCATGTAATTTTCCATGATGGATCTTTTTTTTTTCATTCAGGGCAAGAGAAATTTGCTGCTCTAGATTCCAGAAAGGGCAGTTGTATGTCAGGGAGGGGGCCTGCCAAAAAAAAAAAAAGTGCCCTATTCAAACTACACTCACATTCATACTTCCCTCTCAAAATTCACACACCTGTTCAAATAGTCGACTCGACCGCACAGCTCTTAAAGGGGAATTGTTCCTTGCCATGCACTTGCCGTGTCATGCGCACTATTTCAAAATACACAAGTGGGAACTTATTTTAGACTCAACAAAAACAGAATTGTAATTACTTGTTTGAAGTCCATCTGGCGCTGTCATGAAAGACTGCGTTTTCAGCAACTTCAAAAAAATGAAAGAAATGGCTTGATTGTGTGCCAAGTGAGGAATTTCTGCTTACTGATTTACAGCTACAGGCCTAACCTGATACAAAGATGACATTTTCAGAAACACCAGTGTTCAGATACATATTAGAATTGTCACTTTAATTTAAAAAATCCCAGGCACGAAGTGGTCAGATCAAGCTTGTCACATTGTAACATGTTTCACAAAGGAACAAGAAAGAGGAAGCACAGGCAACTTCTGCTGTTTTAGGCCAGAACATAATGTGTTCTTTTATTTTTAGACATGACAACGACACAGTATTTTTCCTACAAGGTTGAGTAAGAGACATGTTGTGCTGATGATCAGCATTTTGCATCCTAATTTTTATCATACAGCATGACCAAAGTCCAGTGCCTTCCAGAATTAACACCACCCTTAGCAAAGATGAACACAAACTGATCTCACACTAAACTTATGAGGTGACATTATTTTTAAAAAAAATATATTCAGCATAACATTAAGACCACCATCCTTGTTTCCTCCTTATTTTAATACATGATGGATCTCTCCAGTTCCTTCAGAATCTTTGATTTTTACTCATCCGACAGAGTTTTCAATGTGGTTTAGATCAGAGGACTGGGATGCCCACTGCTAAAAGTTTATTCTGTGGTCAGTGAACCATTTTAGTGTTGGTTGGGAAATATGTTTTGGATTGTTGTCCTGCCATGGCCTGGTCGTAGCCTCCTGACAGAAGCATCTACAAACAGAAAAGTTGTGCCAGTGTGTCAAATGCTAATAAAAACAGAAAGCAGTAAACAGTAAAATTTGTTTATCTGTTCTCAATTGCAAAAGCATGATATTCACTGTCCTAACTTATGAGTGTTTGTAAATATGTTGGGACCATTTTTCCATCATACAAGTCTTCAGCTTCTTAGCCACATGAGGCCTTCATGGTTTTATTATCATAATTTGCCACAAGTTTTCAATGGGAAACAGGTCTGGACTGCAGGCAGACCAATCTAGTACCTGCACTCTCTGATTACACAGCCATGTTGTTGCAACACGTGTAAAATGTGGCTTGGTGTTGTGATGTTGAAAAACATGTCATCTAGAAGGCAGGATATGTTGCTCCAAAATGTGTATAGAGATGTGTAAAGATTTGCAATTAACCCATGTCATGTGCACAAACACGCCCCTGTTACAGTGACAGACGCTGACTTTTGAACTTTATGCTGGTAACAATATGGATAATCTTTTCCTCATTTTACCCAGAAACATGTCTGTTATTTCCATAAACAACTTGATAGGTTGACTCATCAGACCACAATATGTGTTTCTACTGTGCACCATCACATTTCAGATGAGTTTTACAATAAAAATGTACAATAAATATGTCATCAAATATCAGTTTGAAACATCAGTCACATCTAAACATCTATCTGATGCAGATTTTTACAGCTGTAATCTGCCCATAACAATATAATTCCAACATCACTAAGCATTCCTAGTATTTTGTGTCTCGGCAGCAGAGGCTTTCATCTGGGAAGCCTTCTGAATAGTTTGTAGGCAGCTAATAGTAATTTTGAAGCCACAGTGAATCAATGATGCAAACAGCATGTGTCCTTGTGTCCTTGTCTGGGTAGGTTCATCACACCTCTATTTATTGAAATTTCTTAGAGTTTTCCCTTTGAATAATTTAACCTCACTGAAAAGATTTCTATTAATAGGAACAAGCTGATAAATAAATAGAATAAAGACATTTTTCACAGACCTTTTTGCTTATCTTTACCAATAATGTCTAAAATTTTGTGTGACACTATATATAATTCTGTACTTATAGCAGCCAAGCAGAAACAAGGGTTCTAACTTTTTTAAACTTGAGTCTGTCACTCAAGCCTCTTCAGTACCTTTAGTTAGGGAACATAATTGTACCATATTCCATAGACCACATTTTAACATGCATGGATTCTATACACCCTGTCTTGACTCTAAGCCTTTCCTCTTATGTTCTTTGAAAATGTTATGAGGAGGTCCAAATATGCCCCTTTCCCCTAGGGAAATTGAGTGTGGTGTAAGTTAAAAATTCATTTCAGGACAATGTTGTACCCTTGAGGGTACATTTACATTGTTTGTACCTTGAGGCTCAAGGCACAAAAATCTACCTATCTAGCACTCTTTTGTCTTACAGCATGACAAAGTAGTTCCATAAAAGTACACAAGCAGCCTCTCAAGAGCTAAATGTTTACACATAGTCATTGCGCTAAATCTGACATGATTCGTTTCTTCACAGTTTGTGCAAACCTATGACATCTGCTTTACCTCAAAACCTTCATACGAACTGATTATCTCAGTGTTATTATGTGGTTGCTTTCACAATATGACAGCTCTGCTATCAATTTCTACTTTGATTGTGACACACATGTTAACACATAGTGTTAACACAGGTTAGATAATCCGGTCTCGACTAGGCATGACATATGCAATCCTGAAACCTTTGAGGGCTGTTTGAGCCGGGAATGGAGACTAGAAGAAGGTGGCTATTACTCACATGATTTATTAGTCATGCTAGCCATCTGAAGGCAACATAGATACAGGCCTGGAAAGTCAAGGACCGTGTGCATGAGAGTGACCTTTTATAATGCTGAAAACACATTTAAGATGCTGATCTGCACGTAAATGACAATACAGTGCTCATAAGGGCAGGACCTATGGGGCTTGTTGCATTTTGTACGGCACAGCATAGATAATGGATGCCACCATTACTTCTCAAAGGGCACTGAAAGCACACAAGACAGGCAGAACCATGCAGGTTGAGGGCTGACGCATAAACTTGGCATGAAAAATATATACAGTACTTTGCAAAAGAGACCACACTTTCTTTATTCCATTTCCAGTCAAAATGGCCAAAAGTAGTCTTTTTTCAGTATCAGGAAAAAAGCAAGAAACATGTATTTAACAGGAAATTACAAAAGCACAATTCCAACACAAAGTGTGATATTAAATCTATCCATATTGAATGGAGCCACTCTTTACTTTTGTGCATCAAACGAGTTACAGCTGTGTCCTCCTAACAAAAGCTACTCCTAAAGCTCAATGGCACCATGTTCCCCCCTCAAAGAGATGCTAACATTCACACAAGCAACTACCCAAACACACCTCAGCTGCCTTGTATATTTCTTTCTCTTCTAAAATGACTAAAGGCGATGTTTCAGAGGAGATCAGATGCAAGATAATCCTCTTGCATAAGGAAGGAAAAAGTCAAAGGACAAAAAGTGAAAAAAAAAAATTAAAAGAGAAAATGGCACTCATAATAACACTGCAAGACCACCAAAACTCTCCCCATCAGATAAAGAGTGCATAAAGCTTTCATCTTTGAGAATTAGGAGAAAATTAAACTCCACTCTTGCTTCAGATCCACAGTTGTTTCTGTTCATCTTTCCACTGTGAGAAGACAACTCAAATCTATAAGTCCAAAAGGAATTGCATGTCTGCGATGTGGAGTAGCGTTTTAAGGACTGATGAGAAAAAATGCAATCAACCTCTAAGACTTTGGAAGAGTGAAAAAATATCCCTACAGATTTCTTAGATAAATGGAAAGCAAGTCTCCTGAAAAAAATGAAAGCTGTAATAAAGGCAAAGGGTGGACTCCCTAAATACTGGGAAATTTCATATTGCATTTAGTTGTTAAGACTTCTGTATAATTTTCTGTTAAATGTATGTTTTGTGCTTTTTATTTTATGATGCCAAAAAATTAATAACTCGTACTACATGGCCTTTTGTCTGAAAATAAAATAAATAATAGATGGTCTCTGACTTTTGCACAATGCTGTAGGTTCCCTTTCTAGATTTAATGACTGTATAACTGCCTGTAGCTCACAATTTGCCAGCTGCCCTCCAACTCCATCAATAGAAAGAGACCCCCGCTCACTAGATATTAACTCAGTGGAGGACCATTCTTAGCACAGCACTGTCACCAACATGGAAGTTGTGCAGTAGCAAATGCTGCACTGGTACAAGTGTATTGCACACAGCAGCACTGCTGGATTTTTTAAAACACCTCAGTGTGACAGCTCAGATGAGAATAGTCTGCTAACCCAAAATATCTAGCCAAAAATGTCCCTGTGGTCAGAAACTTACCACAGACAAAGGGCTAAAGAATGACAAGCCCAAATTTTGTATGGAAAAAGCTGAAAATAGTCTCTGTACACCAGTGTGGCCAGTGTGTGTAGTTTAACAGTAGCCTATATCAGGGGTCTCAACCCAAATGTTAAGAGAAGCCATTTTGTCCTTTCAACAAAAATCAAACCACCTTGAGAGCCACAATATTTTATGCCCATTTTACAATCTTGGTTGTAAGTGTGTCTCAGTTTGTGCTAATGTACTAGTATAGGCTAAAAAACATAATATAAGCAAAAAGTTACTTTGCTCTGCTTTAAGCTTTAGCCTCAGCTATAGCCGCTTTTCCTGCATCTCCGGCAGGAAACAAAAGTAAAACGGTTTCTTGTAAAATGTCTCTCAACGTTCGACTTTTTACGAAGCTGAAGTCAGCTTCTCATTCACCAGCTTCTTGTTTGAATTTTCCCGTTCCACCTTAAATGGTTCCTGAGGTGCCAGAACGTAACTGCTACACCATTTAAGGTGGAAAATTCGAACAAAAAGCTGGCAAATAACAATCTGAATTCAGCTTTGAAACATTTTAGTGATTGACAGTTTCTTGTGCAGATTAAACATATCAGAAAACCAGCTGGAGTGATTAGAAATGCAAATAAGTCCATTAGTCTCCAAATTATCGATGTTCGTCTTAAATCTTTATCCTTGTCGTTTCTTTAGCTACTAGCTAAATGAGACTGTTGTCTGCATTGCTGTGACCAGCGGTCTGCGCATCAACCTTCAGGGTTAAAGGGTGAATTAGCAGTTCTGTATTAACTCCAGCGTTTAAGACCATTTATTGTTAAAACAGTGTTAGAATGATCAGCCAAGGATTATTTTTTTATTTTTACCTACAAATTCAGTTCTGCTGTGGAGCCGCAACAGGACAGTAAAAGAGCTGCAGGAGCTGCATGTTGCCAACCCCTGGCCTATACTCAATTCAAAGTTTATTTGTATAGTGCTTTTTACAACAGGTGTTTACAGACAAATCCAGGTCCAAGTCCCCAAGAGCAAGCCAAATGCAACAGTGGCAAGGAAAAACTACCTAACTGACAGTCTATTCTATTGGAGTATTGCTGCATCCACCAGAAAGGGTTTGTGAATCTTAACAGAAATTAGGCTAATGTAAGAATATTTGCCACCTTTCTCGTATAAACATAATCAACTAATTTCCACTTAAAGACAATGGCAAAGGGGTAAAGTAGAAGCAACAGACGGCCTCAGTTTTACTTCAGTACAGAGCAGCAGAGGGAAGTGCAGGGAAAAGGGGGAAATAGTTGGCTTCTGACGTCAAAGCCCCAGCAGTGGAAGTAATTTCCTTTTATAGCCACGCTCACTCTCTGGTACATTCCTTCCTCCAGTGGGACTCGTCTCAGCAGCCCGAGGAGGAGAGGGCCTGCCTGGTCGTGACGTAAACAGTCCGGGAGAGGGAAGGTGCTGGAGAAGACAAGGGAAAAACCCCTACTTAAGCTTTAAACTTTTACTTTTAGTCTCAGACCACAGGCACAGAAAGTAAAAGTTAGAAATATATCCCAAAGCCCAAGGGGCCTGTGAAGATTGCAGGCCTTGGTAAGAATTAGAACAGTAGGGATGTTGGTTGGGCCTTGCTGTTGACAATATGGTAGGCTCATTTCTAACTGCAGATCAAAACATCATGGTTTACAAAAGCTATGAACAAGTCATTCTTCTCAGGGTATCTTCTTAGTTAAGGCGTAATATTCACTCCTGATCGGAGATTCAAATGTTATGGTTTCCAGTAGATTCACTAATCAAGGCAGGCACTCAACATTCACAGATTCTTCAGATTCAAGATGTTTTAGAGAGCATTTATTGTAGACCGGATTACTGAATCCACTGTTAAAATTATGGGATTTTCAAGCCACCAAACTGACTTGCCTTCCTAAATTAGGTGCAACTTCACAGGAAGCTTAAATAGGATTGAAACATTCAGGGATGGAAACCATCCCTCTCACCCACACTGAGAATACTTTACCACACATGCAATGGATTTGGCAGCAACTAGCCCTGATTTAAGCCTTCTCTCCCTCATTTCTCATACTTTTGGCCGTATGTGTTCTCCGCAAAACTCTCCAGGCTGGGACCTGACCCCGTATTGTTCTTGGCAGCTAGGGATCTTTGACAGGCTTTAACAGCGCCTTGCACAGGCAGAACAGAAAGCAGATGCGTTTCCATGACGCTGTGCACGTCTGCACCCGGGCCGCTTTTGCGCAATTCCCTTTTAATACGCTACCTCGAGCATGAGACCTACTTCCAACTTTGATACTACGCTTCGGTGGATACTTTAACCGCACACCTTAAAAATGTGATATGAACCGGGGAAAAATGCCTGTGGTTCCTTCTTGGAACTTTCACTTAGCTGGGCTTTGTGCTGCTTCCTGTGACCTTTTGCTGCATTTGAACTTTTATGAACTTTGCAACAAGTGCCAAAAAACGTTCTATGGAGCAATGCTTTAGAAAAATCACTTTTCATTCCCTAAAGAACCTTCCAATGGATTATTCTATAAAGCAGTGGTTCTAGTAGTCAAGCTGGTCCTCAAGGCCCCACCGGACAGTCCCCATTTTTGCTTTAATCCCAACACCCAGCACATGGGGATACAGCACAATGTGGGCCCAAAGGACTGGTTTGAGAACCAATGTGAGATGTCTGAGTGTAAAGAACCATGATTTTTAGAGTGTAACTGAAGAAGGAACTAAATATACTTAAGTCTTAACTCCATACTTTCATGACTTATCGCTGGATGCAGCTGGTAGAAGTCACTGACCAATTATAATACGGTTAGTTTTTCTGTATTTAATCACATCATCAAAACTTCACTTGTCATAATGCAGTTAATAGAGAAGTTTAATGAATGTTGGTATAGGCCCACTCTTATTTGTTCCTCTTTTAGCTTTGCTATTTACTGGGGTATTATTATAAACAGGTCTTGTACTATGCATCAATCACTGAGATGGTTGTTTGCCTTCTAGTGTATGTAGATTGAGGTTTATGAACAGGCGAGTGGGGTTAAAGTGCAACACAAAAGGCTCTAGACAGTTAAACATTAATAGTTATTATGCGGGGAGAGATGACAGACCACTGAAACTGAACTCAACTCAAGAATGAATCTGGAAAGTAAGCTACCTCATAAAGCTTTCACAAGAGTGTGTGAAAAAGACGTTTCATAAGTTTAGTTATCACTTGAGTCATCATTTATCTCCTTGACTGCTTTTGGAACTTGTACTATATATACAATCATTACTTTACAGGGGCTAGTTTTATTGATGCTATATGAATATTCCTCTATATAGATGCTCTAGATGCTACATAACATTTCATATTAATTGTTTTTTGATTATGATCACTATATTCTGTAAACAAACTTTTATGCTTGCTCAGTTACGCTTTGTTCACCCGACTCAGGTCAGTGGCTTGGTCAGAGAGAAAGGGCATGGAATTTTCTGTCCACCTTTACTCTGTTCACTTCGAACAGTTCACCTCACAGCATGACACAAGAGTTAGAACATCCAGAACAGTCAAAATCAATAAGAATCTAGTGATACTGTTAAGTTTAACACAGTAAAACAATGTTGCGAATGGAATGCTGATCCGAGATGTTCTTCCATTTACCCCAGTAGTCGATCAGCCAAGACGTGTTTGGTGTCTAAATTTTGCTTTTTTAGTTAAATGTTAGAGCTACAAGGCTATTTGTGCTAACAAACACTAGAAGTCAATAGTCACCCAAAATGCCACCCATGCAGGCTTGTTGGTGTGGTTTAGGGCACATTATGGCCATAATAATGAGACTCCCAAAAAATATTATATATATATATATATATATATATATATATATATATATATATATATATATAATTTTTTGGGAGTCTCATATATATATATATATATATATAAACAGAAATGGTGAATGGATAGTTAAATGAAGTCATACTTTGTCCTAAACAGTACTTCAACAATATTCCAGTTGTTAGTAGATTTGTTATCTTATCTTAGTTATGTTAAATGAACATGTTAAAAAACATATGGCTGTATTGAAATTAGAAAAGGGGGAAAAAAAGAAAAGAAAAAAAAAATAGAAATGTACGAGGTAGAATTGAACTATGATCTGGAGCTGCAGTCCATTGTATTTTCACTCAAAATACTCTACTGGCTTTCCCCAAAAGAGGAATCGTTCTGTCTCTTTAGTTTTGAGAGTTTTCACACCTCATCTGAAATAGTCAAACCACACTTACCATGCTCTACTCAACTGGGCTTTTGGATTGGCACTGTCACAGTCAACAATAATAATCTATCTCACCTGATATCTGCTTCTTTGTCTTTGGTTTATCAGTTGCTGATGCTCTGCCAAAAATACACTCCACTACAATCCATGTATCTCTTCACTATTTTTTTATGGCTTGTCTATCATTTTTAACAGCTTCTTGTGTTCAAAGTCTGTACAAGGTCAGGCATTAAAACAGGCAGATTATGCTGACAGTGCAGTGCCCAGAAGAAGAAGAGGAAAGCAAACCAGCGTTCGTTTGTAAGCAGATCGAGACCCGTGGCTTTTGCCGGAGCACAGTTCAGCTGACTGCTGCAGTACGTTCACACATGTCAAACCAGAGCAAACTAAAGAAAAAAGTGAGATAAGTCCACACCAAACAAGGCAGGCATAAAAGCGTCCTGAGAAACCTTTCAATCTCTGACTCACTAACTGTCTGCATTGCGTGCCCGCGGCTGCGCTGTCTCAAACTGATTACGTTTAATCAGGCTGCTATTGCGACAATTTTATTTGTGTGTCTCTATTAATATTTATATTGGTTATAATTTAATTCTTAGATTTTCACTTATAAAGTTAATTTTAACTTAAAGTGATGTTTCTGGCCCACTACAGACTGTAGCCCCATCCTGAGTACAGGCCCGCGGACCACTAGAGGGTGCTTTACGGCCCACAGGTTGAGAAATTCTGTCCTAAACCACACTGACAAGTTTGCATGGCCTTAATGAAGAACTGGATGCATTCTGAGTGGCTTGAGAGATATATTTACAGAAAAGATTTGGCTAACTTATTTTTAATGTTTGTTAGCAGCATTTGCGTAGCTCCAGTACCCCAGCTAGGAATGTTTTGTTCTAAAAACATTCTGAGAATATTACGCATGTGTTCTATTAGTGTTATTTTGTTTTGTTCCCAGAATGTTCTTCTTAAAGGTAGGATATTATTCTTTAAAAATATCATCATGTAACATAATCTGTGTTCCTGACAACATCCTCAAAACATTGGAACATCATTGGAACCAAATGTGGAGCTGCAGGGTTTTATTGTTAACCTGCAGTTAAAGCCCAAAGCTCCATGTTTTGGTTGGTAATGTGAAAATGATACAAATTTGTTTTTTGTAGACTTAACTATTGGCCAAGAAATTGTAGTGATAAATGCACATAACAAAAAATATTCATTGCAATGCAAACTGAAGTTCATTTAACCTGGTGTTTAAAAAAATTCATACTAAAAGCAGAAGGCTGTGCATTCAGGGGCAATGAAGTAAAGTACCTTTTATTTATGTATTTTTTTCCTTCTTGTGGGTGCTGTCAGAATACCAAGGCAAAATGTGAAATACAGTGAGGTAATCACAGCCTGCTCACTGTTATTACAACGTTAAGGCCACGCTTTAAGAAACCATAAAACAGCTGCTTCTGTTTGCTGTGTCAGGCACGCCGAAAGCTTCCATCCAGCCGACCAGAATATACCCTACGTGTGCTTTCGGCTAGTTATTTGCTTTAGCTGGACCATCTCTGTTGTTATGGTAACACATCCCATATGTGTGGGTGTGTGGGTGTGTGTATGTGTGTGTGCTGACATATGAGAGAAGAAGGCCTAAATGGACTCCTGAGTCTTTTTAACTCTTTATTTGCATCACAGAAGTTCTTCTAAAGCCCTGAACTTGGAGAAAACCTACGCTATAAACAACTTCATTCAATAGCTGGTTGGTTAAAAAGAGCGTTCTGACCAGTGGTTGCTTTCCTGCTTTGCTCTAAAGCAGCTGGAACTACTTTTTTGATGCCATTATCAAAGAATAATTCCCCTGATCATTTCAAACTTCTGCATAACTCAGTTTTGGGGTGTGAACTCAGTTTGGGGTGTGAGCCAAGTCAATCCGAGTGATCTTATCTGAGAGGGTGAATTGAGAAATTTACTGACTTTTCACATTGGTGTTGATAGGAACCAGGGGTTGTGATGTTTACAGTGCAAATATAGCCAATTTATTTACTATTCATGATAACCAGCTTTCAGAGGCATTAAATGCTTCAGACATCTGGTTCCTATCACCACCACCATGAACAATTCCGATCTGCTATGTATATTCCATCAACCAAAAGATTTAATTATGCAGTTTTTTTTTTTTTTAATTGGTGGATTTCCCCTTAAAACATGTTTTTTTTTGCCTTTACTTTTTTACTATAAGATTATAAGATTTCTGTAATATTTTTGCCTCTTATCATATTCCTTTAGCACTGTTGTATTGTAATCTATAATGCCTGTGTAGTATCACATGGTAAACTATAGTAATAGCCTGAATTTACTAAAAGATTCTTGTAGGAATCCTGTAGAAATTCCTGTAGTATTAGTAGAATAGAACTTTATTTACAATAATAACACTCCCTTTTGTGTTCTATTGCTTAAATAGGACACAATGGATGGGAAAACCTGAAGTTATAATGCTTCTTTTGGGTTTTGCGGAAATAACACCCAGATCATTTTAGTTGGGTCTTCCATTCCTCATTCCCAGCCACAATGTGCCATGTGACATGTAGTTAAACACAGATTATACTGTTGTTGTTCATATTTAGCATATTGCTTTATGTGACTCCAAGAGCAGTTACCCAATAGAGGGAACTTCCGAAGCAACAAATAGATGGCATGAGTGTAAAACGTGACAGGTAATGCAGACAGTACACATCATGAGCACTTTGGAGTCAGCACATGAAGCATTTTGAGTCAGAAGAATGTACACATTTTTGTCTTTTCCCTCTTTCAACATTACCTGACTCAGCTCAAGGTGCCTAATGGCTACCTGCTGAGTTGATTCAGGTGCGTTAGAAGCTAAAAACGTAAAACAACCTGCTGTGTGGGAAATCATTAAGACTGAGACTGAGAACTACCGCCAGAAACCCTGACGTTTTGGCTGTTCTAAAAGAAACCTTTAATTGGTATAAAATAGGAGAGTTGAACTGCGGCCGGCTGGTGTCCAGCGCAGTTTGGTATTTTCCCTGCTCTTAACACACCAACCGCACATGGCACTTAACTGCTGAGTTGAATCAGGTGTGGTTGAGGAGAAAAATCACCAAACTGTGCTAGACTACGGCCCTGCAAGACTTGAGTACGGCCCCCTTATATAGAACTTTCACATCAAGGGTGTCCAGTCTTGGTCCTTGAGATCTACCACCCTGCAGAGTTTAACAGCTAACACCAGATAATGAAAGCCTTCAGGAGCATCTGAATATTGGAGCCAGGTGAGCTTTATCTGAACTGTCCAGGGTGGTAGAGCTCCAGGACCAGGATTTGACACCCTTGCTTGCTCTCCAAATTAAAAAGTTCTCATTTACAATTTTTTTTTCAAAGAACCATTTACTGAAATGTTCTTTAGCGAACCAAAAGTGGTTCTTCCAAGATATTACTACAAAAAGCACTTCACTTTTTAAGGGGTTTGGTCATCGTCCACTAGCTGGACCTGAAGGCTTGTATGCTTTGTGACAATATATGAACAAAAGATGCTCAGTTCCTGGAAGTGTACACTTTCAATAACAGCAACTGTTTGCTGTTAGGTTTCTTGTCCCTAAACTTTAGCCCTCGTGTTTTACTTTTAACAGTGTATTCTTTAAAGGGACAATTGTACAACTTACTTCTAAACAAAAAAGTAGAGATAAGGTATGTATGAAAACATTATTTGAAATGGTCATCAAATGAGAAACCATCAGAGGGAGGCAGATTGGGTCAGATCATATTGTTATTGTATGAAATACAGCCATGTGTGCCAATATTGTCATAATCCTGTATCTTGTGTTTACACAACAGTCTTTTTCCAGGTAAGGTATACCGTACAAATTCTATGATATGGACTGCTGGATATGGAATAACCTCAATTTTGAGGTCTTCCCTAGAGTCCAGGTTAGCAATAACATGGTTTATTTTGAGTGGTGACTTATTACTGATAGCATTAACTGACAGAAGAAATGACCAGTGCTATACTGTGTTGTGTAACAAGTCAATAAGTCCCACCGTTGCTCAAAATAAACACATAGTTCTGCTTGACTTGCGGGAAAAACGACACATCTGCTCACACATTTCTTGTAGGCTACATTCGATGCAACACCCATACAGGATATACTTCTAGTGAGTTCACTGGCCTTAGTACAGTGTAACCGAATTGTTCTTTTAAATATATAGTCAAATTGCATAGAAAGCTATATGATTTGACGGCACAATAGGTGTTGTGAAGAAGTCAAAATAAACAATAAAAACTTAAAGTCCTGAAAACAAGCATGGTTTTGCCATTGGGTGTCAAATTTAAGAATAACATCTACACAGTAATGAAGACATACAAACTATTAAATAACACATATGTAATTACGCAATAAACAAAAACATTTTGAACAAATGTCTTATATTTAAGTATCTTATACTGTAAATTCCTACCTGTTGCTTTAATGCAGTCTTGCACAATCTTGGCATTTCATTTTCTCAAGCAGCTCTATGAGGAACCATCTGAAGAAGTTACTGAGCGCTTGTTGGCTGCTGAAAGTGGGTGAGGTCGGAGGGGGGAAGCATTTAAAAAATGTTTACTGTTAATATGTCCTATAAACAAATTTCAAGAACTTAAACGTAAGCCTTTGACTCAAAATCTTTACTGTTATGAAAAAACATACAATAAATTATGTCCAAACTTTTGATTAGTTCTGTGGGTGCAACATTCATTCTTATAAGTGCAAAAGATAGATAGATCACTTTATTAAATCCAGAGTAAAGTCATAGACTAAAATGGACAATACACTTTAATGTGGCCTTAGCTGGCATTGTTTCCATTGTCATTTCTGGGTTATGTGCTTACTACACAGTGTTGTATTGAGTGTTGAGTGCTGAATGTTTAAATAAGAGACAAAAAAATGGCCCAAGTTATCTTTCCACATAATTTGCATTTATTTCATAATTTTGGTTAATTAAGAATAAATCCATCATTTTGTGGCAACACTTCTTTTACCTTGACACTGGTTGATAAATAAGTAGAAAATACATTGTTATTACTTTAATAAATACTTAATAAATACTTTAGTTAAGTCTATACAATTACAAAAACATTGCAAATGAAAGCAACCTACACTAGAGAAATACTGTATTGTTACAGTCCCTGATGAAAGACAAGTCGAGGAAGGACCCAAAGGAGGTTTGTGAAAACACTACAAAATTTGACAGGTCTCGTCCGACAGTCAAATCATAAATGTCATTTTAGATTTGTCGTGTGCTGGGGACAGCAAGTTTAAGTTACAAAAAAAAAGGAGGTTTCTCAAACGGCTACCCTTATACAAAGACAAAATAGGCACATGAGATCATAATGCTTTGGTTAAATGCTACATTTCTCCCAGTATAGATGTGTAAAGTGCATTTCTTAGTGAGTACATTTTTATAGCTATTCAGCATTTTTTTCAAGTTTGTCACATTGCTGGTTGAGTAGCCCATGAATCGTTTCAGTTATGGCAGCTGACCGTTCGGAATGGACACAGACACAAGCGCTGCTTGTGTCATTAGCACTAGTTCTTACACTGTATGTCACTACAGTGTTTTTGTCAATGCCTTTTTTGCAAAACAAATGCCAGAGCCAAGCAAGCAAATGGAAGACATGACGGTAGAAAAAAACCAAAAACAAAAACAAACAGAGAAAAAAAAAACAAAAATATAAAAAACACGTAGCTTTAGAGTACACAGCAAAATCTTCAGTGTTGTGTAGACTCACTCACACAGCACTGTGGACTTTGCTGTGCCTGTCAATCTTTTTTCCTATAATCTGTAGGTTAAGGAAATGAACAGGAGGCGATGTCTCAAGCCTTCTTTAGGAATGCTGATTGAGAAAACAATCATATTTGGTGGTTGCTGAATCCATGTTGTAGCTAGGTTTTGAAAGGTTCACTGTGGAGCTTCATTCAGAAACCGACATCCGGGCAAATACAGTGAGGCGCTTGCCGCTCGCGCCGTCGAACGTGGGCGACTCGGAGCCGCTCGCGCTTCCCGCGCTGCTGTAGCTCTCGCGGTCCGAGAGCGACTCGTCTGAGGCGAAGCGTTGCATGGTGAGCCGGTTCTCTTTGCCGAGCGAAGCCTGGAAGCCGTTCCCATGGCCGCACACGCAGCACGAAGATTTCCGAGGCTCCAGGACCTGGGCCAGGTCCGCCTCGCCCCTCCTGCTCTGAGGGAAAGGGAACATCTCGCGAGAGGTGTCACCGAAGACAGGGGACAGAATGTCGGCCGGCGGCGGCGAGACCGAGGGGGCGCGGGTGAAGCCGGTGGGCTCGTAGGGCGTGGGGGGAGAGGTGCTGCGAGCTCCGAGGAAGCCGGCGAAGCTGACGCTCTGGCGCAGGAGCCGCGGGTGCTGCTGCGGGACCTGCTGCTGCTGCTGGGCCCTGCGCTCCGTCAGCTTCTCCTCGTGGATGAAGTGGCAGCGAGCTCCGTACGGGCAGTATCCGAAGTTGTAGAAAGTGCGACACGCCTCCGTCTTGTACTTGGGGTGCCTGTAGAGGCCGCGCAGCTCACTCTCGCCGTGAGCGAATTGACACTTGCTGCCGTACTTGCAGCTGCCGTACTCCTGGTAGCTCCGGCACAGCTCTGTCTTGTAGCGGTTGGACGGCGCGGGGGCCAGCGGGGGGAAGCCGGGCGGCGGGGGCACCTCGGGAGCTTTGGGCCTGCCGTAGTTGGAGAGATGGTTGTCGGTGAGGCTCATGGAGCGGTCGGACCTGAAGGGAAGCTGAGGTTTACTGGTCGAGTTTTCGCTCCATATGTCGAACGGCCACTCGTCGCTCAACTGCTCGGAGCTGAGGCTCTTGGGCGAGAACAGTGACGGTCGGCGGGGCGCCATCGGTTTGGCGTTTTGCTGGAGGAAGTGGTCGTTCAAACCAATGTTGACCAGATTCTGAAAGCACAGAAGACAAACCAACGTCAACAAACCGTTTTTTCACAGCCACACCAGACGCTGCAACCAGTGCTAAACTCTGCCACGTAGTTGGCTAGATAAGAAAAAAAACGAGCTAGCCTATGCTAAATAACAAACGCAAAAACAGCTCCCTCACACAAAAGTAAAGTTAAGCGCTACACGGCGCTGTGGGAGCTAACTTACCCGAAGAATGTCGTCGTACGTGTCGGACATAGTGAAGTTATTCTCGTCGTCTGAAAGTTTCCGTGAGAACTACGCGTGGTAAGAACGCGAGTGAATTGCATGAAACTAGTGTAGGTCTTCTGGCGCTTTATATTTGGTTCGGTGAGGCTGGCTGGAAGGAGCAGCGGGGAAGGGGGTGGAGTGACGTTCAGTTCCCGTACAGCCCTCCCATACACATAACACACACTCGTAGTCAAGGCCAGGCGGCGTAAAACTCCTGCGTGTGAGTACTTTGAGGTGGCAGGGAAAATGTTTCAGTTTCACCAGCGGGAGCACTGGAGCGCATTTACTGTAACCAGCCGAAGCGTTCGTCCCCAGAGCGAAATAGTGTTCCCACGCTGCCTATAGAATTTGCCTATGTGTGGTAGTTCATTAAAGTTCATCTAGGCTGCTCGGTAAACTCAGAAAACTGTTGCTAAGCTAATCACGAATTTCCTTTCTAGAGAAAAGAACACGGAAGATATCATTAAAGCTGAGATTATTTTGGTCTGTCTCACAGATACACAAACAAAAACAAGCAGCGACCATAATACATGGTACAAAGGAGACGTTTTGGTCCAGGTGTTAATTATGAAACCCCAAACGTTCGGAATCACTCGTCAATTTAATAATTTCTGTCATTTTATTCAATAATAATGTATACAGCCTAGATTCAAATACTATAAAATGCTTTATTCAATAATTTAAGTTTTGGGAAGAGTAACAAGTTATGAAATGATAAATAATATACTGTAATTATCTATTTACAGAAAGTCATATGCCTCAGATTTAAGCACCATTTTCAAAAAACAAGGCATTCTGGATGTTTATTTAAAAAGCTGTAGTATAACTTCATTCTCAGTATTGTACAGCTTTCTCAGTCATTATGGAATAATGTACATATCTGTTCATCATTCTGTACATAACTAAAATTTCTTCATTTTTAACAGCTTTATACAACTTAATTGTGAAGTTGTAGCACGATAGCATCATAATAGGATCATATCATACTTTTATCTGCAGTATTTTGTATTGAAACTTTTGATCCCAAACTTTTGAAGTGTGATTACAAACTTTTCAATGCAAGTGTATATATGCACATTACAATAAATTTTAAAATAAATACATAACCCTTAAGTTTATTAATAATGACAAGCATATTGATATCAGTATAACATTTGACAGGAAAAAAACACACGTTAGAAAAATTCCATACGAGAAATACAAAAACAACAAAAATAGCCCTCACAAGTTTGGCACATGCCCTTAGGCTTGATATAAAAGAACCTGTGAGGGAATCACATGATTAGAGAAGTGAGGTTGTATAAGGTTGTCTAAGGTGGGTGTGTAAGCGGATGTTTTGAGATATTTGTTTATTTTCCATTAAATATGAGGGTCACGCACACACACACACACACACACACACACACACACACACAATATATATATATATATATATATATATATATATATAAACAAATATATAAATAAATAAAAAAAACATGATATAAAACAATGTGTTAGGGATTTATGTGATTTTTTTATATAACTTTTTGGTGCGTGTTGGGTGTCTAAACTGATATGAAACATTACAAAATTTTGCACCAAAGATGAGGTTGGTGAACACATATACTCTCAATAAAAAAGGATATTAAAAATTGATAGCTAGATAGACTCTATTAGGGAAGTATGAGATTTTTCACCCTAACTTTTTGATAGTCTTTCTACAAGTCAATGTTATTAAGTAACATATGTGTAGATTTATGAATGCTAACAGCTGGACCTTGGTTTCTCTTCCAGTGTCAGTCTGAGTCATGATGTTATATCAGGGCTCTGCTCCACATACCTTGATCATCATGAGAAAGGAAAATGCCAGTTAACTCCTGGAAACCTGGAAACTCTTATTTTATGTCATTTTAAGTAATATGTTAATATAGTAATATAGCTTAACAAATCTAATGAGCTGTTAGAGTTGACATATTGTGTCTGAAATGTAAAAATACTGAACTCATCCCTAAAATGGATCAACTTCAGAATAACACTATAAGGTATCTGGCTTCATGGCTTGTTCTATGAAGTTTGTAACAATAAAAGAGAGAAAAACCCAACATGTTAAATGTTTCCACAAAGTGTAAATGCCTTGATAGCCTTGTTTCCACTTGTCAAGGCTTGCGCAATGGCACTTGGATCTGTTCATTTTTAAAAGTGGAACAGAGCAGAGTAAAAGGTCAGGTACATGTATCAGCCTATGCCAGAAAATGGCTTGACGAACAGCTGTGAAAACTAGTAGCAACTGACCTGGGTTTGAAACTTAAGCAGTGTTTAGGGCTTTTCCTTTATAGCGCTTTGGCTTTGAAAACTTGCAGAGCTCTGTAATGGCATATGAATGACCAAATGAATCACCTTGTTTATAAGGATTGATCAGCAGTCCTTATGGAAAGTATATGGAAAACAAAAAAAATCCCTCATTACACCATAACCTCACTGTATCTTTTTAAGCACATAACCTACCAAGTCATGGCTTTTGTGTACCTCCAGGGGTTATGAAAGCCAAGCCTAAGTCCATCTATTGCTACACCAAAGTGTAGGCTAAAAACAGGCATGCCTTCTCATGTTCACTTTTAAATAGCTTTTTCAGTTTGCCCACTTTGGCTGGGAATAAACATGAAAAAAAAGGCGTATGACACATTGAAATTTTCCCTTGTGTCATTCGCATTTCTTTTGGCTCTGAGCTCTCCTGGTTTCCTTTCTGGCAGCTGTCCCGAAGGTATGGAAACTAGCCCTCTTGATCCACCAGGGGATGGGCGTGCCCGAGGAAAGGTAGTTCAACAAATATATCGCACTGTCATATTAAAAAGAATTTTTTAATATCTTTTAAAAAAGCCAGCTGTCAATTACATTGAGTGAATATTTCACGATGAAGGGACCAAAAGAAATGGTCCAGAGTAAAATCTTGTTACTTTATCGTACATAAAAGCCTGTAACGTTCTTATTCTTCGCATTCTGGAGATATGAGGTTTTGTCATAACAGTGACAATATGCATTAAAGTTGTATCATACTATCATTGTGTTGCCTAGGATATATCACAGCTGCACACTTCTCAATACATAAGACGAAAGCAGGGAAGCAGATGTTTTCTTCCCTTGACCATAGATAAGTATAAGGAATAATGGGTTTCGGGAGTGTTGTATCATGTTGCTTATGTCCAGATACGAATCACATCATGTCCCAAGTTTATCACAGTGACATGTCTCGTAAACACGCTCACGCAACTGGACTGAAATCCTAAGGGGGAGGGGGGAAATCTGTTATGACCAATGGTAAGTCACACTTAGAATTTGAGGGAGTTTCAGGCGTATATTCTTAGCACTGTGGTCACATATGCACCCAGACGACACATTTAGATGTTATATGTGCCACAGACCACAAGCTCAAATGAGAAACTAGAAGTAAATAGATACAATGTCCCTACTGGGGTACAAATACATGGCCAAGAATCCAATCACTAAATTATTCATGTTTTTCATTCAGGTTTATTTAAATGAACGCCTTTGAATAGAATGCTCTGAAAGCAAGCATCACTATAATGGATGATCTTCAGCCTGACTTCAATGTGGCACACTTTTGTTTGTGTTTAAAATTTACTCACCTCCTTTCTGCTGGCATTTCACATGCCTTTGCTCACATAAAAGTAAACTATGATATCCCCCTCAGCACAAATGACTGAAATTGGGCCATTAGTACATGACAGTACAACACGTAAAGCTGGAGCAAAGTGGTTTGAGGTTTTTGTTTAGGAGAAAGTATTTCTGGCTACATTCACTGTTGGCAAGTAATCATATTCCAAGTTAAAGAATATTTACTAAATGAAACCCACACTTGTATTTTTATGTTACAGTCCCAGAACATCTTGCCTTGCTTGCGTATTATGCTCGTTTTCTCAAATGACAGTCTGGTTTTAGATGAGGTTGATAAAATTATGTGGTAATGTTGTTAAACACATATTCAGGCAATAATTTACTCTGAAGGGTGATTTCCATATAAAAAGTCAGTGAACAATAGTATATGTTTGCTCCCTCGCTAACAAAAGTAGGTCCTCCACCTGATCCATTGTTCAGGCACATTTTCTAATATTCAATTCCAGTGTCCTGAACCTCTGCCTTCTGAGAAGTGGTGCAGTGCAAAGGCATTTACACAGCTTCAGTCTCTGTATAGCATAGATAAGGCTTAGTCAGCTATAGTATACCTTGTGTTACAGACTGAGCTGTCACTTGTGTACTCTGCCTTCAGGATGACCTCATAAACATGGTACGGGCCTGACTCAGCACAAGTGGGTGGCATTTTTGGGCCTGAGCCCATATTTACAAACCTTTAAGAGGGAAAGTACCTCTCTTTCCCTAGCCACTTATAGTGTACAGACACTATAAGTAACATCACCCTTCTTTCACTGACTAATTGTCTGCAGCCTGTCCTCAGAATATCTGACCAAGTCTGGCATCCCTAACCTTAAAGAGGATAGACTAGACACACCGTTTATTAAATATTTTCATCAAAATGCTTTTTCTCTTTTGAGACTGGAAAATTTCTATTGCACAATTTTTATTGTTCTTCTCCATCTTTACAGCTCTTCTTGGAAAGTTTAATTCAGAGGTAAAATCACTCTGGGCTTTTACGTCATCTTTAAAGAAGACTTGATCAGCAATATTAAAAAACAAGGATTTCCACACATGTCAAAGAATATTTGCGGAACAAAGTACCAACAGAATTTACTTTCCAAATAAGGTGAAAATCAGTGTTTGAGCTTCCTCATTTATTGCCAGTGCGCATGCTGCAATGCTTGGGTACTTTTGTGAAACGTTGCGAAACCCCTCCGTTTATTTAAAACGTGCTGCCAAATATGCCAGCTGCCATTTCAGCAAGCCAAGCATTTATTTTTTCTTCCCTAAATCTTCACTTGTATCGTCACTTTCGAGTTGTTGGGCTGAAAGTGAAGTTCATGTGTTTGTCCCGCTCACATCTTTTTTTTTCCCCTACTTTCACCAGGGTGCCTTAGATTTTACACAGTCGTCCGAAACACCTTTTCGGGATGCGAAATATTCTCAGTGGAACAAACTCAGCTTTATCCACAAAATACCATCCGTCTACACTGTCACTATGTTTATGCACAGCCACACGCACACACACCAAATAAACCACAGTAGGCTAACACATGTGGGCCACTGCAGCCTTTATAACACAATCTCACACGACATAAACATGTTATGTAGAGGAAGACCCATAAAGTGGTCATTTTAGGTAAAGATATGACTGTGTTCAGATTGTGTTTGTGTCACAGGGCATGTTTCAGAGACATTTAGCCATGGGATTGTTCATTCAGAATTGGCAACAAAAGAGGCTTTAACATTAGCTGCTTTCTCTCAATTGTAAAATAACTATCTGCGTCCATTATGTATATGAAACATATTGTTATATGTTACCAGTATATTTTAACCTGTAGGGCTGTCAAACGATTCAAATCAGTATTTGCGATTAATTACATTATTTTGTGTGATCACATTTGTCTTATTTGCTCAAATTTGATCCTAAACAATAATAAATAAATAAAAAATAAAATATCACGCCTTCCTATAGTTATATTAGTGAACAAAGTAAGCTTCATCAGAATGTATTTATTACTTTTCAATGCGTTCAATGCTCCTCTGAAATTGTAGCTCACTCTTATTCTTGTTCTTATACCTTGTGTATTCTTGTTATAGTAGAGGCTCTCGAGCGGAACTGGAGCTTTTCATTTTGCTACTGCTTTTGTTAGTTTGCTGCTCATTGATTTATCCATAGGTTTCTTGCGAGCACTGTCTAGAGTTGTCTACTGAAAGCCATTTAAAAGCTATATTTTAATGAGAGGGCTGCAAAGAAGATGTGTAAAATATCATAGCAACATACAACGCGTTGCAGCTGGGCTTCAGCCAGCACTACAGTGGATGATTTGAAGGGTCAGTCTAAGAAAATGTGTTAATGGCGTTAAAAAATGTAGTGCCATAAACAATTTATGAAGTACCCTCATTATATTAATGTATTATCTTTGACAGCCCAAATAAATTGACAATATTTTGTGAAATGGATAGTTCAATTTCTGATTGGCTGATTCATATTCAGAGCCGCTGTAAAATATTCCAATACTCCAGTCCATATGAACTACACATATCGGCTGCATTCTGTATTAATGTGCCATTGTGCTGTTCATTGAATAACCTTTGACCATTGAGTGGCTTGGAAACCCCCTTTGCATTGCACCTAACAATAAAACACTGTAACATATGGCCTTTTCTGATTTATTGCTTTAGGCATTTATTGTTATGATGCAATTATTCCTTTTCTGGTGCATTCTAACAGCACCCAGCCTTTACACACATGGCCTTCCCTGCGTGGGAACGTTGGGGCCTGTGCCTCACAGCACAGCGTGGTATTGGAGTTAAGACTGGGTGCAGAATCTGCCAGCCAAGAGTGAGCTCCACTATTTAGCAGTGCAATTCTCCATCAACACTATCCCCTCTCTCTCTCTCTTCTCTCTCTCTCATGCACATGAAGACATGAACTAAAAGCCAGGCCTAAAATAAGGGCATGACTAGAAGAAGTACCTTTACTTCAGTAGCACTATGTTGGTGTTACATTACATTACATGGTGTTACACAATACATGCTACATTACATGAATCCCTCCTTTTTCCTTGAAATGCGATCAATGGCGTTCTGAGTGTTTCTGCAATGTTTCTTAAATCGTCTGAAACCAGCTTCCCAATGGACATTTCTTGTAAAGGTTAACTTATTGGTTTCCAATCCTTGCCATGGACATTTTAGTGTTCTTGCTACTCTGTCACACTCACTTCAACCAGGAGCACTGAGCTAAACACATTGTCTCCTTTTATTCTTTTAAAGTTGTTTTGAACTGTTGCTTTAGAAAGTAGGCTAACACCACATACAGCGGTTGTTCAACTACCAGCGTTGCTGATGGGTCCATAGCGACCAGGCCTAATGTCTTTATTGGACCTTATGACTCATGAGTAATCTAATAATATAGTCCAAGCATTAGCCTACATTAGAACACCAATCTGGTTCAGACTTAGCAATAGCGAACATGCAAAAACAAAAGTAATTTTTAACTCATTTATTGATTCATTGTGATTGATTCATTTTATTTTAGACACTTGTCACGTACAGATGCCTATAAGATTCTAGTTATATCAATGATCTTCCTTATGCAATGTCTACAAAATGTCAGAGCCCACCCTTCACCCTTTCAGTTTCATCAAATGATTACTAGATATAGATAAAATGGGATTATGCAACAGCTGACAGACCAATAAAACAGTCCAAATCATATGAACAGTTTTCAAAGCTATCATCTTTGAGAGAGAGGAGAAAATAAAGCTCCACTCTTGCTTCATATCTGAAAAAATCCACAGGTGTTTCAGTCCATCCTTCCACTGTGAGAAGACAACTCAATGGGTCTAAAAGCATGCGTAGCTGTCAAGACGCCCTTACTGAGAACAGAGGATAGACAAAAATGAAGAAAATGAAGCTGCTCTTGTTCTCAGAACAGTGGATCAGGAAAATGCAAGCAACTTTCCGACATTTTTCTAAGCAAAAATATCTTGCAGACTCTTTGAAGAACTGAAACCGCCTGGAAATAACACATGTTACAGAGGCAAAGACAGATCTAATATTGAAAAAAAGAGATTATATTCAGTTGCTGGGATTTCTGTGTATTTTTTTGTTAAATAAATGTTTGCTACTTTTTTGTCCATGCAAAAAAAAATATAACTTGGCAGTTTTGACTGTAAATAAAATTAATTTTAGAAATAAATTAGGTTTTTGATGCTTGCACAATACTGTAGGTTCACTATGTAGGTTTACTGGTTGTTGCTCATCTCTTGCCACACAATTTGTTGGCCACTCACTGACTTTTGTACAGTACTATATGGGCACATAACACCACAGCATTCATGATGAAAGAAGAATTCTCTTCAATGTTGGATTTCACTCTATGAGTCATTGATATGCGACTGTAGTAACACTATGAGCATAGGACATATTAAAAATGGCAAAACACTTGTCCTTCAGTTCAGTTGTACTTGAACTAAACTTACAGCACAAGCCAAGCTGACATTTGTTTATCTTTCCTTTAAAATTATTTTTCTTTTATAGTAATATGTGCGCTATTTATTTCCTTTGCTTTCTGATAAATTTCTGTCCCCCGCCTTTCTCGTGTTTTCCACCCAAAGGCAGGAAAGGAAGTGAGGGGAGGCATCAGTGGTGGGGGGTGTGTGTGGGGGAGAGACGGGAAGGAACAAGGAGGGGTTTGGGGGTGGGGGGAAGCAAAAGAAACTGGATGTCCTGAACAGTTTCAGGGCCTGTTCTGCAATCTCTGAAATTTTCTTCGCTCTGCTCGTGAGCGAGATGGAGAAACAGATAGAAAGAAAAGGCAGAAAGTTGCGAAAGGGCTTGGATGTCTCAGCTGATAGTGGGGAAAACATCTACAGCCATAAATTAAGGCTCAGTTCGAGCCCTCGGGGCCTAACAGCTGAGGATACTAATAGAATAAAGTATGTAGAGCTTAAAGAGACTTCTCTGAAAGAGAAAAACATTCTTTTTTTCTAGTAGGGAAAAGATTAAGCCTGACGTGAGGTAGGAATGCAATGATGAAACCAAATGGAGAATGTGGATCCATGTGAGAAAGACAGAGAGAAAGAATGGAAGCGAAGGATTGAGGTTAGGGAGGATAAGTGTGGGTGTGGGAGTTTGCTGTGCGTCACTGCCGGCCTCATGCTCTCATTGATGTGTGCATGTTATCTCGGCTCTATTCTGCCTGTCAACATTCCCTCGCTGTCTGATAACAGGGCCCACCGCTCCTCCACAGCCAGCTGACTCCTTTTAAAGGAAAAGTATGCACTTAATGAAGGAACCAGCACATGCCTGAAGGCTAAATACGCTAAGAGGTTCTCTAACGACCACTTGTGCACTCATGCTTTACTCTTTTGCTCTCCTGACCTGTGAGAATTGAGATTGCAGTACTACTGACTTTGGTGAAATAATAAACACACATAGCAACTCTATAGAAGAAATAAAAGCTGTTCTTAACTTGTTGTTAATTAATTGCCATCAAGTTGTTTCCGAGTCCTGGCGACCATATGGAGAGTGTTTCTCCAGACTGTCCTGTCTTCTGTTTGGGCCTTCAGGCTTCTCAATGGCTTGTTCATGATTCTTCTAAGTGTCTCCATCCATCTTGTTGCTGGCTGTCCTCGTCTTCTTTTACTTTCAGCTGTTCTTGGTCTTTTCCGAATGAATTGCTTCTTCGCATAATATGTCCAAAATAAAATACATCCACTTTGGTTACCTGGCCTTTGATTGAGAGATAAGGCTTGATTTAATCAAGGATCGATTTGTACTTTTCCTTTCCATTCAAGGTACTCTTAAAAGTCTTTGCAGCACCAAAGTTCAAAGGCATCAATATTTTGCTTGTCCTACTTTTCGTGGTCCAGCTTTCATATCCATAAAGAACCACAGAAAAGACCGTAGCCTGGACAAGTGCTATTCTGTTGGTATATATTATATATGAAAGCTCCTTCATTTTTACTCTGCTAGTCTGAGTCTATTTATTGACTACTTATCAACATCGAACCAGGTAGTCGAAAGCTGTCCACCATATTTATATCTTCAGGGGCAAAATTTGTGGTCTTTCTAGTTGTCATAGTCTTTGTTTTCTTCACCTTTTGACTGTTTTTACCTTTTTTTCCTTATAAGGGCCTTCAAGTCTTCCTGACTTTCTGCTGTGAGTGTTTCAGCATTTGTGTACTGAAGGTTATTGATGTTCCTTCCACCAATATTGGGTCCTCAATCATCTGCTTCTCTTATTATGTTTAGCATACTGAACAAGAATGGTGAGAGTGTGCTGCCTTGCCGACGTAGAAATAGTTGACTAATTTCTGTCACTTTAATGTACGTTAATGGAATACGATTACTTTCCAACTAATTTTGCACCATTTCTGTCGGTCAATTTGTCATGAAATCTTAACTCAGCTGTTTGTAAATTGTGTAAAGAAGCAGAAATAGAAAAAATGCAGTTTACCAGGTTCTGGTATGACAGTAAAGATATGACACTGGTGCCATTTGAGAGAAGTATCATAGTCAGTCAGACAAACATTCTTATTGTTCTTATTTTTAGACAACCTCTTATGCAGATAATGGGAACCAGGTCTAAAGATTAAAGAATAACTGATAATAGGCCTAGGGGTCAAAGGTTTAATATAAAAGTGTTTTATAGAGACGCTGATGTTTCCTACAGATTAAAGTTTTTTAGGATTTCTTCCCCCCAAGCTCAACAGGCTGATTTCCTCTCTTTCTTCTTCTTTTCTTCACAGACAGCAGTCTATCCTCCTGGGGAAAAGCTGCTGATGCCTGCCACTCTCGCACGTACTCTCTGTATTTGGCACTGGCTCTCTGTTGACACTCGCAGTGGAATGAAGTGGTGCAGTAAGTGAAACCTGCAAAAGCGTGGAGCCGTCACAACACGCCACGCTTACGCACCGAAACAGGCCTGGAATACTTAGAAAAAGCACAGCACTGCACACAAACTGGCAGTCAAAATTCAATTCACACAGTTCAGCATGCTTTATCCAGATACAGCTGTGTCTCATTTAACACAGTACATTTTAAGAGCTTGGAAAGACTGATCAGTTCAAGCTGGTTACCACTAGAGCTCCAGAAGAATAAAGTTTGCAATTGTGATCGATATGTGGAATAAATGCCCAGTTTCTGTTAAAGAATAAATGGAAGTGCTTCTAAATATGCATTAATTTGTGACGCTGGTACAGGTGTCTCAATCAGATCCAAAAGATTGAGATCGGAGCCAATCCAAGTATATTTTAATGGACTGGGTATCCGCTACATAATATTTAACCATTATGTTAAGGGAGTCTGTCCACTTGGCAGCCACCTTGGCAATGCCCTGGGGCAAATATTCCTACTCATACAAGACCAGACTCCTATCTTTCTGAATGAGGAGAGACTACAAACTTGACCTAATTGGCAGACTATCTTATCTAAATTGTGTGGCTGTATTGTTTTTATCCTCAGGGATTTTTAAATGTAAATTTTAAAATTTGTTTATTTTATATACAGTACTGTGCAAAAAAAAAGCAGAAAACATTCATTTAACAGAAAATTTACAGTAGCCCTAAAAACTAAAATAAAGTTTTCAGTATTTATTGTGTCCACTCTTTGCCTTTATTACAGCTTCCATTCTTTTCAGGAGACTTGCTTTCAGTTTTTAAAAGAAATCTGCAGTGATATTTTTCCACACCTCTAAAATTCAGTCGAAGTTGGTAGTTCAGCCCACAGAACCTTACTCTACATCTTAGATGTCCAGTTACAGTGTTCTAGTGAATATGTTCTTCTTTTTTGTTTGTTTCCTTTTTCCAGTAAGGGCTTCTTGGCAGCTACTCATGCCTTCAGACTCATAGCATTGATTTGTCTTCTCACGGTGGAAGGATGGACAGAAATGCCTGTGGATGTTTTCAGATCTGAAGCAAGAATGGAGCTTGATTTTCTTCTTTTTCTCAAAGATGCAAGCTTTAAGCATTTTTTTATCTGATGGGGACAGTGTTGGTGGTCTGCCAGGTCTTGCATGCTTGTTAGGAGTCACATTTTCTCTGCATCTTTACATAATTGCTAAAGTTACTCCATTAGTCCAGTTTTAGAAACTCCCGTTGTTTCTCTTATTTACCTTTGACTTTCCCCTTTGCAAGTGGCTAATTTAAAATCTAATGTCCTTAGAAATATCTTGTGAAAATCAATCATTTGTGATTAATGCCATTTTGACTGGAAATCCAATAAAGTAAGGATCAAAGTAAATCAACTTTCATGCGTTTATTCAGTTCAAAACAGAAATTAATGTTTGTCACATTGACTGGATCTTGCTCTCAGATGAAAATATTGGGCGTTATCTACAGCAACTCTGAAGTATATCAAAGTTCAATGCTTTGCCCAAGGTAACACTGGAAGGACACCAGTGGTGTATTTATTCTGCCAATCTGAAGCTCAGAGTGGGATTCAAAGTAATAAGTAATACACTAAAACTACAAATGATGATAGCTTGATCTTCTGTGACCATCTTTGACCTGTCAGTCAAGGTGTATTGAACTAGCTGTCACATTCAGTTCAACTGTCAGATACGCCAAAACACTTAACTTGATACACACAGTTCAGCATAGGCCTTTGACCTTGGTTCTTTAAAATTGCAAGGAGAGCAGAGCTTTGTTTGCAGTGCAGATGGCCCTGAAGCTTTGTTTTTAGCATCAAACTAAATTTATAACTGAGTTCAGTTGAACCTCGGCTGTTATCGATGTCAGCTTTAGCCAAACATACACATGCACACAAAAACTCTGTATACTGTAACTATACCAAGAACCAGGTCAGATGTTACTGTTGTCCCAAAACCTGTTTGGGGAGAGCAAACACTTCTGACTTTCTATGGTACTTTGTCCTGTGTGCACATACGTAAGAGCTTATCGCACCCACTCTGCAATCAAACATGTGACTGTTTGTCTGTGACGGTGCAGAGCAAACAGGGCACCGCGCGAGGAGCTTCCTCTGGTGTGACTAGAACACCGTGACTCGGATTTAGAGGTGGACGCGTATGTTCCACTTAACCCTGGGGGCCATGCAGTGTGGCTGTCTGCGGCCTCAATCTTCAAAAGGGTTGCATGATTTGGTTTTTCCCTAGAATGTTCGGGCCTGTCTGAAAGTGGCTTTTTCTCTGAGATTTGGGTTACTTAATCCTTTGAACTCTAGTTTTAAAATTCAGTTATTAATCTTAGGACTGGCTATTCAGTAACTACTGTAAATGAATTAGCAACTGCTATAATAATAATAATAATAATAATAATAATAATAAAACATTGAAAATAATAATAATAAAAATTATAGAACAAGTCATTTTATGAATTAGTCACCCATTGCAATGATGTGAATTATTCAGTAACTGGTTTGAAGTATTCAGTTATTGTCTATGTAGCTATTGTCTAGTAACTACTATGAATGACTCAGCAACTTTTATGAATTATTTAGAAACTACTATGAATTATTCAGTAAGTCCTTTGAGTTATGCAGTAATCCTCATTGAATTATTCAGTAACTTCTGTGAATTATAAGGTACGTGGTTATGAAAATGAGGAACTGAAGTGTGAGTTTTAAGGGGCTAATCAGTCAGACCCTCCCTGTAGTATATCTGCCCCATTTAAATGGTGTGGAGGCCTTAGGCTTATTCCTGAGGAAATCCTGCCTGACTTCCCTCTCCTTCATGTGGGTCCTCTCACAGAGCTGCTGATATTACTGCCCATCTCAGTGACAGAGTTTCGTGTGAGCAAAAGCCCTTAGGTCAGCAGATCCATCTGAGTGTTCCTCGCTCTGGGTCTTTAGAAGCTGTCAGGGCCAATCAGTACACCACTGGTTAAATATGTGTTTAATCAGCTCCACCTGGCTGATGTGTTTTAGATTTCAACTTTGAGGTTTTGCACACGTGTCATTGTCTACAAATACACCACACAGCACACTTAGAAGAAATGCATCTGTTCCATGAAATGAACAATAGCTTTCAAACATCAGAGAGACTGTAGTCTTTGTAGTGTTCTTTGAATCAGGAGTCAAATTTTTTAGTAGCTCTCACAACAAAAACTAGTAACAGTTCACAGTGGGCCTCATTCACCAGTATCAATAAGTTTTTCTTAAATGTGTTTCTGAGAAAGGTCCTGAGAAAAAGTGTGGATTCTGTTCTTACATAAGAACAAATGTCAAATTAGAAAACATTGGCAAATGTCAGATTCTTCGCAAAACTGGGTTTTAAGAAGATATTTCTTCCTAAGCACGGTTGGTGAATGAGGCCCATTGTTCTATGGAAAATTATTGGCATAAAACCCCAAAATAACGCTGGAACAGAGAAAACAGTTGTTTGAGGAGTAACACTTGCAAACTTAACTTTGCAATTTCAGTTCAAACTGTGTCCAGAAACAGTTGCATTTGATTTCAAATGGGGTGCGTTTCAACAGCCTGTGAAAACTTACAATGCATAACAAACTGTGAAACCTTATCAGTTCAAGGTGATAGTCTGCAGCTTAGACTGGGATTCACACCTGTTAATGATGTTAGGCTGATCATCTGTAACCATTACTATTACCTTTTATCTATTACCATCAGTGTGGACTGAAGAGCTGCTGTAACAGTTCAAGTCAGTTCAATTCAATACAGTTTGATTCAGTTCAGAGTCATAAACACTGTCACAAAGCAGCTTTACAGAAATCTGAGAAAACCGCTAATGAGCATACTGATGGTGACAATGGCAGGAAAAACTCCCTAAAAGCATGAGGAGGAAACACTGAGAGGAACCAAGTCTTAAAAGGTCATGGTTGACACCAGTTAGTGGAATTGGATAAAGTTCAAGTTAAAGTGAGATCAACAGAGGAACTTGATTCACATACATAGGCAAGATCTGTGACAACAAAAGTCAGTTGGAAAACTATGAGAAGAAATTCCGGTAGTTTGAACATAGTAGGTAAGAAGTGTGAATATGAATGTTGGGCAAGACTCTTCAACATCCAGAAACAGGTTAGAAGTTCATGCATGTATTGGCAGCTGTGAAATTCTTTACAAATTATCACGTGCATTCTAGATTTTGGATGGTGGTAGGGAAGTGGTTAGTGTTACCTCCATGCTAACATCCATAAGAGTCACAACGGTGACAAGAAAACATTGTTATTCTTCTCTGTACCTTTGCTTAAGCAGAGATGGAAAAGTAGAAGAGGAACTGTGCTTAAATGAAAGTATGTGCAGTCAAAATATATAGTCAAAAATATACTTGAGTGAAAGTCAAAAACTTTCTACATTTAAACATATTATATTTAAATGTATGTCAAACTAAAATAAATGTTTTGTAAAAGGTAAAAACAATAGGACAGGCTTTGTTTTCATTAAAGTAACTAAAGCTAGACCCGAGCTTATCACTCTGCTTTGTCTAAACCTTTTCGACAATGTCTTAAATGTCTATTAAATTCAATGCTCTTAAACATAAGGATAAACTGAGCATGCATATAGTGTTGACAAGTGTCACATGCAAAAGTTTGGGCACCCCTGATTAAATCACGTTTTGTTGATTTTCTAAGTGAAAAGAAGTTACATATCCTCTACAGAGAACACATTTTTTAATATCTTTTAACCTTTGAATACACACTTTTTTTTTTGTTTTGATAAATTTAACATATTAAGGAAAAAGGCAAATAAATAGAAAGTACACACTAACTTTGTTTTCTGTAGAGGAAGTGTTAATTTCACAAAAATCAACAAAACATGTATCCATATATATATAAAATATATATGTAAAAGCTTGAATTTGTACATCCTATATATACATATAATCAACAAAAATCAACAAAACATGTATCCATATATATATATATATATATATATATATATATATATATATGGATACATGTTTTGTTGATTTTTGTTGATTATATGTATATATAGGATGTACAAATTCAAGCTTTTACAAAGACCCAGGGAAATTTTTTAATTACCTGTGTATCAGTTGAGTGACCTATTCAAATTCATAGTGTATGATGTCATATTTCTTAAAAGGATTTTTCCTAATACAGCCATGTCACAATTTGAAAATGTAATATTGCTGGTTTTTAAATCACTGCTAGTCTGTAAGGCTATAAAATTGTACTCCGACACAACTTAGGGGGGCTGAGCACGTGGACATTTTAGCACATCGACATTTGTGGAGAGAATGATTTTTTATTTTAAATGTTAGCAGTGAAGTCAACTTTATGTTCTCAAAATCACTTGAACATGTACTAATAAACTTTCTTTGATTGTTCCTTGATAAGAAGGATATATATATATATATATATAATATATATATATATATATATATATATATATATATATCCTTCTTATATTCAGCAGTATTCAACAGTCTGATTTTCTGTCCTCATTTAAATCCAACCTTAAAACACCTCTGTTCTGTCTTCCAATCTTCCTCTATCCTAAACTATTGTAGCTCATGTCATCTGTGCTGTGATTTTGTATCTCTGTCTCTGCTGTGTCATCTCTTTGTATGCTGTTATGTATATGTTTCTTGTACCACTAAGCATCTTTGGGTCCTAGAAATGTGCTATACAGATCCACAACTGAACTAGTATATTCCGACTGAGGCATGTACATGGATTTAATATATTCCAATTGAGCTATTAGTGGAATTATTAAGGGATCGGTAGGCTGCAGTATGTCTTCGTTCCTTGGCCTCAGTCTGAATCTGCTGTGCCAGCTGGTGTCTCCCTCTTGGAATATGATTATGCTTCAAGTACAGGCCATTTTAAACTGGGCCACCTAATGTAAATTATGTACCGTAACACGATTAAGCACTAAGCTTTAGACGTGGCAGTCGTTTGTGAAACAATAATTTTTGCTAATAGCTTTGCTTTGCCTTTGGTAGGCAAATTTGCAGCAAGATTCATGAAGATGTTCAGAAATTAACTTGAATTTTATTTGAATATGGCTATAAGTCACTTTAGAACTTTAATTGCTTGGCCATGTCCCATAACTACATAGACTTGATTGGTTTGTGAGTTTCGTGAATCATCATTAGTCATTTATGGCAATGGAGTTCTCATTTTTACTCAGTTTTACCAGAGAAGGCCATTTGAGACCAGTCTCCTTTCATGAAACTGACTCAGCACTTCTATTTGTCTTGCATTTTCATTAGCCATGAAAAATCAACAGCGTTCCATCTTGGGGCCTGGGCGTGCCTTCCATTGCGTAACTAGCGCTGTCGGGTAGTTAATCCAGCAATGCATCATAGTGACAAAGAACAGGTACAACCAGTTTCTGTGACAGGCAAGGAAGTCAGCTCTTGATTAAACACCTTTCTTGTGCCTGGGATACGTGTTTTTTGTCTAAGTGTGTACTGCAGTGTCACACTCATGTGACCTGAGTCTATTCAGAGGGCAATTATCAAATCCCTGTCATTGCCACCTCGGCAAAACAGCTCTGTCTGGAGACATCAATATATAAAGTGTTAACACAGAGTTGGTTATAGTGGTCTGATCTTTCTTGGTGCATTTTTCCATGGACGAAGTACCCTTATTTACTGTGATGAAATGGTCCTTGAAGTTTATATGCTAACCAAAGCCTCCTCGCTCAGCAGCCACAGTGAGAGACAGACTGGTAAGGCTTATGCTAAAGAGCGCTGAATCACTTCTTAAAGCTTTTGGGAAATTTATTTTGTAAGTCATGCATGAAGTAAGCTGTACGCCTATGCACTATAATGGGTAACACTTTACAGTAACTACATGTACATGAAGCATTACCGTAAGGCATCTTCAAACATTCGTTAAATACATTCATTATTGAATAACAAACTTGTAATGTAATGAACTGAAAACACCTCACCTTCAAAGGGATACTTAGAGTATATTTCATGATATGTTCATAAGTAAATAAATAAAAAAAAAAATCACAGTTTATGATACTAAACACCTAGCATGCCCACTCAAGGGATACTCACATTCATTATTCACTATTGTTCAGTGTTTAAAACCTCATCAAACATTAGTGAATATATTTATAAAACTGTTTCATGTAATATGTAGGGATATGAAATATTAATAAATTGTGCTGTTCATGTGCAAGTAATGAAAGCTTTTTAAAAACAATTTTTGAAACATATCTTTTGAAGAGCATGGGCTTAGAATCTTATTTGTTGTGTCAAAAGAAGGAAGGTGTATTTTATTGTATTTATGAACACATACAATTGACTCAAAGCATTCAGAATATTACATTAGGTTTGCTACACATTAATGACTGTATTTAATGGATCATTCAAAATTATTATGTAATTGTAATAGTGTTACTGTTGATGAATGTACCATGAATGCTTCTTGTATATGTAATTACTGTGAAGCGTTACTCTATATTCTTCACATTTAAGATGTCTAGAGTTGTCACTGCTATTTTGCTACCCTATTTAAATGTAATTACATAAGTAATTCCACTCAAGTACAAGTTATTCAAGTTATTCAATCAGAATATATTTCTGAGGAGATTAGACTTAGGTAAATCCATAATCCATAAATGTATAAGCAAGGGGAAAGTCAAAGGAAAATAAGTTAAAAAAATGGAGTTCAAAAAATGATTAAAAAGTACAGAGAAAATATGGCTCACAATTACTGTGCAAGACCTGTTAGACCACCAAAACTATCACCATCAGATAAACAACGCTTAAAGCTTGCATCTTTGAGAAAGAGAAAAAAATTAAACTGCTTCAGATCTGAAAACATACACAGGTGTTTCTGTCCATCCTTCAACTGTGAGAAGACAACTCAGCACTATGGGTCTGAAAGGATGTGTTGCTGTCAAGAAGCTGTTACTGAGAAAAGAAAAAAGAAGAAAATCAAACAATGAAGCTGCTGGTGTTCTCAGAATAGACTGACCTTCTCAGAATAAAGACCTCAATATCATTGAATATTTTTGAACTGTGAGAAATGTCCCTGTAGATTTCTTTGAAACACTGAAAACAAGATGCCCGACAAGAATGGAAGATCAAATATTTAATTCACTAAATACTGAAAAAGTTAAAACAATATTTAGTTTTGCTGTGTAACCTTCTGTTATATATATATGTTTTTTCCGATGTTGAAAAATGAATAACTTTACTTAGTGGCTGTTATGACAGGAAATAAAATAAATGAAGGATGATCACTGACTTTTGCACAATACTGTACAATACTGTAACTACACAATGCTCTTCTTGTTATTGTTAATATCTGGTTAATGTTGGATTAATTTGATTAAAATAAAATGAAAAACTAAAAAAATAATAAATAAATAAAAAAAAATAAAAGCCAACCTTTAAAAAAACGAGTTGACAGTCATGAGTTAGTCTTAATGCATGGCACATACTGAACCCTACATTCATTTTGTCACAAAAGCTGTTATTGTTCATTGTCGAGGCACTGCAAGTTCCTGTTTTACGGCAGAAACAGTCAAACACCAGTGCTGTTCTCCAGCAGAACCCGAAAAATGCAGTATTTGGGTCAGGTGACGCAATGCTTGACTTAACTCTGAAACATGAAATGAGCATTGGAGTTTTCTGCTTTTGCTAAAAAACTTAAATTGAACAAGAAAAACAAATTTTCAATGTATGTTAGCAGTATATTGTTGAGTTATTTGTACTTAATCAAAACAACCCAACTGCAGTTTGAATGATGCACAATTAAAAATGATTTATGAAAATTCATCAAAACGGAGATCTCTATTTTTGCGAATTTTTGAAACTTTTTGAATGTTCAAATATTCCTTAAACCCCAAACCACAATACAACAGTAGTAGTTTATTATAGACAATTTATTATATTACACTTTTATTATGATTCTAGTTTATTATTTGTTATGTCTTTTTCCAGTGTGATCAACAAAGCCAGTAAACTTTTAGCTCATGAGCTTCTTTCTTGGTAGCTAGGCTTACTTGCTTCACAGTGAGGACAAGCTAGACGCTGTAAACGGGACTTCTGATAAAACATGCGTTAATTAGAACATTTCTATAGCCAAAATAAAAGAAGCAGTGCTCCGACCGGATTCACCAACTGGGACCCCAGTATAAAAGAATATGTAAAGTGGCATGGTGAGGGTATTTATGTAAAGTACCTAAACGTTCATTTCGTGCTATCTGGGGTTTAGAAATGACTCACTGGGTTTTTTTCTTCACAGACCCTTAAGAAGAACCACATGTTGAGCAAGGGGCACTCTGGAATAAGTGCTGTATCACCACCCCGTATGCTATGGGAAGCGTCTCGATAGCTGTTGAGGAAGGCCGCAGACACAGCAGGTGAATGTAGCTCTTCACTATTACGCAGCAAGTGGGGGTCAATTACACTGAGTCAGAGGGAGTGGCTGAATTACACTGACTCGTCATCTGGCTCACAGTCTAATGTAGGCCAGAGCCTCGCTTCAGTAATCAGTGTAAGACAGTGTAAGTACAGGCATCATAATGATGCTAACACCAGCATTTAAATGCTCACTGAGCAACAGTGATTTGGTAAACTGCTACACACTAACTCCACAAGAGTGCTTCTTTCCCTCTCCCTCACTCATACTGTTAAAAATTGGCCTTTTAACTTAAAAAGGTTGTTAAAAGTTAATTGAACTTCGCATAGTAAGTTAACAGAACAATGAAAGTTTCCCTGTCAAATTCTTATTTAAATTTATTTAAAGCTTATTATTGTTTACTCAAAAGTTTAAGACAATCCAGTAACTCATTGAAGCATTGTGTAATTCACAGCCTGAGTTGGATTTTATAAGTAAAACTAAAATTTACTTGATTTCTTGTTTAATTCTCATGTTTTGGTTGATTGAGGATCGTACTTAGGGATAAATGTCTTAATCCTTAGAACTCTCAGTTGTTGTTGATGTAGAATGGTATACTTTATCATTAATAATTTCTCACCTGAAGCTCACTGACAATTGGAGAAATTCTGTCAAAAGTTCAGATATATACTATATTTGTGTTCATAAGTAGAAAATTAGCAATTAGTCAAATAAAAAATTGAAAATAATACAAATAAGTGAAAAATAAGTAGAATGTCCTTTAAAGTGATTTGAATTTGAATGATGTAAAGTGTACAGTCTTGTTTTTTTTAAAAAGATTTCTTTTTTTTTGGACAAATACGTCTCTGAATTCTTTACTTCTAATAGAAAGTCAACAGAATGGAATATTCCTGTTCTATTAACTTAATGTTAAAAATTGAATTAAGTCAATTAAGTAAAAGATTTAAGGCAGCCCAGTAACTAACTTTCTTAAGTTAACAGTCATTACGATATTCCATTTTATTTGATCTTTCATACACAGATCACTGAAACATGTGGAGAAATTCTGTCAAAGTACAGATTCTGAACTTTCAATTCATGCCGTACTTGTGTTTGTGAGTAGAATGTTTTTTATTATGATTTGAATTTGATGAAAAGTTATTGTCATGTATACAGTCTTGTCTTGCAGGGAAAACATGCTTTATATTTCACTATGTCTTTGTCATGTTTCTTGTTATTGAAACAAACAGAAAAAATACAGAATGTAGAAGTTGGACCGCACAGTTTTTGTACAGCATTAATACCAGCAAACCCAGAGATAGCATAACATGGCCTAGCAACACCTTAGCAGCCACCTGGGATAGCACAGTTATGATCAACTTGTTCATAAACTTTCCCCTTGTAGTTCAGTATGTAATGACATAATTACATTTGAATAGTACAACAAAACAACAAATGATCACTTACGGCATATTAACTTCTAAAGCAGTGATACTTTAATTCTCACTGTGTAATTCTCAGCTGTATATTGAAGCTAGTCTGAACTGGTGGCTTGCTTCAGATTCAACTAAATTCCCAGATTTTCAGTATTTTCCATTTGAAACGTAATGTTCTGAACCTCAGTGAAATTACTTCAGTGTTCTTCTCTGAACTCATGATGAAATTCAAGTGAAAAATATCTGAACCCTGAAGTTACTCAGGCTGTTATTCTGTTATTTTGAGTTCTGATGTCCCCAGCAGCACATTTTCATTTCTGGAATGCAGCAGAGGTTTTTATCTCCACATGTTCCTCATTTCCCTGGTGAATTTTCTTGGACTGCCCATCATCTGGAATCTCTTTTCATTTGTCAGTGAAATATAGCTGGGCGGTATTAGTCACAGCAAGCCGGTGAGCAGACTCAGATGGAATCCCGTTTACTCAAAGGCAAAGCAAAGCACTAAGCAGGACATTTCAGCTTCCTGAGCCATTTGGTGGAAACTTGTCAGTTTAGCATGATCGATTTCTGGTGTAGTAGGTAGGGAACGGCACAGGAAGTGCTTTGTTGAAAGTGCTTTTGTTTCTGTTTGTTTTTGCTAAATTAGTGGAACACTTGCAATGGTGCTGCGTAGAATTTCCAAGGAACAAATTGATGTTACTCAAAGCTCTGGGAAAATCAAACTGATTTACTTTCAGTTTGGAGCATTTAAAAGTAAAGCATATCAGATTGAAGAAGTAATAGACTTGCCCTTGAACATTCCATGGAAGGCGGAATTCCATAAAAGTAAAGTGGAGGTGTCTTTTTTTTTTTTTTTACTTGGAACAGGGCAAATGGACAGTTCCAGATCATTCACGCAGCTTCCTGTAGCCTTCTATGGAATTTTTGTGGCAAATGCTGGGGTTGCGAACCTCGGCTATTTGAAAGAGTTCATTCTTGAACCTGGCTCTGTTGCATCAGAGTTCACTCCTGATTGTTTTTGCCAAGTTAGCGGCAAAAGACATGTTTCATAAGCAAACAGTCTCACCCGGGTTCTAAAAACTCAGCCACGCTAATGTTGTAAACATCCCCAGGGCTGACTGTGTGTTTTTGTGTAATGTCTAACTTCGCCAGTGAGTTACCAACTTTTTTCAAGCTGCAAAAAACTCCTGGCCCTCACCATCCAAATGGCTGTACAAGAGGATTATTAGACCCCAAATGTACTCAAACAGTATAGATGCAGTGCTTTTTATTTCTCCAAATTAAGGCTGCCTAAAATATCATATGGATACTGTATATATGCTGTGCATATATTAATTAATGCGTTCTGACAATATACAATATAGACAGAAGTTGAAATGTTTGTTTATTTGAGCTCAAGCTGTGTCTGTCCTCAGTTGGGAGTTACTATTTATTGACAGTTATGTAGCAAGACAGCTAATCAGCCAATTTGGCCACTTTAGGCTGGCTTTACACTGTGAAACTATAAAGTCATCTGTGAGTTGTAATTTACATATTTATAGAATTTTTTATCATCATTGAATATTCTTGCCAGCTTTTATTTACTTCTTTTCTATATCTGTGTATCTACATGTATCTATCTAGGATATATTTATCTCTCTGAGTTTTTTTTTATCTGTTAGTGAATGTTAACCCCTTAAACCACAGGCTTATTACTTTCTAAGGCTTATTATTCAGTTACTACAGGTATGGGCCTTTTAAGGGGTTTAGCGTTTGAAAACAAAGGGTAACCACTTCTCACAGTAGCCATAAAGTTTTCATTTCCCTCAGTTTTTGAACCACGCATTTAGTCTTCAGTAACACTGGTGTCATATTTCTCAATGAAAATTTAAAAGGAAACTGGATTTTTGTTTTTGTAGGTGAGCAAACAAGCCAACATTTATTTATTTATTATTTTTCTTGTGTTTATGGTGCTATTTTCTCTATCGTGGCAGTTTTTTTGATAAGAAGAAAGCCGTCCGTCATTGTGGTGAGGTGTGAATTGTTTTCACAGCAAGGGTTTTTTGCTGTGAGTCATAACATTTCGCACACAGAGACAACAGTGTGCTAGCTATACTGACAGGAGATTTACAGGGAAAAATATTGGATTTGATTAAAAATATCAGACTCATTTTGCATTCTGTCGGCAGAATGCCCACTAGGGGGCCTGCAGAAAGAGGTTAAATAGCCATTATAGTTATAGCCTACTTGCTTTCTTATTCATTTTATCCTAGAAACACAAGGTCATTGAGGTCGTTAGTCCCTTCTGTAATAATTTCCAACCCAAATATATCTAAGCTCTGTGGTAAAATTATGGGGCGTTAAGATAGAATGAAATGAATCTAGGGTCATAGATTATGAACACAGCAGGCCGACAAAAGACAATGACACAAGCAGCCGTTCAAACAACTGTCTGCATTAGCTGGCTAGTTAACCCACCTAGCTACAAAAACATTAGCATCAAGAAACTCCTGTTTGTTGTCATGGATATGGAAGTTGACAAAATGGAAAACTACCAACCTTGAGTCATTGGCAGGGGCTCTCCATTCAATCATGTAATAAACATTTTCTGTTTAGTTTTCTTGTCCATTGATCCTATTTAACCAATGGTTTGAAAATATGTTGTGATGTGTTATTGCCATTTTGATTGGTTGGTTCATGAATCAGGTTTCTATTGCAAGTTGAGTTTACAAGTGAGTTGCAGCAGCCTAAGTGCAGGTTCACCATATATATACACATTACCTGTAAACTGTTAAACCATAGATCAGGTCTAACTGTAACACAGTTGAAGTTGGGCTATTTTCATCAGACTACATTAAAGTTTTGGCTTCAAAATAAACCTTACTCTTGGCTCCTCGACATGACCTGGGAGATGTTCACTGTTCGTTGTTTGAACACTCTCCATTATTACTAGGAATGCTGACGATCACCATTGTAGGCGTCACTCATAGTCATCACTAAAAAAGATAACAGCATAATTTGTAAATATGTGGTCATAGTATCATCTGTTTGACATTTTAAAGTGGCTTCTTCTGTCGTGCAGTCGATTCTTCTCCTGTAAAAACATGATTTCTCAAAGCTGTGGTTTTATATTTTTTTGATCTGTGAAGAATACAAACAAAGTCAACCAATAACAATCTCTTAGCAATCTGAATTCTTCTTAAGAACTATTACAGTGTATCCAAAAATAAAAGCAGCTTCTTGCTTCTTTTATGCAGTTATATAAAACACAGAAAGCCCCAGTTCCACACGCTGACTCATTTTACTATGTCCAACGTGGACATGCACGTGCTTTGACAACTCTAAATGCCTAAACTTCTATTTCCCATAACTTAAGAATGACTCAGCCAATTTGCATTGCTTTCCCATATGTTTACTGAATAATAAACTTTAGGATGTACTAAGCCTGGGAAGTTAAGTGTGTAAAAAGAGGATATCGTCAACGTCTCTAAATGTGTAGCTGATGAAACAAACGGGTACGATGGGGTTAAATATCAGTAGGAGCAGCTGTATTTCCACTTCTGTGCTCTGTTCATATCTCGTCGCGCGGCATTCCTTTACTGCTTTGTCTGTTGTCACGCAAACCTTATTTTGGAAGAACCAGCTGTAGAACAAGCATAGCTGGGTAATTCTAATGCATTATTTAGAGAACTGAAGCAAAGATAAATGTCTTTACTGCAGGAAGCAGAGAGGAATTGCTAGAGACAGTAAAAAGCTACCATGATTCCTTCACAGTAGGCAAACTGAAATACTACATGTATATAAAGGGCCCTCCGTTTAGGCCTCTAACAGCAAAGCTGTAATCCTCAATGTAATGTGTTACTAGGACCAGCCATTAAGTTTTTTTTTTTTTTTTGGATGTTTGGATTCGTGTCGGTAAATGCTTGATGTATGTGCCAAGCCACGATGATACACTGTCACATGATGTGAATGCGGAAGTGCAGACCACAGTGAGTCAGACGTGTGTAAACGTTTCGCTCCTAACTGGTACACTCACCACCCCAGCGCCCTGCCAAGCACAATTTGTTCAATGTCACTTTGTTATTTTTCACATTTTTAAGGGTTTATTTACAGTTTTCAGTTTGAAATTTGTATGTAATGCCTCTAGAAAGGAAAAGGAATTTTAGATGTTAGAGCAATTTTTTGTTTGTTTTCAAGGAAATGTTTTGAGGAACTTTTTGTCTAGTCACTTCTGACATGTGACATAAATGCATATCATGGTGATCGATTTTGAGCCAATATTGGGTTTTTTAGACCTTTGACACAGTAGCTAAAAAGCAGCTGTGGCCAAAAGTCCTGAAAATATTTGCTTTGCCGTGTTTGCCGAGGTCTAAAGTTAGACATATAAAGACATATGATTTGTGGTGCTTATTTTTGTCTTGTCCAATGGAAAAAAAAACTTCATAGAAGATGTACAAATGTATAGAATATACTTTGTTGTTAATTAGAAATGGGACAGTACCAAATGGTATTAAATTCAAATTAAAATCTTAAGTATCAGCCAATACTGACGCGCAATTTTGCCTTTTTCTAAGCTTTAAAATTAGCTATAAAGCTTTCAGTTTTCATTAGTTACACTGTGAAGTGTTTTTTACTACAGTGTCCGCATCCACCATCAGGATTGCCAGGTTTGTGGTTTTGGTTTTGCTGCCAAACTTGGGCTAGTTTGAAAATGCAGTCTCAGGAAAAATTCTTAGTTTCTGGTGGGTGGCTTTGTAAGCAAACTTATGAGAAATCTGCTTGACCTGGCAACCATGCCTGCCATGGAGAGTGCTAAAAATACAGCAAGATCTGTGTACTCTTTAAAAAGAACAATAGGTATGATAACTAGTGATTAACCTGTGAAGTTAAGAAAACTGATAATTAGAGTTTAAAAATGATCGAGGATTATCTTAATATTTAAATAAGAGGTAAAAATGATAGAAAAATGCAGCACTGGAATGAGAATTGCAGAGGGAACTTACTGCCAGAAGTGTTGCTAAAGCTGTTAGCATTATGAGTGATATTCTAAATGTTGCCTTTGGTAATTGCTGCTGTGAGTTTTGTTAGAGGGAATTAAATGCGAATAAAAGAACTAACATGTCGAGAGGCACAAATACATTGTCTAGCAATCCATGAGTGAGCAGTACTGAGTTAATGTCCCCCCACCTGACCCTCCCACCCCCTCTTGAAAGCTGAACCCACCATCACCTGTAATTTGTTTTTTACAACTTGACCGCTGCCTGTAATCATATTACTGACTTATTGATTTGATTATGTTACTTGCTGTATCTCAGAAAACAATTATCACGTGTGATGCATTTAAATCATAAATTGTGTATAAATTAGTCATAGAGATTATCTACTTATTATGTTATTTCTGTGTGTGCGTGCTAGCTGTGACCGCTGATTGTGAACTTTGATTGTGTATACGAGCAGTATGAGTGTGGGAGGTGCGGGGGAAGTGCACGATTAATTGAACATCTGAAACATGTGAAACATATGAAAATGATGGTAAAAGATTCCTGTGCGAAAGAAGTAAGAGACTTAAACAGGCCAGAATCAATTTTTATTCAGAAAGAGCTCTGTATGATTTATATTTCATTCATATAGATTTTAATTTGAGGCAACTATTTTTTAAACTGTTTCTGTTAACCAGTTTCTCGGTTGTCATATAGCATTAGCCGTTTACCATTTTAATCAGCACTGGCTAGGTGTTGTTCAAAGACAGGGACAGACCTTAAATGATATTTACTGTGACTTTTTAAACAAAAACATTGAAAATAGCCTTGTATTGGGCTGTTCTTTGTTCAGTTGGTACAAGTTAGTTGGGTTTTACAGAGTAATGAGTAAGTACACTACCTTTTCTTGGATAATCTTGTCACAGAGAAGTATTAGTAATGCGTAATGGATCACTACCCCAACACTGGGGTATACAGTATGCTGTGAATTCATAAAAACAAAATGTTCTTACACAGGCCTAATTTTTTTACAAATGGCTGGCAAATCTGAATGACCAGCACTTCAGTCATCAGCGAATGTCCACACAGATGGGTGTAAATACGAGTTTTATGATACTCTCAGGTTACAGTTTAAGGGTGTGAAGTCATTCTAAGGCACATGATGCTTGGCACTATTTAAAAACTTCAACATGGGTTAAGTTTCAGTTAGCTAATCAGGTGGAAAAATACAATCAGACGAAAGTACAACATTGTCTTGACTATGACTGGTGACTGATAAGATGAATTATGTTTGACTGCTGAAGTGACACTGAAAACATCAAGTCATGTGACTGAATTCAGTCTTGAGGACTTTATGACAGACAGGCCTAGCAGAACAGGACAGAACCGGTTCAGTCAGGCATGGAAAATGTAGAGCTAATTGAGATGTAGCCAGGGTGGAGAATCCATTCATTGACAAAGGGTGAGGTGTTCACTTAATCAGTTTGTACTTCATTCTTCAATTCATCAATCAATTTTATTATCTTTAAGTGGTGATTCAGCCAAAAAGCAAATTTACACAATTTACAGATAAAAGTATGCCAGATAGCTAAAAACAGTAGCAGTGGCTAGACTATAGTACTAGCCTTCTTGAAGCCTGAATATGTCGTTTTGTTTGAGATTACTCAGCAATTCAGTGTTGTTTGAGGCAAGTATGTGATGATTTAGCCATAGTTTGTATGATGCTAACCTTGTGACTTTAAGTTTCCATTACTTGTTAGCTTTTTTAGCCACGTAGCTCCAATGCCAAAACCTGGGGAAGCAATGTTGGCCACCAAACATAACTGCATTTATAGTAATTAACTGGGTCATGTTGATTTCTGGCTAGACAATCATATTAACAAAAGCGAATCCTTTAGAGACTGAATCCCAGAGCTAGCTGAAATTAGCATTATATTTGCAGTGTTGATCATATACTTATAAAGAAAGGGGCATTTCTACATTAAAGTCTGTTATAAAATGACATATGTAAACACCGAAAAAATAAATAAATAAATAAATAAATACATAAAAACAATGAAGTCCGTAAACTCAGTGGAATATCCTGTGCTTTATTCCATGTTGGTGCAGATTGTGCTATTAGATAGCTAGGTAGTATTAGCTTAAGTATTAACATTACCTAACTTTATCTTTAGTAAGTATACACTTATACTTGTTCTTACTTGTGCCTCGGTTCACAGGATTGAATTCCATGCTGGTCTAAGCTGTTTTTGGCTGGTCTGGTCCTGTTTAGCTGGTCATTCAGCATGGTTATGCTAGTTGTCCAGCATACCAGCATCCAAAACACAGCATATCGTCACTGTCGTAAGAATCTCCAAAATAGTAAGTTTACAGAAGAGGGAAAAACATTCTTCATTTTAAGGTAAGTTAAAGTAAATTTTATTTTAAGCAATTTTGGAGCTTTTCTCTTGGTCCATTCATCATGAAAATTCCACACAGTGTAAAGGATGCCTGCTGTACTCAAATGGTGTAGAAAAGTAAAAAGTAAAAAAAAAATGGAGATTCATGTTTTCCTTGGACCGTGACAATATGTTGGTTTAGCTGGTGACCAGTCATGCTGGTCTATGCTGGTTTTTTTCACCAGGATCTTTTAACATTTAAATAATGGAAATCTAAAAAACTAAATGAATTTGCAGTGAAGATAATGGCCTTTTGCTGCTTCAGAAAAGTACTTTTGGCATCTAGTTTTACAGTAAAGCTGATGATACAATATGTTTTGAATGTCCTATTGACACATCTTTATCACATTACAGTACCCATATAGTCAGTTGTTTATTACAGTACAGTTTGCCTGAACTGTGAATATTTTCCCAGAATCCAACACATAAAACTATAAAGGACAAGTGTCACACAGGCTTGAACACAGTACAACATTGTAGAAGCTTCAGATATTCTTCACAGTGTGAGCAATACACTATGATCGGGCTACCCGAAGTAAATCTCGATTTAGTATGAAGCATTCAGGTTAACAACAAATCCATTTACAGCTTTCTCTGTGGTTTGTCTCTGTGGAATCAGCCAAAGATTAGTCTCAAAGACTCACTCAGCAGCACAGTTCATAAAATTTAAAACTCTACTCACTTTCATAGCTACATGATTAACAAACTAAAGGTTTTTAAGGGGTTAATGTGTCATGAAGATGCAGACTTGTAGAGTACAAGCACAGTCAGTTGTGTAGCCACGTGTGATACCTAAGCAGTTCTACTGTACACGTTCCATGTGGGTGTGGAAAAAAGTACATCATACAGTCTACTGCCTAATACACGTAACCTTATTCTGCTATAGAGGGTGGAGTTAAATTTGTTGCCTGTTGTCATTTTTAGTGTTCTAGTTTTAACTTGAGTATTATTTGATCTTTACTGAGTAAAAAGTCAAACTTAATTTTTTTTTAATTTCCACTCAGAGTACAAGTTATTCATTTTTTATGGAAAAAAAAAACAACAAAAAACATATTTGACAGAAAATAACAATAAAGTAAAATACAGAAATTCTTCTGTATTTAGTGAGCCCACACTTTGCCTTTATTGTTGCTTTCATTCTTTTCAGAAGAGCTGCTTTTAGTTTTTGAAAAGAATTGGCAGGGATATTTTTCCACACCTCTTAAGTTCAGTCTCAGAAGTTGTTTGCATTTCTGCTTCTCACAATTCATGTATCTCACGTTCAATGATGTTTTTTTTCACTTATCCATTTTACATTGACTTTCTTTTTTATTATTCAACTGTAGTATCTTATATGTAATCTCCTTGGAAATATTATCTGAAAAATGAATAACCTAATGGCCTTGAAGTCTTCAGATTGATAGCTGAATGATAAATGTAGAGTTTATGGTGTTAATGTGGTGTAAAGATGCAGGGTACATGTACAAGCACAGTCAGTTATGTAGTCACATGTAATACATAAGTAACAGTTCTACTGTATCTTCCACGTGGGTGTGGAAAAAAGTACATAATACAGTCCACAGCCTAACACGTGTAAACTTCATCGGCAACAAATCGTGGGGTTAATTTGTTGTGTTTTTGCCATTTTCCAGTTGTATTTTAATTCTGAGTAATATCTAATGTCTTATTTATCTGTATTTTTCAAATTAGATATTTTTTAAAGATGTTTGATGGTTCTCCCATATCTTTCTGACATTAACTGAAATTTAAGGGGGGAATCAAAACCCAAACCATTGTAGTTATCAAAATAAATATATGAGGCTTTTTTACCGCACTGGCTCAGAGATGGACCTCATCAGCTCACAAAGGTCACAAAGCTGTCACAAAGTTAAACTGCAATGACACAGTTTGTTTTTTTTTCTGTGTTCCTGGTAGTGTGTTTCCAGTGGAGAACTTTCTGGAACCACTCCACTCATATATCAAGTGCTGTATCATTCGCATAGTACACACTTTTCTGGAAACGCTTGAACATCAGCTGTTATATCGCTCACGTAGCACACATTTTTCTGGAAACGCTTGAACATCAGCTGCCCAGCGACTGTAGCTTATGATTCATTAGCTTGTGTAGATGTGAAAGTTGATTTTATTCTAAGCCACAAAGTTCAAGAGCTGATTCACAGGATGGTTAAGCCACCCTGTCCAAAGGCATGTCTTAGCCACCCTGTGCCATTACAGGTTAGACTGCAACTGTCTCATTTCACAAATCAGTGGACAAGGGATGAGCTGTTACATATACATTACGCATGTGTATGGTATTGGTGTGACTAATAAACTTTTTTTTAATTTCTTGTTTTTGGTTGTGTGTTCTTGTTTTAGCTAAAGGCTTATATGAGTGTGAAAGGACTCAGTTATGTGTTTACTGTATTTTTTATATTAGATCCTTGCACTTGGCTAGTTATTTTATTGCTGGTTACACATTAATTCTTCCTTTTGACGTCAATGCTCGGTGTTTGCAGTTTGGCAGGCAACACATGACCTTTACCACAGACAGTGTCCAGAGGGAACACTTTTATTGATCTACTTTAGAAAACTTTCTATCTGTTGGTTTGCTTTAATAATACTCATCTTTTCGGTCACAAGTATCTATCTATCTATCTATCTATCTATCTATCTATCTATCTATCTATCTATCTATCTATCTATCTATCTATATATGTAGTGCTATAAACTATAATATATATAGTACTCAAAACATTGATGAACAAACTTCATTCTTTAACACTACACTTATTGTATTCTTATTGCACTTCACTACTGCAAACTTAAACTTGCTGTGATATATATTTGACAAAAACAGCAAGCTAATTAAAGCTTTTCCATGGGTAAAGGACTTCTGTCAAATGTAAATATGCACTTCTCTCCTGACCAAGACGTCATGGCCTCTTATGCACTTATAGTGGTGTGAAGATTACACTGTGTTCCAAAGGGCGGCCACAGCATCCTGTGGCCATCGCAGAGGCTTGACTACAGAGCACATTAGCTGAGTGGAGGATGTCACTGCACACTTTCAAAACCTTGAAATAACACACGTAGGAGGTGCTCATTTCCCCTGGCTAAAGTCTGCTAATGAACACACTCACAACAACATAAATAAGCTCATAAACAGATTGAATACACAATGTAATTTTGATACTCTTTTCTGACTTTAAAAAAGTCAGAAAACTCTTAATTTCACAGACAACATCATGGTAAATGAAGCACTGAAATGTTCTCCTGTGTTTGTGATGCATGGGAAAGTGAACCAGCCATATTTAGCTTAAGCAAATTTGTTAACTCCTACAACCTGAGGCTTATTAATTTAGTTATTCATTTTAAGGCATTTTCGGAAACAGCTATCAGGAATTATTTGGTAACTCATGTGAAACTAAAGCTGGGCCTTCACTACATGACTTTTAACCCACTTTTAAGTCTGACTTGCTCCTTCTGACAAATTGTCACACCACAATAGAGCTCTGAAATGGTCAAAACATATATGTGTCCTGTAGTATGAGATGGTCATCATTGTAACTGATTGAGTGATTCACACAACTGCCAGTGAGAGAGCTAGCAGAAAGAAAAAAAATACGAATAACCTGAACACAGGCAAAAAAAAGAGTGTTTATAGTGTCTACAGTGTATGGACCCAGACATCAAGTCAATCTTTTCACAAGTTCCAGTCAGCTGCCAGTTTGTCTTAAAATTCTCCCGCTCTCACTGTGATGAAATGTTTGAACACCCCCAGTCAAATTGCATGTTTCTAAGTGAAAATAATTTAACATTCTCTATAGAAAACAAACATTTCTGCATATTTTGCTGCACAATTTGCTGCTTAAATAAAACCTGAAATACAAAATGTGCCATAACTTTTGCACAGGCCACATTTCAGGTTTCCTTTTTGGCCCTAATTTGTTAAATTCAGTACATGAACAGTGTTAATGCATTAAAATGTGCAGAAGAGTGTCCTCTGTAGAGCAGTGGTCACCAACCCTCTTCATGAAGATCTACTTTCCTGCAATTTAGTTACGACCTGCATTTAACATGCTTACCAAAGACTAATGCATCGTATCCAGCCTATCAATGGCTTCTGAAGAAGTTAATTAGCTGGAGCAGGTGTCTAAGAGCATCTTCATGACCAAAAGGCAAGAAATTCTGTAAAAGGCTGGTGTTAAGTGTGTAATATACTCCATTTTAGAAATCTGTTAGGATTGTAAAAGGTGTGTAGTGTACCCCTGGCTTTATATGTTAGTTACGCACTTGAGATGGTGAGCAATTGAGATGTGGACCCCCGTTTGGGTCCTTGGGAAATAAAGAGTTTAAAAGCATGTTACTTTACATATGAAACAGCAATAGAAAACCTTGTCTGCTGTTGTCATACAGTGTTGTCATTTGTATGCAGTATTGGGATAGGAGTACTGGGATAGGAGTACAGCTATACAATGCCTCTGGGCCTTCACAGCAAAGAAGCTACTGAGGATCATGGTAGATGCCAAATCCCCAGCTTCCTTACCCCTCAAACTATGAAACTCAACTCTACTGCAGCTCTGTTTCACAAAGCAAGATTGATCACATTTTTAACCTACTCCTGTCATATAACCATAATCCTGTGAAGATATAATAGTTTGGCTATTTAAGCGTTTATATTCAAACTCAGCAGCTGAATGGCACAACATAGTTAGGAAACGTATGGAAGTCTTTAATGATGCTCTTGTTTGGAAAGGAAGTAGAGGAACTTGCCAAAGTAAAATGTACTGTGACTCATTTTAATTGCCATTGAGCTGGAACAGATCCTCATATCTTTGTTGAACTCAGATTAACTCTCAAGAGCCTTGAGTTGTTATTGTGGACACATTCCTTTAAAATGTACAAAACTTCAGCTATATGATCTATAGCACTAGCTAGCATATGTAGTATGTGCTATTTAAACTTCATACTAGAAAACCATTTTAAGTTGTTTTGCCTTTTTCCTTCAAACACTTCATTCAGCATGTAGCACTTCACTTCTGTCCTTCAGACTGACGGGTTTTCCATACTGAAAGGCTCATTATATGAAGCCATATCAAACCTGACAGGCTGACAGGATTTAAGCAGGGATTGCTTTTCTATAATGTGATGCCTGCAGTTATTAATGAGACTATTAGACCACTACTAAAGACCCACCTTGCACCACAGACTCAAGACTTGACTCAGATTTGCATTAATTGACGTGAACATCTCTGATATCCTCTATTTACAAACAGGATTTAAAAGTTTATAATCTGTACTTTTGACAGAATTTCTCTTCTTGTTTTTTCTCTGAGCTACAAAGGAGAAGTAATCATGCTTGAAAATGAAATCACGTTTCTGTGAAAACCGATGATGACAGCACCTTATAAACGCTAACCTATTGCTGCCATTCTTAATACTGTACTACTATGGAGGTTGCATAGGCTAACTATTGTGAGCAGCAAATATATGAGCAGACAAAAAGACACTAGATAAGTCGGGACATTTGTAGCAGTACTCTATAAGGCCCTTAGAGGAAAGAAATAAAGGAACTTATCAATGTAGTGTACTATAAGCCGGTGACTCACTTTAATTACTGTTGGCCCAGTTATGCGTTAAGCACATCAGTGCACTTCATTTTTAGGACCTTCAGATAATGATGATTTGCCCTTGCCCTGAATGCTAACTACACCACTATCTAATTCCTACGATAAGCGCTGAAAAAAAAACATGGCACAACAAGGAAGTTAGGTTTGAAAAAATGGGTCAGTTTCAGTCTTGTTATTCATCTCAGTAACTACACAACATTTTTTCCCTTTGTTGGCCAAAAAGTCCCAAAGAAAGATGTTAAGTGTCTGATTTTTTAAAATATTTTTGTGTTATACTGGGAGTCAAAGAGAACCAAATTTCTGATTAGGGATCTGTGCTTTTATTTCAATATTCATATATGGGGTCAGTTTTTGTACACTCTTGAAAAAAATGGTGACAGAAAGGGTTCTTTTATATTAACCACCTTTGGTTCCCTAAAGATCTACTCAATAAATGGTTCTTTGGTCCTATTTCATAAGGAGTGTCTCTAATAACTATATAGTTACACTTTAACAATATATGTAGCAACAATGTAACTACTGGTGAGGTATTCACTGTTACAGCTGATACATACATACATGTATATCACCTGTTTTTACTCATGTAATTACACTAGTGTATATTCGTAATATATGTAATTACACATGTGCAATAGAGTGCACTGCTGTTTTTTCAACAGGTCTTCGAGTGTGTAATTACCTACATTATGAGAGTACTGACACTGCATCTGCACAGGAAATGCCAACTTTCCTATCATTTAGCTAGCTATATCATGTATGTATGCTTAATAACACAGTTATTAGAGACAAAGGGAACCAACCATTTTTGCTAATGAGTGTGAAGAACCTTTTTAAGGTTTAAAGAACCTCCAAATAAAGGTTTTATATCAATTCAAGTTTTTTTTTCCCTAAAACTATACATCCAAACCAAGAACCATTAAGGAACCTTTAGTTAAAAGAATGTAATACTTTGATATTTCATGATCCAGTCACACTTCACCATCATAAAAGGAACATGAATTCTGTTCAGTATCAGAACATTAGGCCATCCCTCTATGACTTGAGGCAGCTCTGCAACTAGGTCATGAAACAATAGACTGATCAAAGCATACAAGGAAGGTTTTTTTTTGGTAAGGTCAGAGTGGGTCTATAAAACTCAACCTAAACCCTAAAGAGGTGCTGTGGCAGAACCTGAAACAAAGTGTACTGTGACTCAATTGCCATTGGGAAAGAGAACTTTCAGGAGTCTAGAGTTGTTATTGTGGACTTTTTGAATGTAACAGCATAAATACATAAGTAGTTATGCTGTTAGGTACGTGATGAATGGCATTTACAACTGATTCACATTCTGCATCAATAGGGTTTGAGGTTGCAACTTTTTTCTGCTTGTCAAACTATGACAAGAACATGGCACAAATGTGGGTTGAATGTTTTTCCTTTTTACAAAACAAGACCATACATTTAAGAACCATACATTCACGCCAAGAACCATTAAGGAACCTTCTTGACCTAAATGCTAATGAGGTGCTGAGGCAGAACCTGAAACAACTGTGAAATCTGTAATGAGCCTGCAAACCCAGTGTGACAAGCTTGTGGGTTGTGAAGAAAAAATTAGATGTTGATGTTCCTAAACTTCCACGATCACTTTTGGTATTGCAGTTCAGATGAGAGGTTTTCACACTTTCACTTGAACACAATTTTGGACAGTCGCTTTCAGTTTTATGTTTTATGAGTAATTCCATATAGTTCTCTATTTCAAACACCACAACTAAAGAATATGTTGGTTCTTTTTCAATCACAGAAGCAGCATAAAAGAGTTTTATTGACGCTAGCTAAGGAAATGTTCCTTTTCATTTCCCAACTCTTACATTAGTACACTGTTTCCTTCAGTAATACCTCCCAGTAGTACAGTGTTATTAGGGTCCAAGCAGGCAGTGTGTAGGACCCTATTGTTTTTGCTTGGATTCTTCTTCTTCTTCTTCTTCTTCTTCTTCTTCTTCTTCTTCTTTTTCTCCTGAAAAACGTGTTGTGGAGAACAGACCGTAAGGCCTAGAGACACCAAACTTGGTGGGTAGATGTAGTTTGTGTGCATCTCGCCAGGCAACAAAAATGAGGGCGCTATAGAGCATCAAAACACGTTTTGCTTCATAACTTCTACACCATGATGTGTAGAGACAAAATTCTTTTTTCTGCCTGATTCCTTGGGTCAAGCCAAACAACTTTGCAATTTGGACCATTTAGCTCCATCCACTTAGATTTTTTGCTAAATTGCATAATATGCAAAACCTACTTTTGCGAACTAGTTCTAGGGTTTTCACTCAATCCTCATGTGTCTGGTATCAAAAAATTCAGAAGAGTGTGAACCTCAATAATTATCAAAAAAATATTGACTTTTTTAAACAATATGGCTGCCGTATGCTAATGAACCCTTCTGAAATAGCTCATAATTGATTTAAAACTCTATAAGTGGAGAATGCTTCTGCCTTAAACATTGAAACCTGACATGCACATTTAGGACAAGATTCTGTGATAGCATATCAATTTTGGTGGGCATAGGTCACTGGGGGCGGGGCAATTGCCAATTAACTGTTTCTCAGCATCCGTGCATCCAATTGAGCTGAAACTTGGCATGTAGCATCTACTAGACAGACTATAAGTGAATCTTGATAAAATAATTTGATTCATTGAAATTTATGGCCGCCATCAGCCAATCAGCATTCAGCAGGCTTTTGACAGGCTTAACATTGACCAATCATGACGAAACTTGAATGGTATCTACATGTAGCCCCTTTCTAACAACCAGTGAAGTTTCAACAGATTTGGCCACTGGGGGGGTGCTATTCATAAAAAATCATATATTATTACATTATATGAACATATTATTACTATTTTTGACCCAAGCTCTGTATGAATCTTATGTAGTACAGTATGCCAAACAATTTTACCATCACATGTTTACTATAAAAATGCATAGTTTTTTTGTATTCGTTAACTCTTTGAAAACCATGCTTTTCGAACTAGTCTCTGAGTTTTGATCCAAACTTCTCGAATTTGGGCTAGAAATACTCTGTGGCCTCTCTAGGTAAATAATTATCAAAATAATTTTGACTTTTTCACTCAACCTGGTGTTGCTCCATCAATACATCACTGCGGCCATGGCATAGCCAGCTTGATTTGCTATAATTCATCAGTCTTTGGTTATATCATCTCAAAACTTTGAGCACTTATATATATATATAGGGTGTGCAAAATTTGGTCCAGATATGACCTTTAGAGGGTGCCTTAGTTGTCAAAAACCTCAAAGATCATTAAAGATGCTATTACAGTGTTATTACAAAGTCTACAGATAAACACATGGTGCCATTTGATTCAGTTCACTGACCTGAATAACTTTGTAATTACATGTTATGTCAAATATTTCACTCCTTGTGTAGTATTTTGAATTATTCCTTCAACAATTACAGCTTATTATACTAAGGTCAAAAGGTCAATCTGAACATAACTCAGTGAACAGCTTTGATCAAGTTCCCTGATCACTTATTATAACATGTGGAGACCTTTTGACCAATTCTAAACCACTTTCAGTGAGCTCCTCTGTGCCAAAAGGGTCCCTTATGAGTGCACTGGGTCTCATTATAGCCTGATTATCAAAGCCTTAAAGATGGAGAAACAAAACCCCTTGCAAACACAACTATGACAGATATTTTACATTACTGATGTATTTTTGACGTCTGTGTTGATAATCCTTTGCATGTTCTACAAACCTTTGTAGATCAGTCCATAGAAATGTAAACATATGTTGAAAGTAAAATGGTTCATGACAAATGAAGGCCTTTTGATAAACTCAGACTTCATTTCAGCCTCTATGCCTATAAGACCCAAACTGCATGAGGCCTGATTAGGCCTATTTGGCTCAAAGTGCAAAGAGCTTCTTGTGCTTATGCGTTCTTGGACCCACTCATTGCCGCTTGTGGCTATATTTTATACTTATATCTACTTGTACAAGTTGCTTTAATAGAAGCGTTTATACTCTTACTCAAGTAGGTTTCTAACAAATTATTGTAACTCAATGCACATTGTGTTTCACTCTTCCAGAGATTCCTGATTGGTGCTTTTATTGTCCGTTAGTCACCACCACAGCTCTGTCAAATTCTAAGGAGTCACATTTTACATGACTCTATTTCATCAATCAAACACAGTCACATACATATGGTGAACAAGCACTTGCATTGTGAAAGTGATGTGATTCTATCAGACTCTGGAGGACTAACACAAAGTCTGGATCGGTGGGCAGGAGATCACCTCTGGCCTCAGATTTAAGATACATTAGCCCCTGTTCTAATGACATGCTTTGTTGATTTTCTAAGTGAAAATCAGTTACTCGAAATTGGAAAAAAAATATAAAATAAAATATAAAATGTGCCATAACATTTGAACAGGCCACATTTTAGGTTTTATTTTTTCCCAATATGGTCAATTCACCAAATAAACAGTCATTGTGTGTTAAAATGTGTTCTCTATTCTTATTTTTTCCTACAAAATCAACAAAACTTCTGCACACGACTGTATGTTTTCCATAAAAGCTACCAAAACTGGGAGTCACATTAGTTGTCAGTTAACCTTTTCAACTCGTGGGACCACCAGTGGTTCCAAAACGCACTTCGTCATATTCTTCATAACTTTCATATTTCATAAGCTACATTCGAAAGGTGGATGTCATATGAGAGCTGTAACTGTCTTCTTTTCAGTCAAATAGATGGGTAATGTAATTTTAAACCCTTATAATAAAAGAAGCTGAACTCACAATTTTTTTTGTTTACTGAAAATTGACCCATTTTTCCACAAATCTGGGCTATGAACTATAAACAGATGGTGTCTCTTCAGTGATCTGCTCTGTAAAAATGATTTTTATAAAAAAGTACAAAAAGCATCTAAGATTTTTGGCTTTCAGCAGTAAATTGTAAGCATATAGCAATGATCATAAAACACATGTTCTGTTAATTTGAGGGGAGCTTTTACAAAAAATAAATAAATAAATAGAATAAAAATTTACAGTTATTTCATGTAGTTACTGAATAATTTGCCTTACGATTTGGTCATGTAAATTCAGATGGAAAAAACAAAATATACCCTCTTCAATAAGAGTTAAATATGCAGTTACAATAATAGCTTAGCTCAAAAGAGACTTGAGTTCCCTTGAAAACAATGATATCTGAAAATGAACCATTATTTTATGTATAATAAAACATTTCTACTACTTTCTGGTACTTCTAAAACAATGAAAAATTAAGGCATACATGATCCTGCATTAGCAAATTTGTTTCTGTCCTGTGGTCTATTTTATCAGCATATAGGTGGAAAATCATTAGCTCTTCTGTTTTGTGTCAGCTGGTACATTAAACTGTACATGTATTATTACAGCTCAATTTCATTGCCATCTTCAAATTTTATTTTGGAACTGTGTCCCATGCATATTTGGCCTGTAACTCACTATTTGAGTAGTATTTTTATGAATTTCTTTTACTCAAGTAGGTATTCCATCTACTTTTATTATTAACTTTTTATTATTATTATTTTATTATTATCACTATTATTACTATTTTATTATTATTATTACTACTTTTATTATTATTTTAAGCAAGAATATTTGTACTTGAATATAATTTTAGCTACTTTACCCACCTCACACAATTTTTTTACCCACAATTTTAGCTACTTTACCCACCTCCATTCCTGTCTCCAAATTGATAACTTTATAGGAGAAGGAAAAAATGGAGTAACAAATACTTCTGGGCCATTTTGACTGGTCATTTCATTATATTCACAAAATGTAAAGTAATTGACATTTTCAAAAGGTGTTAAAAAATAAAAACAGTTAAACAGACTTAAGGGGTTCTGATATAACAGTGGCAACAATGGGCATAGAGTTGCATGTTTTGTTGTTTTTCTAAGTGAAATAAGAACACATCTTCCACAAAGAACACAAGATTAACCCACAGTTACTATTTATTGCTGAATTTAAAAGACTGGGAAAAATGTGGCACATATGTTTTATGTGCTCTTTTTTCCCCAATATGTTAAAATTCAAAATTCTGCACTGAAATTTGCAGAAAAATGCCCTGTAGAGCATGTGCTAACTTTTTTTTTATGTAGCAAATCAACAAAAGATGTCATTTGACCAGGAGTGTTCCAGAAGTTTTGTGTACAGCTGTAGTTTAATAAAGTGTAATACTGTACCACGTTGAATTAAAACCCAAATGATGTATTTACAAGATAGCCAAGATTGATGTCAAGCCAAACTTCCAATCATGAGTCAGTCCAGCCATTAAAATGTCCAAGCAGGTGGACAGGGGGCAGTGATGACGAAGTGAGTGGTAGTTCTGTGGAAGCTTCAGGAGGAGGAGGAAGGTGGAGGTTGCAGGAGGAGGAGGTACGAGAGAATGAGCTCATCGCAGCTATATGAGTCTGCAGCACGATGGGCTACATCTTTATGCTTTCAATGAGTGGGCCTACTTCATTCCTGCGACTGCTTTAGTTGTACACATAGATACATTGGCCTGCTAAGCGTACCACAGTCATATTCAAACATCAGCTAACACAGACACTCATACAAGCAGCTTGCCTTTTCCCTTAGAAGTCAAGGGTTGTTTGTTTTCTCTATTAGACTATTCAAATGTCATTATATAATTACAAATATGATGACATAATAGTGAGTTATACAACAAATTACGTGTACAATTGATTAATATTCAGTTTTATCGGTTTTAAGTCTGTCTAAGTTTGTTTGATGTCAATAAATGACAACAAAGTGGCAAAAATGTGAAGTATGGCTTTTCTTTTCCCAAAACAGGACCCTATGTACAACAATACTGTCTCATTAAACTCAAATCACAATATCATATTTCTTCTTCTTCTTATGAACACAAATGTGACTGAAAGTTTGTGTAAAAATAAAACTATTTTAACTCTCTTCTAGCCTGATAAACCTGATCTTTTGTAAATACATTACCCTTTTGTTGCCAAATGAAGGCTAACGCAGAGAGCTTATAGCAGGTTTTACAGTGGTTATGGCTGTATTTGGAGCTGTATTTGTAAGTTGTGTGATGTTAGAGCTGGTTTCTCTCACTCTGGCTAGTGATGGCAGGTTCCTCTAAGTGATCTGATGTGTGAATCATGTTTCTATTTTTAGCCCTTTGTTTATAATATGAAGGCTAAAAGCAGAGATGTAATATAACAGCAGCGAGTGGGGTTTGGGTGATTTTGGAGCTGGACTGCTGGCTGATGGATGGTCACAGGTGGATGAAATCACTCTGGATTGTGATCTGATGTATGAACCATGTCACTTTTTAACCCTTTGTTGGAATATGAAGGCCAAAAAGCAGAGCAATAATAACAGGATTTTAGGTGGTTTCCGGGCCGAATTACTCACTGATGCTGATGTCACAGCTAGATGACGTCATACTTGCAAGTTAGGGGCTAGTTAGTATACCTTATACTTAATCAGGCTGTTTTGTTACTGTGCCTATCGTTGCTGTCAGGACAAAACTTTGTATCTTCATTTTTGACATTTTCCTTTTTTTCATTTTTCCTTAATTGAAAATACCAGTTGACATTTACAAAGTGTCAACATTTCATGATGAATAGACCAATAGAAATGACCAGAATGACTTAAAATAAAATCTTGTTACATTGACTTAGATTGAAAGTCAATCATTTCTTGTGCTTTACATTTAGTCAGGGAACAACACTGTACCATAATCCACTGAAATTATATTTTCTAAGTTGTATTGACTCCACACACCCCATCTTGTCTGTAGCCTTTTTATTTTATTGTTCTGTTTTAAAACATTAGGTTATGAAAAAGTAAAAAACTGAAATGAAATAAATTAGTTAAATATACAGTTGGACATTAAAGTCACTGCTGTACCTTTGAGGGAACATTTACATTGATTGTACCTTGATGAATGAAAAATGTACCTGCACAGAATCTTTATTTCTAACAGTGTTTGATTGGCTGCCCTAGACTGTGCCTCATTCAAAAAGCAGTCCTGAGTGAAAGGTACAATTTGAAACTTTTGCAATGTTTATATTTACTTTTATTTCAAAACACTGAATTCATGATAGGGGCCCTATAATACATACCTTACATACATACCTTACCTTATCATATCCTGTTCATTCACATTGAGATAGATATAGATAGATATTTAACCGCATTTGCAACCTTAAAAAATACTTATCTTTCTTGTGTGAATGTGCGTTTCCAAAAGAATCAAGCATACTTGTTTACAGAGCTGATTCCTTTGTGCCAGTTTTCCTGCTATTTCCTTTTGGCTGAGGGGAATGTGCAGATGGAAAATGTGGCTTTGGGCTCTGGCCCACATTCCTCGTGTATTTCACTCGTTATGTAAAACTGTAGGATCTGCCACATAACAGAGGATACAAAGATATGCTAAGTCTCAAATGTGAATAAGATCTCAGTCAGCAGTTTCTATTTCCATGTAGTGGTCCGAGGGAAATATTATTATTATACGTAGGAAATTGAATCTGGTCAAAGTAGTATATTCACTGTATGTTGTCTTAACACATTTAATACAGTAGGGTGATCATATTGTCAGTGTTGTAAGAGACTCTAACATGTCTGAAACAAAGCATTTAGGAGAACAATGTGAAATCAAGTAACATAAATGCATGTTCTCTAAAAAAAACAAAGAATATTACCATATCGCTGCTGTCAGAACAAAACCTTTCATCTCCAAAATGGAAACTTTACAGGAGAAGGAAAAAACATACTTCACTTTTAATGTAAGTCAATGTCACCAGACTTTTTCCCATGTCGATCTGGGCCGTTTCTTTTGATCTGTTTATCATGAAATTTACAGACAACATAAGCGGCAACAGGCATTTTCAAATTAGGTCAAAAAACTGAAAAATTACAAAAATGGAAATTCAAGTTTTTATTCTGACAACAGTGATATGGTAGTGCTGTAAAACTTGAGTAAATTAACGATCTTAGTTTTGGTTCAAAATCTTTCTGATTCAGTCTTGTCTCAGTCTCAGGGTAAGGTGGACTCAAGACTAGCTGAGTGTAATGCCTCCATCTGAGGAAACTGGTTACTAAACTTTTTTTCTATCATTACAGAACAACACAGGCCTTTGTCTTGACTTGGATTTGACTACTACACAGCCTTGGTCTTGACTCGGGCTTGATGTCTCCAAGTCTCAGTCTTGACTCGGAACTTCTTCTAATGGTCTTGACTATAACACTACCATACAGTGCTACACAGAAGTCAGAGGCCACCACATTTATTTAACTTCCAGTCAAAACAGTCATTTAGTTATAAATATAAGCATATAGCATATAAGCTACTTATGTTTCAGAAGACGTTCTTGAGGAGATCACAACTACATAATCCACTTGTATCAGGGAGAGGAAAGTGGAAGGAGAGGAAGTGCAAAGGAACAGTTTCAAAATATGTATGTATTAAAAGGTATAGAGAGAAAGTGGGGGTCCTAACAAATGGACTGGTGGACGTGGTAGACAGTAAAACTCTCACCATCAGATAAACAGCTTCCTCTTTGAGAGAGAGGAGAAAATCAAGCTCCACTCTTACTTCAGATCTGGAAAAAATCCATAGGTGTTTTTTTTCCATCCTTCCACTCAGAGGACAACTCAACACTATAAGTCTGAAAGGATGTGTAACTGCCAAGAAGCTGTTACTGACAAAAACAGACAAAAACAAAGACAATTTGCACTACAACACCAAAACTGGATGACTGAGATGTAATGTTTTATGGGCTCTTAAATCTATATTTGTTATTGGGATTATTTGGATCGTGATAAGCAGAAAAGGCAACCAACTTCAAAGACTGAACTTTGGAGGTGTGTAAAAATATCCCTGCAGGTTTTTTTGAAAAACTGAAAGCACGTCTAACAAAAACCAAGGAATGGAAGCTGTAATGAAGGCAAATAGTGAAGAATTAGATATTATATTTAGTTGTTGAAGCCTCTGTGTAATTTTTGGTCAAATAGATATTTTCTGCTTTTTCAAATAGGACTACAAAAAACTACAAAGTTACAAAGTGTTCTTATTACAGTGATGATGAGCTCATGCTTAGCACGCTCACCACACAAACAGACTTAGACAGAGAGAATACAAGCACCACTAGGTGAACAGAAAGATCATTGTGGTTTACCCAATAGTGCCGTAATACAAATGGCGAGACAGTGAGGAAGTCTTCTGTATGAACCCCCATGGAAGAAATGATGTGTTCAGACAATGTCAGTTTCTCATTCCATTTACACTCTTCTCCTCCTCACACTCCACTTGTTCAAGCAGTTGTCACTTTTAAAATCAAATACTGAAACAGATGTTAGATCATAGATATACTATGGGCCTATTCCTAAGTCTAATTTTAAGTTTAAGGCTTGAAAAGGCGACCAACATTTGATTGCTTGAAGTCATATATTATCTACCATGCCATAAACCTTTCTGTTAATATTGAGAATAGCTGTTAATCAACAACATTGAATGCCTTTATTTCTGTTATAAGCTGTTCCTTGGCTTTAAAACGTCCTCATATAAAACTTCCTTATATTTGTTTAATCTTTATGGTTACTATGCTTTATTTTTAATAAGTGACTAACTTTACCACTTAATCTTTGACCAGCAGATCAGATAGCACATTACCCTTCTTCTCCACCTAAGCTTGTCCTCTTTGTTGACCTTTACGTAATCTACGCTCTGATCTACAGTACATCTATGACCTAGTTTGTACCTTCCAGTTGCCTTAAGCAGGGGCTCTTTGTTCCGTACGGGGGCTTGTTTTCAACTCTGAAAATAACCAGCAGAATACATGTACATGGTTTCCATCCCCACATCTAACTGAGTCTCACAGCCCAGAGCTGGTGGAAAATTAAGCCTCTGAAAAAGTGGGGAAAAAACCCAAAACAATAAGAAATCAAATAACAAAAATGTGTTCCTTTCTCTTAAAACTGAACAATATCACCAGACATTTCATTATTACTCAAATCGATTAATACCTCTGTGAATCATCGCCAATGTCGGAGTAGGTTCGTCATAGTGAGAAACGTCATACTGAAAGTACAGTCATACTGTTACTAGTGTTCTGTGAATATTGATCTCAACTGCCAGTCGTACCCTGAATTAATTCATAGATCAAAGAAGAATGATCAGGCTTTTCATTTGTCTGCTTGGTGCAAGAATGAAAGAGAACATAATCATTTTTTCTTGCTTAATTCTCTAATAGTGAATTAAAGGGCCTTTAATTTGTCCTGCATTTTATTTAAGAGTTATAAACAGTCACTTTTTACGTAAGCATTTTTATTATTGTTTATTGTTTATTATTATTTATTATTAGTTTTATTATTGTGTCTTTAAGACTCATGAATATGGAAAACTTATTTCTTATTGGCTGTACTGTATTGTGTATCATTCGAAAAGGATTATGAGCTGTAGAACTCCTTATAACTTCAGTATGAATGGATAGAGCTAAACAGCTGTAGGCTGAATAGGTGGAAATTTCATTGCTGTTCCAAAAAAAAAGTCTGATTTCTTTTTTCTATATCGTTTGAGCACAGTAGCTCCCTTTTACATTATATGAAAGTTTCATGATGAATGGGCCAATATGAAAGCTCCAAAGCTGCTTTTTATTTTAACTTTAACTTACATTCAAAGTAAAGAGGAATATGCAAATGAGTTGGTTCTCACAACTTCACAGGAACAATGAAAAAAAGAAAAAAAGGGCTGTTTTTGCAGCTTAGTTTCCATACACGGACTGTACAGGCTGCCAAGTGAATGCTCTGTTTTTAAACTTTGGCAGTGTTTACGTATTACTTTACACTCCTTTATTTCGAAAATTCTGGCTTGCCATGATCTGGGTCCTTTAAGTGTTGTTTCATTTAAGTATTTTCTTCTAATGGTGTTTTCTCAAGGCTCTAAATGCAGCTGATTACTACACAATCTTAGCTATCTTAGATTATGAGTTATTCAGGTGGATTTACTCATGCACCCACACACATCAAGTCAGACAATTTACTGTTCAAGCAGTGCAGCTGATTGAGAAACACTTAACAGTGAAGCTAACAAATTATGGATTTCCTCAGGCTGCTTTTCATGTTACTAATGACAACTCATCATAAAATGCAGCTATGTATCATAAAATCTCTCAATGATCAAGGATTAAAGAAATATTCCAGTATTTCAATCCTAATCTCTAACTGTCACGTCTGTAGTTTCCCTGCAAAAACATAATGGAAAAAACAAAATGGAAAATTCAAAAACACCCATATAATGGAAGCCATTGAGCAACACATAGTTTTGTAGAATATTTCAGTGGAATATATTTGTTAATGAACCTATAAATCTGTATAATTCATTCTTTCAGAAATGGAACAAGTTTTCTAGAGGGAAGAATTTGTGGTGAAATGTTTCCACCAAGTTTTCACAGGTTTTGCTTGATGCCATAAAACCTACTAGAAACTTTTTTTTCCTCTAGTGCAAAGCTCTGCAAAGTTGTATGAAACATAGCAGGGTCACACTTTATATTGTCTCTAAAACTGTGTTGATGTTTTATCAGGTTTTAAAGTAATGTTATCTGTACCTTGCTAAAAATTCAGCTAGATTAGCTGAAAACACGACGGTCCCACTTTATATTAGGTGTCTCTAATAACTGTGTAGTTACACATGAATAACATATGCAACAACAATGTAACTACTGATGATTTAGTCAATGTTACAGATGAATTACAGAAGTAATGTACCTATATAATTACATATGTGTATAAACTTCAGTTTTGCCTCATGTAATTACACAAGTGTATCTTTTTGATACACTACAGATCAGGTCTTTTCCAGCAGTTAAAGGAAGTATGTTTTACATAACATTACATTCATGTTTTACATAATTACTGTGGAATAACTGTGGTGTAACAAGGTAACCTAATCACATCATATTGATGAATATCATTCTGTAATTACACTGTACCTATATAACAACTACACAGGAACTTTCCTGCAGTGTAGTGTTAAAGTTACACCTTAAAATAATTGGACAGTTATAATAACGGAGTGGTAATATAGACATTGCTTTGGGGGTAATGCAACACACTGTAACATTATGGAATGGCTCAAAGTTGAAACTTGCCATGTTGTCTCAGCACTAGCAACATAAAAACTAGCTAAATGTTAGGAAAGCTGGCAAATGTAGTGTAAGTAATGTTAATGTAAGTTATTGCACACTTCCTTTTACTGCTGGAAAAGACTTCTGAAAACAGTTACTGTTTGTCTGATTACAAATGAAATTACATTTGTGTTATTACACTTGTGCAATAATATGAACGTGAATAGGCTGTTACAACTATTAAGATACAGTTATGTAATTACATGAAGCAAAACTGAAGTTGATACATATGTGTAATTACATAAGGTGTACTTTTGTAACCCAGCTATAACAGTGACTAAATCATTAGTAGTTACATTGTTGTTGCATATGTTGTTAACATGTTACTACACTGTTATTAGAGACAATATAAAGTGGGACCGTGGGGTGGCTGTCCATAAAAAATTTAAGTGGACAGCACGGGTGCCCCTCTACTGAAGCTGGAGTTGGTTCTTACGTTGTTGACGCTGAATAGATGGGTATCATCCATTGCTTTTTTAGGGGAGATAGTGGTTGTATTGTACTGGTTTAGACTGGGTTCACATGTTATGCTTTAAAGTACACAACATTTAACTCTACACTGTCAGAAAAAAGTGCATTTTTCTTCATCAAGATACAAACAACGTAAATGTACCCTCAAAAGTTCACTACTAGGTTCTTTCCAGAGGAAGGGTACATATTTGTACCTTTTCATAGCATAATGTTTTGAAACAGAACAATAAAATAAAAATCCTTGGAGTGCAATAAATGTGTTTGGAGTCAATGCAACTTAAAAATATAACTGCAGTAGAATATGGTACAATTATGTTTCCTAAATGAAGGTAACATACCTCACCCCTGTGACATTTCATTACCAGAACCACCCACTCAAGCTGTGCCCCACTATGCCCCCCTCCTTGAAAATTGCTGTGGACAACACACTGGTCATAAGAACAGCTTTAGTAAGACATTCCCACATGTCGAACTCATCCTATGACCAGTGCAATGGCTATAGTTTTATAGTTAACGTGTAATATATTTCACATTATATATTGTGTCATATAGTCAAATATTTCAAATATGTACTCAAAATTCAGCAGCTGCCCAATGACCTTTATTATAAACACATTTTGAGGAGATGAGTTTTTAGTTCAAACTATGTCAAAATTATTGCCTATGCTGACTGATACAGAGGCAGTAGATAAGGATAAAAATGCTGAAATATTCCTTTAGAAGAGGATTCCCCCAATTTTTAATCAAATCTATCACATGTAAACAAAGTCACTGAAGTGAATTGCTCCATTCTAGAGAAAATTACAGAATGAGAGTTGTTCACAGCGGTGGTGATGGAACCCAGACATATGAAGGGTTTGGTGTCTCTAAAAGTTCCCTCACAGAAAGTGATAACATGAAATTATAAATATGTTGTTCAATTTCATTTTAAATCCTTTTAGGACAGGAAGGAACATGCAAGGTGTTATAAGGCAAAATAGTGCCCAAGAAAACTTTTTATTATCAGATTTACCACTGTTTTACTGTCATGAATATTATATACTGTACAAACACAAGTAGGTTCAATGGCATTTTGGATAGTATATGAATTGACTATATTTGTAGATATTGCAACCCTTTTTTTCACTGTAACAGATCTGAGTTGGTAAGTTTCTCTACAGCTAACCATTTCACATCAAGCCACTCTGAATAACTTTGTTTACATCTTAATGACTGAATTACGAGAAAAAATGAAAAATCAGTGGAATTCCCCATTAAGCTCCAGAGACAGGTATGGCAAGCAACACATAACAGACAAGCTCTGAATCTCTTTGGTGCTACTAAAAGTTAATGGTCCATTTGAGTGGAAAAACAGCTGAAGCTAACAATCAGGCCATTACATTCCTCTCTTTCTGCTATCCAAGAGCAGCCCTCTCAAGAGTAAAGGCCAAATCCATTGAGTTGCTTTGCAAATGTGGAATCTACCTACCTTCACCTTTTTTCTAATACATCATTTAAAAATCCCCCAAGTGGGTTTGCCTAAGAAGCATAACAAATAAATCAGCGAGAAGGAACAGTGAATATTTTCGCTCAGCGCTTCGGCCCGGCATTGAGGCGCTCATGGTTGGTGTTGGATCAGGTTTTGTCATTACAGGTGCAGTAGCACATTGTTTCCGACCATGGCCACCAGTGGAAGGGTAAGACGTTTGTATTTTTAGCCTCCCCAGGTTTCCTGAGTTGTGTAAAGACCAGCGAGTGTATGCAGGCCCCTAGCCTGCCTTGCTAGGCACATTCCAACCCATAGCCCATCCTCCAAGAAACCATTTATCCTGTTTTCTTTAAGTAAATATTTAAAAAAAATACTCAGCCCTCTTACAATAAAACTACTGACTGAAAAGAGGAAATTATGCGTGAGACACACCTGAGAATAAAATAAGAAACCTCATGAAGGGTACGCAGTGTGGTGCCACTTTAGGGAAAAAACGCTTTTGGGTTTGAGAGTGGCCTGTTTTTTTCACTTGTGAAATTATTAGCCTATTCTTAAAGAGAGCCTCTAAGACCTTAACCTGGTGGTTTCACTTACAGCTGCACAGAAGCACATACATCAGCACAGGAAGTTAGGTCTGCTGCAGTGAACATCAAAGAAGCCCTTTCGACGGAGAACAATTTCCATGCATCATGGCATATTGCTTATTTCACTGATTTGGTTCATTCACCATGTTTTGTTCAAGCGGGCTTTAGTTATGAATGGAGGCAAATTGGCAGATTTTGCAGTGTTGATCTCCCTGAGGCAGTGAATAAAGTATAAAATGTATAAAGAGATTTTCCTCTGCCTATGATTGACAATGCAGGCTTCTTTAGCATTCTACTGCTCAGTTAACATTACACTACACTACACAATACAGGACTAATAGACCTCTGAAGTTGTGCTGTATTTTGCAGTCACCATCTTCCCATATTATAAACTTGCAAGTCCAAGCAGACTTTCTCTAAGAAAAATGAAAGCCTTTTTCAAAAATCTCCTCCATTACACCCTGTGGTAACTAACAATGTTCCAACCTAATATGTTTTTCCTGTGTACATTTCTCTTTGTCCTGTGTACACTGTCACTGGATCCTCTGAATTACAAAGTCAGTAATTAGTCAAAATGTGAATAATGCTACATACATGCTACAAGCAAGCTAGCACTTGCACATTCAACTTGTGTCACCTGAAAGTAAGTCTACTATATTTTAACCTGTGTGGAACTATCAGGGCCATCTAGGCCTTCAGAGAAGGCCTAATGATTTCTGAATTCACTGAATTTCTTTTACAAGTTTCAAATGTCTATGTTTAATTTGGAATGACAAAAAAGTATTCATGGGCATCACTTTGTGCATTAGCTTAGGGCTAACACACTGCTAGAATTCCTTCGACGATGCTAGCAGAAAATAGCATTATAGTCTTTTTTTTTTTTTTTTTACCAAGTTTTGATATTAAAGGCTTGAACTGAAGGCTTAGCTCTCATGGTTCACCAGTGATTTTGACACTATTAGACAACAAATCAGCTACTCTAACTGCAGGCTACTACTGCCAAAGCAGCTTAACTACCACATTTGATAAAGCTTATTGCTTTGCATGGGGTATTTTAGGTGAGGTGGCCTATCTAATGATGTCATTTCAACGTGCATATAACAGTGTTTGTTTTGTTTATTTTGTTTATTCTTACTCTTTACTCATTTACTTACTTAAGTTACATTTATTGAGCTACATATCTCATTTTCACTGAGCCACAGCAGATAGCTACACACCTTAGCAGATAACCCTCAACCTTTTCCCTCAAGACCCACCGGTTTACCACTAGACAATTTAGCATTTTCTTTTTTTACAGTACAGCTATGTTTGTGTACCACATGACATGAATCATTGAACATAAAATATCAAGAGATAACATAAGAATGGTAGCAAATATCAAGAGTGGATTATTGAAACTTTGGGACTGTGTTTTTTAAAAGTATTACCATTTGAAAACTTTTTATATTTCTTTCTTATTATTAAGTCACTGATGCTTATTGCTAAGTGCAAAACGCCCAGTACAGACCACTGGCTCCCCCAGATTATTGTAGTAGGACACTGAATCAGGTTATAGGTTTATGCTATACATTTCAAAAACTGCCCAAGGAAACCGCATCAAAGCCACTACTGAATGTAGCCTTCTTTACTAGCTGTGTGCTGTGTGAGTATATTTTTCCCCATGTTGTGAGCATCATGCCACTAGAGACAGCTGCAAAGTACTGCAGCCAGGTTGTTCATTTGCAAAGACACAGTATTGCTGAGATGTTTCACTTTTCAGGCAGGCAGCGCCGCACCGTGCCGTGTCACGCCACTTCTGGTGCTGGTAAAGTTACCATTTTGGCAATTTGAAACTAAATGTGAACAGAGAATCGAATTGTGGAATCAGAATATGTAAAATGCTTTGATTCTAATAGAACAGAAATATTATTGCCCATTTTCTAAAAAGAATCAACCAGTGGTACCCAATCCTGTCTAGGATTGACAATTTAATAATCTAGCATCTTGCTGTTTTTACATTTAGATTCTGTTTTATGAGAAAAGCAATTCAAAATAACATTATTTTGTTAGGAGTAAGATTTCACTGAACAGTTTAGACAAAACAACCAATTAATACAGCTAACTTTGAACAAAGGCTCATTTGACTAACTGCTCAGTATGTCAATAATTTGATTTCTAGCACTGCAACATCAAAACAACAAAAGATCAGCAACTCTTACACTGAGTAGCAAGATTCTGCTCATGCACTCCTCAAACTTCTAATGAATATGCATCTTAGAATGAAGTAATACAAGGGATTAGAATGTGTTTTATTCTTATCTCTGCATTGAGGTAATATTTTAACTGGCTTCTTAAAGGTTGTGGTCCCATATATGTACTTGCATTCTACATAGAAGACTACACAGTAGACTGTCACGAACCACATTGACTATGCTAGAATTTTATTTGTGCATTAGGAGGACAGTAAAACTAGTGTTCAGCAATGCACACCTGGTCAAACTTTCAGTTCCCAGAATTCCATTAACTGTTACTGATGGAATTCCATTAAGGCTGTGGAAGAAGCCACCCATGTTTGTTTAGTTACAATCTGTCCATCTGTTTCTATAAGCTTTCAGAGTATAGAGTTATATTTTGGTGTTGTTTAGAAGTAAATGTATCAATCTATGCCTCTTGTGTAACGTTTGCACTCACTTTACTTCTTTCTTATGGTAACTCACTAAAGGCCGAGCTAACCGACATTTTTTTGGCTGTTTCTGTTGCATGCAGTCAACTGGAAGTGCATTTCAATTGCAGCAGTTCAAAGGTGTCCAATGTTTTTGCGAACAGCCAGTATGGCTGCAGGTTTTCATTCCAACTAAGCGGGAGTGCACATGATCGGCTGTTTGAAGACTGAGAGCAACGGATTAAACAAGTAGAATCAGGTGTACATCAGCTTGTTTGAAGTGAAAACCTGCAGCCACACCTGCCCTTTGCAGATAAGATTGGACACCCCTGCAGTAGTTATAACTGAGTATATATAGTAATTTATGTAAATATAGTATATGAGCATTCATAAATATTCACAATAACAAACAATGCATTCTGTTGTTTTCAGGCCTGGATCATTAAGTTAAAGGCCCCTGGGCCCAAATGTCTGAAGGGCCCCTACCTGGCTACTTTTGTTGGTGTTCTTGAATTGGGAAGCACCACAATGGCAGCACACTAACTAAGGTGCAAATGCAAATGACAGCTATAAATGCATATTTATGTATTCATTTTAAAAATTTTATTCATTTTGTCTTTTTTGAAGATTTTTTTCTATGTTCTGACCAAGCTGCATAGTACAGTGTTTGTGGCCTACAAAACTATAATCAGGTTATTCAAGTGGTTCTATAAACAAACCTCTTAAATTATATATTCTGTTATGATCTGAAATATGATGTGATGTGATGTCATCCAAGGGGAACTGTGTTGACCTGTCCTGATTGCATAAAGACAACAGTACGTTGCCAAACAACACGTTTTCCAAACACGCTGTGTCCTATGGCATAATATGAGGTTATACCCTATTGCTGACAGAGAGCAATGCGGTTATTATATCATCCAACACCCTATAGTGGTACCAAACAAACAAAGCAAAAGCAAGATTGCACACACATTAACAAGCAACCAATGCAGCAGCTGATTATAAATGTGGCATCAAGTACAATTGAACAGCTGAGATGAAGAAAACACCAACAGCAAACATGAAAAATGACACCGTCAAGCAACCTAAGCTAAAGCATACTGCCACAGTGGGCATGGAAACTGTTTTTATGTTTTATCTTTGAGTACTTTATGCATGGAAGCAAAGAGTTTGCAGATTACTGCAGGTAACAATACAGCAACTTTTTTCTTTACCTGGGCCTGACACTATTGGCTATACTCTTCCTCTACTCTGTCAGGGTATCAGGTCTTGCTTTTTACTAATCAGGCACATCTTTTGAATATCTGGAGCTAACTGCTGCAGCCAGAAACCCTGAAAGCTTGACTGAATAATGGTGGACAGCGAAATGGTTGCTAAGCAGTGATTGGAGGAGAAAATAAAGCAAACATTTAGGAAAGATGTGAAAAGCATATGGATGGATGGCTGTAACACAACAACTTTTCTTATACTACTTCATTTTTTGGTTGTTCCCACCGTGAATCAGAACAGCTGTTTAGATTCTGTTGTGTGTAAATTAAGCCTTAGAAAGTAATGTTAAAAGGGCCATTACCATAACTGTTGTCTCGCTCATCCTGTCCTAGAAGCTCAACAAGTTCAACGAGGAGCACATATCGGATCCCAAAGGTATCTGAGCTGTGGGTGAAATTTGGTGGCGTAAAGAAGGAAAAAACAAACCTAGCTACTTATATCGGGAAAGCAGCAGGCTAAAGTAGAATAAACAGTGGCACAAGCAACCGTTTAAACAGCTGTTATCACCAGCTGGTTACAGAAACGTTAGTTATCTGTTGTCATGGCTTAGGAAGCTGACAAAATGAAAAACTACAAAGCTTGCATAAAGTCAATCAGGATATCATTTTCAACTGTCCAATAAACCATCTTATGTTTCATCCTCTTGTCCACTGACAGGTTAAAATCAATCGTTTTAATTTGTGTCATTTAACATGATCATATGATGCATTATCAGCATTTTAACTGGCTGTTTCATTAAACTTGTTTCGCAAAGTTGAGAAGGGTCCAACTGTTGCAGATGAGTTTTAAGCGAGTTGCAGGATGGTTCACATTATACAACTCAAGTGCAATGTAGGTTTATATAGGTTTCAAGCAACGATAAACATATTGGCTTGTGGGGTAGAGGAAGAGTCATTAGACTGGGACATTAAAAAGTTTGGTATTAGCAGACTGCTTAAAAAACTTAACAGCATTGGACAGATGTTTAGAACTGGCTGATATTTCAAGCTGATATTTGTTGACATACTTATTATATTCTAAAAGAGTAGAATGTTAATGCTAATGTGAATCCCTGTAGCATATATATATATATATATATATATATATATATATATATATATATATATATATATATATATGCCCAAAATTCCCTAAAACCTTTGTGAGCATTTTCTTACTTAATAAAAAAGTAACAGTAAACAGTAAAAACTTTCTTTGAAGATTTCAAAGACAACAATTTGTTCTTAAACATGGGCAGAATAGCTATAGAGTAAAAGAAAACAAATAACATTCCAGTTACAGCAGTTTTAACTGCACTACCTAGTGTTCTAACTAGAATGTACTAGTCAGTAAACCACTACATAAAAATTCAAATACAGCAATTCAAACAGTCACCTTTCTTTTGTTTATTCAGCCTTAATATTGGTTTGTGCTTGTAAGTCTCTTTAAGTTCAGTCTCAGCTGTGAATGTTGCAGAAATGTTCGTGTATTGATATTGTTTCTGCATTATTTTTTTTAGGTATGTTTAGATCATATTTGTGGTTTTCTTCTCGGCCTAACGCTGATAATCACAAATCAATGACCAAGTACTAATCAGTAATAGTGATGCAAGAGCCATAGATGTTTAGGTTGTCTATTGCAGCAGCCGTTTCTTATGCCACTGTAGTGGGGTCAGTGCAGCCTTTTCAGGTTCTTACTAGGAGCTATGCGTATAAATCACAATTTCTAAAATTCAAAATAAGACATAAATATAATTTACTTTTTCCAGTTCTTCTTACATCATTGCAAAATAACACACTTGATTTGTTTTGAGCTGTAAGATACTCTGACTGAAGAAACAGTGTCCCCCTCCCGGCACGAACAGAGTACTTAGATAGTTCTAGTTATTTGACAAATGACAAACGTTGCTAGGCTGCCTACACATTATAGCCAATCCAAACGCTGCATGCGTCACCAGTGGCGCATTTTTGTGGTTAGTTTTTTATCTACCCACAAACGGTTTTCGCAATTTCAGACAGTTGATAGAAACAGATGTGAAAAAACAAACAAAAAACATACTGCGCATATAACTGAACTGGCTATCATAAGCCGCTTGAGTTATTAGCCCTGCCTTTTTAGTACATTTAACAACACAAGGGTGTCTGGAATGAAGCTTGGCATCGATTAGTGTTCTTATAGACAAGGACTGCTTTCTGAATGATATAATGGCATTCTTTTCTTTGTACAATGACTGCCAACACCTGAAACATATTCAAACACTCAGTGATGTAAGCACAGCTTAGAAGTTGACATTCAAAATTCTGTTAAAAACTGTACCTGAGTATTCCTAGGTTGCATTATCATGCCATGAAAGCCCAAGTTGGCCGATAAACGTCTAAAAATCATCTCACTTGGAATTATGTGAAGTTTCTGCTATAGGCTGTATAGGTTCTGTAGCCTACAACAGCTGCAACAGCTGTTGGTCTGTATTTTAATCAAGCCATTTCTTTCCATATGTAATCATCCATGCTCTCTCTTTTCATATTCTGTCTGTGATTACCATTAAACACCGGCAGGGCCTGGTTAGAGGCAGCTACATGCTAGTTATTGAAAAGAAAAAGCTAGACGTAGCTAACTAACTACACAAACACCTTAGCTAAAAGGGCAGAAACCCACATGGCCCTGATGGTTACGGAATGAAACAGTAATTACAGTAAATGGAGAAAAAGCTCCAAGAGAGGCAGACAGTGTGTGTGTGTTCATTCTTTGTGATGTGGTTCAAACCCAGGAGATGTTAATTCTACCTCGTAGCTGTGCCTACTGTGCCCCCTCCCCAACTGACTTGTTTTCGTTAGTTTTTGACGGTCATACTCAGAGATGTACATTCGTCGCTTGTGTCACCCATAGGTTCTGGGAGGAATGTACACATTCTCATGCCGCGGTGAGTCATTCATGCATCACTTAACTCTTTGAGAGCTTCCCGGCAGTTGGAACTGGGGTTGGCCCTGAGTCAAGCTGAATATGAATCAGTGGATATGTTTCTCTCTCATGAAAGGGAACATGATCTGGAAGAACATACATAGTTAGGATTCCTTCTCAACAATAGGAAGTGTGTTGTTCAGTTCGAGGAAGATCCACTTCCTCGAAGGCTGGGAAGCATGAGCGTTTTGAGAGACGTCAGTCAGGTCCAACACGGAGCTATTTCCTCCTTATGATATAGCAGAGCAATTAGCTTTGCCTGAAGTAGCAGAAAGAAATTCAGTTCCATAAGCTCTGAATGAAAGTCACAGTGGTTGTACAGTGTGCCATCTGGTGGAGAAGACAGGTAATGTTAGATCTCAAAGATTCTCAGTATCGGTTCACCAGACAAAAGATGAGTCACATGCTACATTTTTTTTTCTAGTGTCAGTCCTGTCAGGTAAGGATTACAACAGTCTCCTATCATTTCTAGCCCACCATGCTGACAAAATCATAGAAACCATGGTGTCCAATAGTCACCAATGTCAGTTAATTTATACTGAGCTTTTTACAACAGGTGTTTAAAAAAAAGCACTATACAACGGTAAAAGTACAATTAATGTTACTTTTTGTTTTCCTGGTGGGTTGATATCACAGTGTAAAGCATTGTAATGGTTTAACAGGCGTTCTGGGACTGATTTCAGATGCATTTGATGGTTTTCTAATGTGATCTAAAGGTGTCTTACAGAAAACTACAGGTCTCTAAAGGTAGCAATAAAGCTTATTCCCATTAGAAAGCAAAACTATGAGGTTTTAATCCTAATGGTCTTTTTCAGCAGGGCACTCTTCCACAATTGTGGTGCACTTTTCAACTTTCAGTTCAAGTGTGCCTTTTTCAGCATTTGACCTGCTGTTCCAAACTGAGAACTGAGAATAAGGTCTGATGATTTAAAGTGTCCCAGTGTTTTATCATGTCTGTTGAACCAGCCACGTACAGACACCCTACAGCTGTCATCCTGGAATACGGGAATGTCAGTGTTGTGTTCTGCTAAGATATGAAGCACAAAGTTAGTGGAAGAGTGAGCTAAAATGGATGAGAACTGTCTTAGTTGCTGGGATAATCCTTACCTGATAGGATTGGTCATTAAGGCAACCGGAAGTATCAAAGTATTTGAAGAAACAATGAATGTGATAATTTTTTGTCTGGGGAGCTAAAAGTAAAAGTATGAGTACGATGATTTTTTTTGCACCAAATGCAGTCAAACAGGACTCATTAAGATTGTACACAAAAAGGTAAACACCCCTCATTAGTTTACATGTTTTGTTGACTTTAAAAAGGAAAATAAGATATCTTACTTTTACACACACACACGCACACTGAGTGTGTTATAGTGCACAGAGTTATGACAGAGAATGGAGTCTCTGTCATTGGCACTCCAGGCCGGAACGCCTGCTATAGCTCTATGTAACTTTGGAGGAGGGGGCACAAAACCTCTCACGAGAACTGTGTAACGCTTACGGCAACATGTACACATCAACAACTATTGCTCTTCAGCTAGCTGTAAGAAGCTAGTTCAGTATTAACTATGGACATCATGGCAGAGGCTGCCAAAAAACAGAAGACTATGTTATTGGAGGAAGCAAGGAAAAGAAAAAGAGATTGACTGAGTAAGAATAAATCTCAGACTGGCTTTTACTTGTCGGCTTAAAGAGATAAAAGGATACAAGACAGTCTCACAGCTAACAGGAAAACAATGTAAATCCACCAGTTGCATCCCTGCCAATGTAATTTATGAAAGACCATGATGAAGCTGTAACCTTACCAGTGTCATTCCTGTTTCACGACATTTTGTAGTTTTTCTGGATGCCAAAAGTCATATAACCTCAATCCCGTTTCAGGCTAGCAAAGAGATAAATTCATCTCACACCAAAAAGTTTGGTCAGTCTTTGTCAATTTCACTCCAAATAAGCCTTGAAACATAGAAATCGCGAGTGTAATATATAGCGTCCATATGTCTGCGTGATGCGCATGTCCTTCAACTCATCAACAAATGCACGTGTACATGATGGGCTCACAGCGTGATTTGTATTCACGACAGTGGTGTAAAAGTGAAATACGATCTGCAACTGTAGGGGGAGCCCAAGAGCAAAAACACCAATTCTCAGATAATGCTGCTTTAAAATGTAAAAAAGCTGTGAAACTTCACAGAAGATCTATATTTTTTTTAAATATTATTTTCCGCCTCAGTTTTTTTAGGCATTTTACTAGCAAAACTGACCTGAAGCACTGCACTGCATAAGAAATGTGCTAACACTCCTCACCCTGTGTGTTGACACTGTAGAGATGCAGCTGCCTATTTGCATGGTGAATAAATACATTATTAAAACAGCAGAGAAAAACAGAAGAAGCCAAATGAGTTCCACTGAGAGAAGTATCTCTGTTTAATTCTAGCTATTGTACTCAACCCTGATAACAAAAGCTTTGGAGGCTTCTGGAATATGACTGGGTTGCCTGGGAAACTAATTTTCTCAGTTCTTACATTATCTGTTGCAGACTGTGTTTACATCAGGGAACACCAGGTGAAGGCCCACTCTGAACTTTTTAGCAGTTTCCATCTGTCTTAGCAATGGAAAGTGTTCAATACTCAGCATGATTGCTTCACTGCTCGTGGTTTCCAGACGGACTTGAACAATTCTGGTGTTCTTATACTGATAGTTCACCACTGAATGGATGTCTCCTACATTTTAAGTAATGACTGAAGAGATTTTTAAGTCTTGGAAGACGTCAAATCTCATAACAGAAATGAGATTAACGACAATAACTGCAAAGGTCCATATTTAAATCATAATTATACAATTTGCATGTTAGTGTCATAGTAGCTGTAGCTATATAACTTATAGTACTTGCTGAATAATATATTTTAAGATTTTGGGGATTTAGGGATTTGGAGACCTCTCTGGTGGAAATGTGTAATTGCATGAAATGTGCAGAAGAACAGTTTGTAACGTTGTTCATGTTTCGGATACCTACGGGAAGTGGATGAATCTGATGACTGCGAGTGACTTGAAAGAGTACTTTTAGAACTCAGAACTCAGTACAGGATGTAAGTGAATGATCTACTGCTGTCATCATATCTTCATCAGTATAATGTTGATTTTGCATTTAAACCTACGCATTTGAGCCGGACCTTCTTTCTGAGACTGTGCATGTGACATTAGTATGTAAAGATGTACAAAGTGGTCTGAAAAACTCCCATGAAATCTGACCCGTCAGATCTTATTTCAGGCTTTACACGGCGACTGTAAAGCCATGTTTCAGTGTGTTTTTTTGTCCTCCTGAGTCAGTAACGATTTTTCTTTCAGTTTTAATTAACAAATCGTACTTAGGTATATGAACGAAAAATGTAAATGTTTTAACACATAAATAAACAGTTTTATTTGTGTGGTGGTGTGTGGTGTGGTAACTGATTTGCAGAACAAGTTCTGCATAAAGACAAATTGACATATATTCCTATGCAAATGTTTGGTCAAATGACTGCTTGTGGGTTGATTTCAAAGTGAAAATGTGTACATATCCTCTTCTGCACATTTTAATGCCCAATTACTGTTTATCTGCTGAATTTAGTATATGGAAAAAATACAAAACATAAAACATGGCCTGTGTTAAAGTTACGGAATTTGGAATTTTATGATTTTTTTCCAATATGTTAAACTCAGAAAATAAACAGAAATTGTGCAATAAAATGTGCAAAAAATGCAAACTGTGCAAAAAAATTGCAAGGAAAAAAGACTTTTTTTTTAGATTTGTATCAAGTAGTTTTAAAGCTCAGATGAAAATGTAAACAGTGAAAAGTATGTTCATACGTCATTATGAAAACAAGGCAATGAGCCTCATTCGCCAACCATTCTTCAGAAGAAATTTCTTCTTGAAACCCACTTATGCAGTTTTTATGAAGATTCTGACATTCACTAATGTTTTCTTATTTTGGATTTGTTCTTAGGTAAAAACAGAATCTACGCACACTCAAGAGCACAAAGGTGCAAATGGTTCTGCCATTGAAAAACATGACATGAATCTGGTGTAGACTTTTTCTTAGAATCTTTCTCAAGAACAAATTAAAGAAAAAACTTAGGAAGATGTTGGCCCATCGTTTCTCCAAATTAATGTAAGTCAGTGAAATCAGACTTTTCTCTGAATAATTTTGGGCTATTTATATTGGTCAACTCATCATGAAATTTACACACAATGGAAAGGGCAACTGGCATGTTAGAATTATGCAAAATAAATAAATAAATAAACAGAAGAGATATGAGGTTTTGTCCCAGTAGCGATGAATTGCAAAAATACTTAAAGTACAAATCTCTGTTAAAAAAAAATAAATAAATAAAAAATGAAGACAAACTACTTTAAGTTCACCAGTACCCTCGAGTTGAGTTGAAGCTGCCAAAAAAGCTGTGAAGCTGCCTTAAAATTTCAGCTTCTCTTTTTTATAGTGCAATGCTTAAGTAATGAAGTGCAGTTACTTAAGTACTTTCCACCCTTGCTGAATAATAAGCCAGCAGTTTAAGGGGATAAACAGTTTTTCATTTTTGCCAAATGAAACTGTAATATTATTACCGTATGTGACCCTGAGCATCAGTGGCATGAAACACAAGCACACAGAAAAGCAATGCGAAAAACAAGGAGATTTCCCTTGTCTGTTTTTTTCCTGGCCAGACCAGTTGATTCCTGTGAGAACGTGGCTCTGTCTGCGGCTCACTTCTGCTTATTCAACCTGTGACATCACCAAATGCTGCAGTTCTCAGACGTTCTCTTCAGTTGCCCTCCACTGTGTGGTCATATCTGAGAATTTGACACGTGTGTTACGGCCTGTATATATGTGTCACACACAGAAAATGAACGTCATGTCATTTACCAAACGACCGTGCCCTCTCTTCCTCTTTCATATGCGAAATGATATATACATTTTCAGCTAGTCATAAGCAAAAATTCCTTTATATCACACTCTCATTGGAGTCACAGGGATCAGAACACACAGAGTTTTTTTGTCACAGTTTGTCAGCAACTATGATGTGGTATGTATGTTGTTATTATGGAAATGATGTGTGATTCTCACAGTTACTAGCGTGGGAAATAAACAATAGGCTACTTCTGGTAAGTGAATCTTAGGTGTACAGGCCTACAGCAGAAGGGAAAAAGTCCACACTCATGAGTGGTATGAGACAGATTGTCCCTGGCTGGAACTTACTGTAACTTACTTGTTGTACAGTTTTCCAGGATTTGTATTGCTCTGAGAATGTTTACTTCATAGGGCTGCTTTTATTCAACATAAGAAAACTATACAGACCAAACAAACATAAGCAAAATTGTAATATAGAAAATATATTACAGTGCACAGCACTGTGCAAGACCCCAGACCACCCTTCATTTATTTACCCCTTCTGTCAAAGCAGACTTTGAGTACTTAAGTGTTTTTTAGGAGATATTTCTGAGGAGATTAAATATAAAATAATCCACTTGCCTAAGGAAGGAGAAAGGCATAGGAAAATAAGTGAAAAAGCAGGAGTTTCTAAAACTGGAGTTCAAAAGGTATTAAAAAATAATCCAAACAACTGTGCAAGACCTGGTAGACCACCACAACTGTTACCATCAGATAAACAGTACTTAAAGAATTTATGTTTGAGAGAGAGTGAAAAATCAAGCTCCACTCCTACTTCAGATCTGAAAAAATCCACAGATATTTCTGTCTGTCCTTCAACTGTGAGAGGACAACTCAGTGCTATGAGTCTGAAAGAATGTGCAGCTGTCAAGAAGAGTTACTGAGAAAAGGAAATAGAAACGTTTGCAAACAGAACAAAGAAGGTGTTGGTGTTCTCAGAGCAACCCTAAAGTCCAAACCTCAACATCAATAAACATGTTTAGGATTATTTGGATTGCAAGAAGCAGACAATGCAACCAACTTCTAAGACTGAACTTTGGAGGTGTGAAAGCAAGACCCAAGAAGAACTGATGCTGTAATAAAGGTGAAACACTAAAAACTGAAATAGTTTCTATTGTATTTTGTTGTTGAGGCTTCTAAGTATTTTTACACACATTTCCTGCTTTTGTCCTGACATTGAAAATTGAAAACAAAAGCTAAAGTAATGGACTACTCAGTACAATAAGTTTATAACAGTTATTAGGCAGTAATTACACAATTTTCCATTTCCAGTTTTGCCTATTGCTGATCTCAAATAGTAAGGATTAATAGGGTGGTGGGTCATTCTCAGCATTGCAGTGGTGTGTTAGTGTGTGTTGGGCTGGTAGGAGTGGATCAGACAGGGCTGTGTCCACCCTACCTTGTTGGTCCACCTCATCTTTTGTGTTAGTCATCCTCTAGTCCTTCATCAGTGGTCAGTTTCTGACCACGGGATGTGGTATACTTGATATTTTTGGCTGGTGGACTAATCTCAGTCCTGCAGTGACTGTACAGCACACAGTTTCTAACCCACCACCACCACGTCTGTGTCACTGCAGTGAGAATGCTCCACCACCCAAATAATACTGACTTAGTGGAGATCTTTTGGGGTCCTGAGAGAAGATTGCCTGGTGCCTCTGGTCGCATCATTTTACAATTTGGCCATCAAAACTGTAGAGCCTGTGGTGCGACTGGCTACTTTTTGTGATTTTTTTTTGTGTTTTTTTCCCCTTTTAACAAACCACCAGGCCAGCTGAATGTTCAAACATTCTCAAATATCCAACTTTAGTAACAAAACAACTCCTTTTCACCCTCTTGTGCAAGACCCAGAGCGTCACTGCTCAGACGCAGAACTAATTGCATCAAAAAAGTTTGTTGGAATTTAGTAACAGTAATTTTATCGTTACTTCTGTGATAGGTAATGTGACAGTAAGTCTTACTTCCTGTGGTAAGGCTGACTAAAAAAGAAGCAGACAGTGATGATGACTACAATAAAAGTCGAAAAAAGTTGAGTGGAAGATTTTCTGTGGCTGGAGTGTGAGTTTGAATTAGAATCAGATTTATTACCCAAGTATGTTGACACACACTTCAGCCATTGGTGTCTCTCTAGTATTATATGCAATGTACAGACAATGTACATATAATTTACAGACAATACACAATATACACTATACACAGCATACAGAGTATACAAACAATATATGGACAAGTAATATACAAACAATGTACATTTTATTTACACACAAAAATACACAATATACAAACAACATAAGATTATTTATAAATAAATAATATAAATAAATAAGTATGTGTGGTAGTGCAAACAACAGTAGTATACATCATGTATGGGAATGAAATTGTGGTGTACAGTGATATGGATGTGAAACAGGGTGTAATAACTTCCTGTTTCGTGGTTCTTGAAGAGTACAAGAGAGTAAAAGTCCTGGATGGTGGGCAGGGGAGCACCATCTGGCCTGGCTTGGCTTTACTGTTCATTGCAGTCTTTTCCTTTTCTGTTCTGTGGCTGTTCCAAACCAGACCGTGATGGGTGTGCACAGGACAGATTCGATGACTGCAGTGTAAAAGTGGCTCAACAGCTCCTGTGCCAAACCCAACTTCCTCATTTGCCACAGAAAGTACTTCCTCTGCTGGGCCTTTTTGAGGATGGAGTTGCTGTTGGTCTTGGGAAATGGTAGTTCCCAGAAATGTGAAGGTCTCCATGGTTGACACAGGGCTGTTGTGAGGGGGAGCAGAGCTGAGGGGGCCAGCTGATCAACCTCCCGCCAATATGCAGACTCATCACCATCCTGGATAAGTCTGATGACTGTAGTGACATCTGCAAACTTTATTTAGGAATTTAACAGATGGGTCTTTAGAGGTGCAGTTAGAGTAGAGAGCAGTGGGGAGAGCACAAATCCTTTAGAAGCACCAGTGCTGACTGTCTGTACACCAGGAGTGACTGCCCCCAGTCGCACCTGCTGTTTCCTGCCTGCCAGGAAGCTGGTGATCCACTGACAGGTGGCTGGGGATACAGTGAGCTGGGAGCTGAAGTCCACAAACAGGATCCTTGCATATGTCTCTGGAAGAGCCTGCTCACATCCTCGTCACATATTTTAAAAGGAGCCTGAGTGTCAGGGTGTCAAATGCCAGTTTGAAGGATGTGATGTTCTATCAAGCACTTGTAGTTAGTTGCTACGATAGGCAGACACTACAAAAATTCTTTACCACAATACTTTACCATTTTGAAAATAATAAAAATGATAAGAAATTTCAGTCTGGCTGACTATGTTGTGCAAAAAGAGCATCTCTTCCTGTTATTTGACAAGTTTAATGACCAAAAATTGACCTGAGTGGGGCATGGGGAACTCCTAGCAAAATCTACTGCCTGATTGTTTTTTGGTACTGAAGCATGCTTGTTAATTGTAAATACAGTATACACAATGAACATGTTTCTCTGTTCTATGTTCACTGAGAGTTTCTATCATTTTGCCCACAAGATTCATTGTCCATTTGCATCAGAAAGGGAAAAGTCAAAGGAAAATAAACTCCAAATCTGGAGTTCAAATTAAACGATAAAGAGAAACTGAGATTCCTAACAACCATGCAAGAACTGGCAGACCACCAAAGTGTTTCCATTCATCCTTTCACTGTGAGAAGCAAAAAGACAGAAGTAAAAAATAACATTTACAAATCAAACAAAGAAGCTGCAGGTGTTCTCAAAGCAATGGACTGGCCACCACAGAGTCCAGACCTCGACATCACTAAATGTGTTTTGGATTACTGTTTGAGATTGTGAGAAGCATACATTAGAACCAACTTCTAAGATTCAACTTTGAAGGTGTGGAAAAACCTGCAGAAACTGAAAGCAAGCCTCCCAAGAAGAACGGATGCTGTAATAAAGGTGAGGTCTCTCTCTCTCTCTCTCTCTCTCTCTCTCTCTCTCTCTCTCTCTCTCTCTCTCTCTGTCTCTTTCTATCTCTCTCTCTCTCTCTCTTGCTCCTGTAAGGCTTAAAATGATCTTTAAAAAGACTTTTACTTCAGTAGAAGTGCTCCTTGAAGTACTTCTTATCAGATGGAGTTTATCAGAAGTAAGACGAGTTTAACCTGAGCTTTCAGGACTTTTTACTCTACTAGTTGGCCATTTTGGGTAGGTAGGTAGGTGTGTGTGTGTGTGTGTGTGTGTGTGTGTGTGTGTGTGTGAAAGAGAGAGCGAGGGGAAGCTAATCTGAGAGAGTGAAACTGCTCTGACGGCAGACTGCAGGAAATAAAAGCAGGTACCATTCCAGTGTTTGTTTCACTGTGAGTCATCTATGTCCACCATGTATATGTGAATGTCACTGTATTCAGAGTAAATTGTGCGATATCATAACAAAAAAAGTAAGAAAAAGAGAAATACAGTGTGAAAGATGAAATAGTTTAAAAAGTAGTGGCTTAACAAAAGTGTTTGCCTTCTAATTTTTTTTCAACCGCTTATGTTTGCACCTCTTTTTTCGCCCAACCAAGTAGATTTTTAAAAATGTATTTCAGATTAGTTGAGTCTCTCTGTAGAAAGTGGTTGAATGTTACTGAGAGTTCTGTATAATCTATAAAAAAATGTATGCTTGACGATGACCTTAATGCAAGTCATCTTTAACATTTTTTTCTCTTCACTGCATAGTGGGTTTGTATTCCAATAAGAGAACCTGTGTAGGCCTAAACAGTAGGGGGCAATAGTGCTCCTTCAGTTCCCTGGCTGGAGAAGTCTTGTCATGGGAATTCTGTTATGTCATGGGCTCCATTGTGCTTGAAGCTTTAGTTACTGCCCAGTGCTTTTTTTCGGTAGAGTTTTGAGACAATCTTGGGATTAATTAATATGAAATTCTCAGTAATGTTCAACTAAGGGAGTTATAGATTACACAGAAATAAAGACTCATCTGAAATAAACTTTTCTTTCATGGAACCACCCGCTTTCATGGATCCATCAATGAAGCTGCTTAGTGACAATGCCTGCTGTAACAATAAAAATAAATCTTAATTGAATTCAAATATTCAAATATTTGCTCAGTTAATAAAAAATGGTACATTGGACAGTAAGGATCTATGGCTATATGAAAATGTGCATAGATGTGTACATATAATGGCCTAAAGGTGTACGAATACTCCCTGAAAAGTTTACCCTTGCTGCCATAGTTATATAGATATCTCACTGCATTGATTTCAGTGTTTGCATTTTCAATATCAAGTGATCTAATCTGCCAAATAACACTACTAGTTTTTTTGTAGTTGTAGAAATCCATTTTCCTATAGCATGAAAGTGAAGAACACATCCTTCTTTAGAAACTCTGCAATTGATTACATTCTGAATCTCAGACTCAGACACCTTTTTAGTGAGTAGTTTTATGGTTTATGGTGAGTTCTAAAACCTCATTCCAAGACTACTACAGTCAATCATTTCATGAAAATGGAAGAGTTTCTGTTGTCAATCTAGAAACCATCCCACCCAAATTAACCCAAACATACAGATCCAAATCAGGCTTCAAGGTTAAAAGGTTACTGCTGATGAGTAAAGAACCTTGAAGCATAACATACATCTGATTTCTTCTTCATGCAGGCCCCCTAGTGGTGTAATTGGTGGCACAGTGTTTAATACTCATTAAACTGCATGCTCTAGCAGTGATGATACAAAAAGGTCTTATGCCCGTTTAAGTAACATATCACATCAGTCAAAAGGAAGCAGCAATGATGCTGGCAGAGTCACAGATCTACAACACAGACTCTGCTTTTGCCACCACTGTTTTTAAACACAGTGCAGCATTTACTGATCAAGCATGAACTCTCATTCACACCAGCTTGTTTTAGATGTGAATCAGTATTGCTTATAGTGGTGGTGATGGGAACCAGACATCTGAAGGGTTCAATGTCTCTAAAAGCTCCCTCACAGAAAGTTATTAATACACAAAATGGTTATAAATATGCACCTGATGCCTGAGACATTGTTTCACACTAGTTTTGAGATATGATTTTAGCTTTAAAAATTTCAAATTCATTAATGAATTTCACACAGGGTGCTGGAAGGCAAAATAGCCCCAGAAGAAAACTGCTTTTTACCAGATTTGCTGCTATTTTATCACCAGTATTGATGATGCAGTATTACTAAAACTCAGACACATGTAGATTCTCTGTTGGTTTTGGATAGTACATAAAATGGCTCTAAGTTGTTGACATCACGACCCCCAGTTCCTACCACAATTACTGTAGAGAAAGAGAAAAAAGATTCTCTACAATGAACCACTTCACATCAAACTACTCTAAATGACCTCTCAACCACTGAATTACTCTCCTTTAATAAAAGGCAGAATTAACCATTTTACTATTTGCATAAAGGGGATAAACACAAGTCATGATTGATGCAAAAGCTGCTTTTGAATGAAAGATCCTCATACCAGCTGTACAGCACAGGCAGTCGTGCATTGCACAATGTACCAGACAATTCTTGAGCAGAATGTGGGACCATCTGCCAAAAAGCTGAACCAGAAACGAATCTTGCAGCAGGACAATGCTCCAAAACACTCAAGCCAATACCCAACAGAATGGCTCAAGAAGAAATGGAGAGCTCTGGAAATAGCCGAAAAGGGCAGAACCCAGATATGAAATGTGAGATGTTGGTACCCATACTTAAAATGACAAGTAGGGTCTAGAAAACTCTCAACAAGCACACAACTGAAGCAGTCCTGTATGGACGAGTGAGCCAAAAAATCTCTCTCAGACACTGTAGGAGACTGAAAGGCACTTCTAAGAAATGCTTACATGAAGCTATTTCTGCCCAGACTACAGGTGTTGAAGCCAGGCACGCACTTACTCCTCTCTGTCCCAGGAAACTGCTGAGGTTTGGTGAATAAATAACTGCAAAATCCTGCATGCACCTCCTTTAATATCAGGCTAAATGCCTCTCACCCTCAAATTCTTGCCCATATTTTAAACAGATTAGATCTGAGCAGTCCTGCAGAGGCCACAGCACAGCTACAGGCAGACACCCTGCATTTAGCTGAAGGCAAGTTGGTTAAAAAAAAAAAAACAAGCACATCTGAAAAACAATGTGTAAAATATGGATAATATTTAATAGAGAAAAAAGGGAGCGATTGTGTAGCATTTGCTGGACGTGCTCAGTTGTTTCGGGAGGTCCACTTATTCCAAACCAGCTCAGATTGTGTATGGCCTTGACTTCCGTTTAGCTTGTGTAACGTGCCTGGCTTCACTGTCCTGTGTGGTCTCACCACACCAGACCCTCCATCCTAATTACAGCACCGAAGAGCTCCACGTTCCCAGACGCATGTATCTCTTGCGTCTGTTTCAGCCCTGATTTGTAAAGGACTGTAACCATGGTGATATCTGGCGAGAGAAGAGCACAACATTGCTTTGTTTATGCTAGTCAATCTAATGGTGATTGATATCTTTTGAGGACGTTTCCTGAGTGCACCTCCTTTAGCCTTAGCCTCTTCTGCTTAATGCATGCCATGATTCTGAGGAAAGAAATGAGGTCACTGAATTTGTAAAATGAAAAACAGGGTACAGAGCTGCATGCATAGCAGGGCCAATGCATGATCCAGTCAGATTCAGATTCTGTAACAGCCGATACTGATCAAATATTTATTCTTTAAAAGCTACAAGTCTTACATAGACCCATGTCCTACTCTTTATATATAAAATCCCCTTATAACATGCGAGTTTATGCACCAAAATCAGTTATAGTTCATTTTCACATGACCATTTTCTGACCTCTCTTTATCCTGTTGTTTTTGTTACTGTGCCTTTCAGGCAGGTTTATACAAATGATCTCTCTTCTGATTGGCTGAGCTGTACTGTGCCTCATTTAAAAAAGCAGTCCAAGCTAAAATACTCCTCATAACTTCAACATAAATGAGCTGGACTAAACTGCTGTAGGCTGTATAGGTGTATGTATGCAAATATGTTGTTTTTTGTGATATCACAGACACAATGAATTTAAAGCAAGCTGTTTTCACAGCATAGTTTCCATATGTAGACTGTATGTACTGGGGTGTGAATTGTCTGTTCTGATTGGCTGCCCAGTACTGTGCCTCATTCTAAAGGCAGTCCAGGCTGAAACACTCCTTATAACTTCAACATAAATGGGTGGGATTAAACTGCTATAGGCTGAATAGCTGTATATTTGCAAATACGTTGATTTCAATCAATGAAATAATTCCATTTCCCCCTATTAGATCCATCAATTTTTCGCTAATCAAATTAATTATTTTTCTACTTAGATATTCGACCCAGCAATATTTGCTGATTGAACTCATTCTTTTTCTGCTCAGATATTCAATCCAGCAATTTTTGCTAATATCTGCCCCAAACCTGGTACCTTCTCTCATTCAGATCTGGGAGACATTCAGATTTCAGAGCAAAAGAGCAGAAAAAGGTCATCTGAACACAGTGTTATGTTGTGTTGGCACACTCTCTTAACATTTTATGGGTGCTTTGAGAAAAAAATAGGCTAAATCTAACCGGACTCAATTGCATTTGGATTTTTAATCACCATGACTTACGTATCACCTGAGGGGTATACGACCATTGCCACTTAAGGCTTTAGCTAATCAGATTCCCTAAATCAATACTAGCCTCCAGCTTTTAAAGTCTAAACCCTGAATAATCTTGCAGTCCCATAAAACCAAACCACTAACCTCAGTGCCTTGTGCTCAAAGGTCATAAAGCATAGATTAAAGCCTTCGCAGCAGAGATGGTGCGATACCATTTTTCCAATACTGTTATCAACATTGAAATCTTGCGTGTCATCGGATACAGTATTGATCTAATATCATTTCCTTTAAAACACTTTAAAAGTACTTATTTTTAATGAAGCACTTCCATCTATGCTCAGACTACTCAAACAAAAACCCACACTCTGTACTAGCTTACAGAAGGAGATACAAAGCCAACAACACGTACACATCAGTCACTTTTATACTATCACATAGCCTGTTATGAATTAGACTATTTAAAAGGGGTGCTGAGGTCAAAATGAAAATGTAACCATTACTATGTCTTGCAATAATGTCTACTCATCTTCTACAGCGGTGCCCCAGTAGCATTAAGAGTGTGATTTTCTAGGAAATCCCCCTTCTGATGATGTGTCTTGAAGGTGGCGGGAAAAACTACAATTGTTTTAGGGTGGAAACTCAAAGGTGGGATGTTTTAAATGTATTTTATTTTCCTTGCTACCTGGCTACTGCTACGAAGCCAAATATCTATAATATGTCTTTATATGTCTGCATTGGTGGCTATGCTAGCAGAGGTGGGGGGCTCCTAATTGTTGTATGACGTATTCAAGTAATGCACTCTGGGTATTGTAGGGAGAGAGCATTAATGGATGAAAGCAAAAAAAAGGGTACAAAGTTGTGAATTCTGTCAAACCGATGAGACTAAGGGATTCAAATGCTGTGCTACAGAATGTTATATAACACGACAAATAACATGTTACATGCTAGTTTTGGGCCATAATGCCCATTTAAAATAAAGCAATACTATATGTACTGTGACTCCAGCTATTAATGTTTTTTTGAGGCTACATTAATTTGCTAAATGTTAGGTTATGCTACAAGCAATCATATGATATTCCAGGCTAGATTTGTTAGAGAATCCGTTCTGATTTGTCCTTTGTGTCCTCTGATATCCAATCCGGCATTTTCTGATTTCAGCTGCTCACTGATAGTGGGTATTGGACTGATGCCATGTCTACTTGGCAGTGTAAGGGATGATTACATTAATCTTGTAATAGGTTAAATATAGCTGATGTGGGTGCTGATGAAAGCTATTGAATATAGCACTCTAATATAATTTCTGCCTTTTTTATTTGACATGGTTAGCGGTCAGAATCATTCCGTACCTGACATAAGCTGACTTCAGCCTTGCAAACACTGTACAGACAAGATGGGGTCTTTCTCCTGGTTCCCTAATAGTAATCCTGCCTCTTCTTGTAATATGAGCCTCTATTACAGCATCACTCTGTGATGAGATTTCGAACTCAAGGTCAAAGCATGACCTCCATTTCCCTCTCTCTGTGTGCTGCGCTCCCCCCTGACTGTTCGGAAAATCTCCGGCCCCGCACATTCATTTTCCCTCTATTAAGCCAACAATGTTTGAACACCTCTCTCAAACAAACGCATGCAGATTGAAATTATCGGACAAAGGCGAGGCCCTCATTGAAATGGCACTTGGTGGAACTGTGAGCTCCCACCGCAAGGCGATTACAGCACCATGAGTCAGCGCACACACATTAATCTCAGAATTAGTCAGACGCAGGCTGCAGCCTTGCATTCTCGCCATGTAAATTACAGTAAAAGGCGTGCATAGTAGGACACAGTGCTTTTTCATCATGGAGGGGCACTGGTGCAGGGGTTTCTGAGTGTGCATGTGAAAGTCACAGCAAGTCACTGAGCTCCAGTTTGGCCTTAAAGTGAAAGTTCAGCAAAAAAACATATTTGCCTACGTGGTTTCTCAAACTCTGTGACACACTTTTTTTCTATAAAACAGTCTTGAAGCTTTGAGATCATGTTGAAGCCTGAATGTGTGTGCTTTTGTCTGTTTTTATAGATAACAGTATGTCATTAAATAGTTTCACTGATTTTTCAGAATTTCTCCATAATTAAGCAGTTAACATGTCATAAAATCATTCAGAGTGAGGAGTCATCTGAGGAGTTAAATGTTCAGAAGAGTTTATATGTGTAAAAGTCGCATGTAGTTTCACTGATGGTTTTGGATAGTAAATAAACTGGCTATATTTGCACTGAGACCCCCAGACCCAACCACCACTACTGTAAAGAAGTCATAAGTTTCTCTACAAATTAATTGGTGGAATCCCCCCTTATTATCAGAAACCTTATAAGCACATTTATTAGAGATTACTGAACAACTCAGTGTGGTTTGAATAGTGCAATAGTGCAGTTTGCAAAAATCTATCTGATGGGGTATACGTCACAACTCGGCCAATTTGTGCTGTATCGAAAATTTTGATGTACTTGACTTCTATTTATATACACATCAAAATTTCCAATATAGCGCGAACTGGCCAAGCTGTGATTTCAAGGCGGAGGACGGAAGAGAGCAGTCAAACAATGGAAAGCAATCAGATAAAATGCACAAATAAAATAAATGGCAATGGTAAAGTACATTTTAAACATGTACAGTTAACCCACATTTTATGTCTGCTTCATATTAAAAACATCAGTAAAACAGGCCAAAACCGACAACTACAACACCCATTTTACAACCTTATGTTCATCTCTAACATAACCCACATGTTCACACATTGGAATGAGTTGCTTAGAGAAACCTACCGCCATACTTGCACTTGAAATTAGTGTAAGCATCTCTTAGCATGTGAAATGTGTGTGTGTGTTAAAGTACTGGGGAAATTCTGAAGCTTTTACAGCATGTTACGCAAACTCATCATGAGCTTAGCTAAATTCCTGAACATGTAAATGTGTTTGAAGCTGATGTAGCTCTTCTAGTGTGCTGGAAACATGCTGGATAGCAGCGTGATTAACTGTGTGTCTCTCAGTTTGCAGCATTACAGCAATAAAAGGGAACAGTAACTTTACACACGTGCAACATAATCAAACGGACTTTGTACTAGGGATTCATAGCCAGAATCGGCCAAGATCAGGATTGGCTGATATATGCTCAAAACATGAGCCAATTTATGGTTTTTATTTGTGTTGCAATTTTTTTAATTCAACTTAATATGAAGAAAGCTGCAATCATACCATCTGTTTTACCTCAGTATGGCTGTCTTTGTGGAGAGGTGTATATTGTTTCCACAGCAAGGGGCTCCCACTCCTCCCCTTTAACCCCTCATTGCTCGCTAGCTGCTCAACACAGGCTCACGTTTCACACACAGCGAGCCTCCAGCATCCTAATTAATCTGACAGCGGAGTTAGAGAGAATTTTTTATTTGATTATACTAACTATAAACATCTGAGTCTGCTGGCAGAATGGCCACCAGGGGGTCCGCAGAAAGAGGTAAAAAAAGGCCAAACAATAAAAATGGACATAACAGAATAATAATGAAGCTATGCATAACCTCCCATGCATAGTCAAAATTCTTCTCTGCAAAAAGATAAATAAGGAAGCCTTTAAAAACCTTTCTTATACTCTGTTTTTAGGCTTTGTTCATGTGCGGCAGTGGTGGGACGTGGGCTCAGCGGGAGCTTTTATTGTACAAAGCTGCACAGATGCTCCAATGACCGCAGTCAACTTTTCAGCCTCCAGCTGGGGGCAGCGATTTAATTAGGCTTCAAACATGAACTCTAGCATGTTTGCACACAAATGCACACAGGCATGCTTGCACACGAACATGTACAAATGTATGCACACACGGGGTGAGTTAGGCCTGGACCGAGTGAAGAAATTAACCCTTCAGCAGACATTTTGAGGTCCACCGAAGACAGAACCTAATCGCGTGTGGGGTGCAGTGAGTTAGGGTACAGCCCTGTCCTGGGATCACGTTTATCATGCAGATTGCATTGGACTCATGCCACCTCCCAGCAAGTAGATCCATTCTCTTCTCAGTCCACTGCTTCCAGGGGCTGGGCTGAGTCAGAGAAACAAGAAAGGCACATTCCAGCACCATGCAAAGCAACTAGAAACTCCTTTTAGTTCTTTTGTGTACAGTTTGAGGATAAGAGCAGCAAGAGCTCTGGGATGGAAATGAGTATAGTATATCACTGTCAAAGCTCATCCAGGACAAAACAAGCAACAGCTGCGGAAGAAATGTGCACTTACTGGCTACTTTATTAGAAACATCTACCTTGTTGTTACAGCTCATTTCTTTCCATGCACATTGTGAGCTAGTCACTTCAACTGAGTTTAGCTGAGGAGTGTGTATTTTATGATGTTATCACAAAGCATCTACCCAGAATTCCAGACCTAAGCCTCTAATAAACATATGAAGATGACTCCCTGTGAGCATGAGAGAAGAAGTGAAAGGCCAGATTAGAATCTGCAATATAAGAAATGAAAGAGCTCAGTGCTCAGATAAGATGAAAATACTTCTAGCAAAACTTCTATCAAGAACTTCTACCAAAGTAATAAGGAAGAAACCTTGAGAGGAACCAAGACAACCAGAGAGGAATCCATCCTCTTCTGGTTGACACTCGAAAGTAAATTTTCAATAACCAAGAAAAATCATCCTGTGGTGCAGTGTTTCCCAACTCTGGTCCTGAAGTCCCAATGCTCTGGACATTCTAGTGTTTTCCTGGCTTCCAATACAGCTGATCCAACTAATCAGTTCATTAACAACTCTTTACTGAGTTAAAGTGGTTGTGTTAAAGCTGGGCTGGACTTGGCTTGAAAAACTAGTGATGGCTAAATATACTGTCTTAAAAGTATTCAGTGATGTATTCTGTTACAAGGCATAACTAGAAGAGGGAAGTTTGACAACAAACTTTTAGTTGGCTTAACAAAGCCGTTGCTGTGGAATCCCACATGGCTGCTCAAGCGTTTCTATCCTGTTGCAATGGCATCCCAGGTGGTTGCTAAAGTGTTGATAGACCACTGCTATGTTATCCTAAGTGGTTGCTAAGGTGTTGCTAGGACATTGCTATGCTATTCAAGGTGATTGCAAAGGTGTTGCTAGGCTTTTGAAGTGTTATCCAAGGTTGTTTCTAAGATGTAGCTAGGCCATTGCTATGGTATCCCAGGTGGTTGCTAAGGTGTTGCTAGGCTACTGCTATGGTAACCAAGGTGGTTGCTAACATGTGAATGTATGCTAGTATGTGTCTATATGCCTATCTTTTTATGACGTCGTATTAGTGAATCAGCTTGGGGTGTTTAATGCTGAATCCAATAAGTTATATAAGCAGTCACAATCTTTTTTTTCTGGTTTAATAAGACGTAGTATTACCTTTCTTTGTATGGGTTACTTGCTTATCATTTTGATTTAGTATATGCATGTCTATAACTGAATCTCATACTATGGTGGAGTCTATGGCTCCTTACTCCCTACATTGTGCATTGCATAGGTTATAAAATCATGGCTTCTACACCCAAATATAAAAAAAAAAACACACTAAATGTTAGATAGGATGCAGCTATCACTGAATATAAATGGTCTTTCCTTAGACATATTATGCACTATTTGTGTGTAGAAGGTATCATATCATGACACATGTAGTGAACGCTACTTAGGGAGTAAGAAACCATTTGAGATTGAGCTAAAAGTGCTATCTTACACAAAGCAAAAAAAAACATAGGTGTCTAGATATCCACACCTTAAAACTCACTAATAAACAGGTAGGATAACTTGCCAACCAAGCAGTAAAGAGTGCAAAATACAAACAGAATTATACTGAAGAATATGGCCATTTTGTTAGGGCTACAATTTGAATCTGCCGTAAAATGCTTATACATACGCAGCACAGATCCTGTAGTGCCGACTGGTGCGTGACCGTGGTGCGTCACCATGGTGCACATGCGTGATGCAAGTCAGGCAGGGGACGCAGATATGATAGCGACAACAGCACTGCTTAGAGAATGACATGCAGCTTATAATCTAAGAGACTACTTGTGGCAGTTAGATTTGAACTTTCTCAGCATTCTGCCATTTATTTCGTAAGGGACACAAATTGTATTTGAGCAAAAGCTGTATGAAAATCATCTGTGCGATTGTTTCAAAAGCCCAAGTGCATTTATTCCCACACAGGCGCTATGATCTTGCAAAGTTTTGTGGTTCTAGATTGAAAATTGCATCCTGTGAAAACAGTAATAAAGAAGCATATAATAATAATAATAATAATAATAATAATAATAATAATTAAAAGATAACGAAGAGTAAGTTGGCATTGTCAAGTCAAAAAGTAGCATATTTGGAATGCATTTAGAATATGTCTATATTTCTTGATGAGGCACATGAGAAATGCTCTGCTGTTGTCATGTTTATTTAATTCACACTGTTCCTCACTGTTACTGCTTGGCAGTTTTACTTAATGTAATTCTTCTGTTAGTATGTTTCATGAAAAATTCAGTTATCATTTATATGAAGTTTCAAAATTCTCAACACTTCTTTTCCTTTTTTATGCTTTTCCCTTATCGCCTGCTTCAGTCTGCTGTTGCTCCCACAGGACTGCTGCCTGTCTCATGAACTCAGGAAAGTGGTACAGTTCTTTTATAATAGCAGCAGGGGACCTAGATACAAGCGATGCACTGAAGCATTTTGTGTTTTGTATCAGAAACCTAAATGCAAATGAGTTAAAACTATTAAAACAATGAATTGCAATTAATCACAATACTTTGCAAAAAAAAGTTATAGCTGCTGTTTGAGCGGACAGACTTCATCTGAATGTATTTATTACTTTTAATAGTTCAATAACACTTACTGACAATTTATATATATATATATATATATATATATATATATATATATATATATATATATATATATATTACTAACAAATAACTGGCTCCTCATATTGATTTATCACACTACTCGTGTTTTAGCAGGAAATTCAGTGTTTTTAAAGAAGCCGTTTGTTGAGTTTTGTCCTTAGTGTAGAGTGCACTGATTTCAATACAGTTAATTAACAAGCACTGATTGTGTTTTTTCCTAAAAATGTAAAATGTAACGGTATTCTGAATACTGTGTACAAATGTAATGTGGAATAAATACACGTGTGAATACATATTTCCAATACTTTCTGATACATCCCAACCCTGGTTAATGCAAGCAAGGAAAGTACATTTGCAGGGCAGTGGGCCTCCAGGGTCTGGGTTGGGAAATGCTGTTCTACCACTTTATTAGTGGTCACTACTGTGCCTAATATACTCAGACAAGTACAATAAACACTACCATGCCACTTCCATGCTGGTGTCAGTAATAACTGATAGACGTGGTAGAGGGTGGCTGACAAATTGGGCAGCAGCAGATAGTCAGTAACTATTTATCCAAGTGGAACAGTGGAGTTCTCTATAGCCCTGTATGCTAGGTGTACCTAATAGGCTGGCAGATCAATGTAGGTGAGCATGCGTGTCATATCAGGTTCATGCTGCCATCTACTGGTCAGAGGGCAGAAAGCAGACAGGACTGATTAAGTTGTTTGCATGTTCTAGAGCAGAGGTCATCAATCCTGGTCTTGGAGGGCCAGAGTCCAGCACAGTTTGGTGATTTCCCTCCTCTAACACACCTGCTAAATGTTTCTGGGCTCCTGCCCCCAGGACTGGAGCTGATGACCCCTGTCCTATAGCCCTCCTCTCGCCATTCCACTCTTCATTAGGCACAAGGGCAAGCTGGACAATGCATTTGGAATCTGATTTTCATGTCATAAATCATACCTAATGACATCTATGAGGACAGTGCCCCCCATAAATACTAGGGCAATGGAGGGTTTTTTGCTACATACTGAAAGAGAGTGGAACTGCAATATGAAGGTGACAATGAGACACGAATACTGTAGTGTTTCTGGGTCTTTATGTGTGTATGCATTTCTCTGTCTCAGAAAATGACCATTTTTTTGCTACTGAGGTGAGAAACCATGTGGGAAATTGGGGGATGTAGCACAAAACACTGGGACCGTTGGCTTTCAGGTGTTTCTTGCTGGTAAGGTGTGTCTTCTTGCATTCAGCGTGCAAGCATAACAGAGCTACAAATGTGTCGTGCTGGATTTAGCCTTTGAGCTTCCCTTTGGTGGCGGCCTTTGGAGTCGGCGGGCCTAAAACCCACACAAAGCGTACAAAAATTTCTATGAGAGAAAAGACAGCAAATCGTGTGTTCAAAGAAAGAAAAATTTAGTCTGAGCCAAAGTACAGAAAGTCAGCATGGCACAGTCAACAGTTTGGAATTTCTTCCAAAAGAAAGCAACCGCTTGGCACTGAGCAGACTGACCGAGGGAAATAACTGCAGCTGACAACAAAATAATGAACTGAAAAAACCACTGAACTGTCACTGAAATCCCAAACAAGCTCTGCAGTGCAGGGGTGAAGGTGTCAGCACCTAGTTTTTTCACAGAAGACTTCCAAAGCGCAATTATAAAAGCTGTATCGAAAGATACAAACCCCTAAACAGCACCAAGAATAGAGTGGCCAGATTAGAATCTGCAAGTTCAGAAATTAAACCAAGGCTGGAACAGAGGAGTGTGCTCAGATGAGATGAAGATACAGCTACCAAAAACATCTTGTACGTCTAGCAAAGTCATGGTAAGGTGAAAATGCGGAAAAAAGTTCCTTCTGATGATCCAAAGCATGCCACATCATCTCTGAAGCTGCAAAAGTTGGGTCATAGGGCATGCATTCATGGTCACCATAACTAAATCAAAATCACTTCATTCACTACATGCACATAGTACACAGGAATTTGACAGGCTGGCACAAGAACGTGCAAACCAGCAAAAGTGTAAGCATACGTGGAAAGTACAAAAGTGTAGACATACAGTAAATACAATATAAATACACGTCCACATACAACAGTGTTAAGGTGAAGGGGAGTCCTTTGTATTTGTTTTTGGCCTATTGAAAAGGGTGATTGCCACTAGGGAAAAAACTGTTTAGGTGTCAAATAGTTTTTATGGAGTGAAAGTGTTGGAATGAACATCTTGGAAACTTGAAATGACCTGAAATTTCTGACGAGAAGGCCTGTTTATGTATCTTCGAAGAGCAAACCCAAAGTTTGGTAGTATTCCCAAAGACTGTACTTTGCTCCACCCACATACGTGTTCTTTTTTTACAAACGGTTGAGAGGTTAGACCAGCTTTACATAACACAAGCAAAAATCCTCTTCAGTTTTATGTGAACTTATACTGCACAAGAGGAATTTGACCATGAGAATTTGACCATTTCTTCTGTATAATTCAATTATATATAGATGTAAACCAAGTTATTACGGGTGGTATTATGTATGGTGTGAGATGGTTCATTGTATAGAAACTTATTGACTCAATTTTATTCACAATGGTGGTGCTAGGAACCCAGGGTTGTAATGTCCACGATGCAAAATGGTTTGCTATCCAAAATGACCAGTAAACCTAGATGTCTTCTGAGTTTTTATATGTAATGTTGATAATGGTAAAATAGTGATAAACTTTATGAAAAACTATTGGGTATTGGGTAATATTTTGCTATACAATGCCCTGCAAAAGTGTTTTAGGCCATAAATTTATCTTAAAACTATCATAAAACAATGTCTTAGACATCAGGCAGTGTATGGTATAATGATTTTGTGTAATAACTTTATGAGAGGTAGATTTTAGCAGCATTAAGTGCTTTGTTGATGCCTGGCTCCTATCATCACACCTGTGAACAATTCTGACTCAGTAAGTTTCTCTAGAACAGAGCATTTCACAATAAAACACTTGGGATTTCCCTTTACTATGAAACATATTCATTCTTAAAGAACTGAGTTGCCACATGACATTTCAAATGTGATTTTTCTGAGCTTCACCAATTAATTAAACCTAGGTGTGTTATAAATAGCAGACTTTGCTACCATGCTAACACTAGCTTGATTACATTACAAAAATACTACACTTAATCTATCCTCACAGTATGACCTGACAAGCACATACAAAATAAGTTTTAATATCTACAAGACATTTTTCTGCAAATTTAAGTGCACGATTTCCTTTTATCTGCTGAGTTTAATATATTAGAAAAGAAAAACAAATATACATTATAAAATGTGACATAACTTTTGCACAGGCCACATTTTATGTTTTATTTTTTCCCCATGTGTGAATTAAAATGAGCAAAAGTGTGTTCCCAGAAGAGTGTAAAAAATTTGTCCCTTTTAAAAAAAAAAACTTAATAAAATCGATTAAATATGTCATTTGGCAGGGACGCCTGAAATTTTGCATATGACTGTATATCACATTGTAATTGCTTGTTGAACGCTGTCCTCACTGGACCTGTTACAAATCCAAATTGTTTGAAATGCTGAAAAACACCAAGGTACCTTCGCTGTCTTAATACAAGAGAATATGGTAATTATTTGAATCAATTATGACTCTGACTGTGATTATTTTGTTTGGTATAATCCTTCATGCGAGAAAAGTAGCTTGTCATCATATGTCTCTGAGTATTGGAGTATTTTGTGCGTGCGTGCGTGTGTGCACACGTGCTGTGTGGGTGACTTCTGGCAGAAGCTCCTACCATCTGTAGAGGGGTAATACAGAGAAAGCAGGCTCAATGCAGAGGCTCCATTTTGGCAGCGTGTTGCTGGGTTTCCCCCTTAAGCAGATGGACTTCCTGGGAAGTTTTAACGCCTTTCCCCACCATCCATCTCTATAACAACCATGCAAACCAATCAAAAGTGCTAATTTCCGCCCACCAGAACACTTGGAAAGCTGAGCTTCTCGTCTATAATCAGATTTTTATATTCATAATGGCCATGTGAGGTGAACACAATTAATATGTGAACACCCTGCATGGTTATAAAAGAAAAAAAACTGTCTTAAAAACAACTCATTCAATCTGAGAGTAGAACAGAAAGGATTAGCATTAAATACACTTCCTGGCCACTTTATTGGAAACCCCTGCCTTGCTGGAGACTGTTGTCCATCTGTTGATGCACAATTTGCTAGCCTCTCTCCCTTCATCAGCTTTCACTTTCCAACCACAGAACGAGGCCTATCACAATTATAACATGATTGCCTGATCACAGAGATTTAACCTGATCGCAATTATTTTCCTCAGTTGTTAGCGATTACAACAAACAAACAGGATGTGAATTTACATCCATTGGGTTGAAGCAAATGCATGTAAATAAAAGACGTCATGGGTATTATGAAAACAACAAAAGCTGCTAACCTTTGACTTGATGCTATGACACCTTTAGAGAGCAACAGTGAGTAATGTTTGATATTTGATGTTTGTTTATTACACCTTTAGAGTTATACTGGTACATGAGGTTCTCTCATGACATGAATTTTGCCACTTCATGGATGCCATGTTAAGGCCAAAGACAGTGAACTACAAACAGGACACCACAAACTAAACATGAGCATGAACAACCAATGCCCGAGCTTGTAATCGGGAATCAGGAGAATTCCAGATGGGCCAGTAGCATTTTTGGGATGATTACTGTGAGCTAATGTGGACAGAGATTAGATGAAGCTGAAGTTGCGTTTCTTATTCTTTTTTGCTGCTTCACCTTAAAAGATGTGGCACTTACATTCTGCGCTAACATGAAAGCCCTGCAATATTTAAGGTGCAGTGGAAATTCAAATGCGAAGCTAACATCAGCCTCAGAAGATTATAAAATTCAGTGTGATGATGTGGTGCTGGCTAACCCAACAGACAGTGCGCAGTTTTTTACTGTTTTTGTAAACATGTGAAGATGGGCGATAACTGCAGAAAAGCAAGGCGTGACAAAGCTAGTTGAAGAGAAAGAGGAGATGTGGGCAGTGAGGAGCATTGACAGGACATTAATTTAAGTTACTTAGCTAATGTTAGCATGGTTTGTAGTATATTGTTTGTTTAATGATTATGTCACATTTAAGAGAAACTTTCATCAGTTTTCATTTTATCACTATCTCAGCATATCACCCACCTAAAGGGGAGGAAGTATTGGGTATTGGTCCAATACGGTGCTCATTTACTCACCCTTATAAAAATTCACCAATACCAACATTGGATACTAGCAGATAGCATGTGATGTAAGCCTACACTGCCAAACACTAATGAACAAACGACTCAAGCTGTCAGTGAACAGCTTGTTCACCAAGGAATTCACTATGTGATTTTAGCCTGTTTTAAAACACACACAATCACAATCACTCACCCAATTTGGGTGGAAAAACATAGGCTAGCAAAATGGAGGCGAGAAAAGTTGACGTTTGCAGAACTAAAGTCTGTATATGCTGTATTCGCTCTGACTAAATAACATTTCAAGGTATAATTAATATTATATGTAATAATTTTTTGCTAAATAGGCTGTAGAGAGATCACATAGTCACATGTACATCACCGCCTGCTTTAAGCTTCAGTGCATGGTGCTAGCAGTGCTGCTCAGTGTGCAGCATGTTATTTTGATTGAAACAGCTTTATTGATAATTGTCCATAGACAGAGCTGTCTATAGGGGCTGTTTCATGTAGCATGGACTGAGTTTTTGTACAGTGTCAGTATATAAATCATAGGCTTTATCCATACAGGATGGTCTATTCAAACGAAGTGTGAGTCAACACAGAACAAGATTTCTAAAATCACACAGTGCATGTCTGGTTTAGAAAACAACTACAGCTCAACAAGCCGAACAAAAGACTCAGAGAAAACTTAAAACTCCACAAGTGAGCTCCTCGGATGCATCAGCCTCACATGTGACTCCTGCTACCACTGTGCTACAGAGAATGTTGTTGAAAGAGACCGATGAGGATAAATAGTATGAAATGTACTTTACTTACAGCTGTACAGCACTTTTCTGATCTGGAACAAAAGCCACTCTTCTCCACAGTGATACTCGATAGCTAGATAATGTACATAATTTAAAATAAACAAGATTTGAACAATTTAACTGTTAAAGTGCATTGCATTGTGAAATGTAGGCCTAGGAAACATACATGATATCCTATTTTAAAAAGTTATTAAAAGTCACTAAAGTTATATGTTTGAAACCGTACACTTTTAAAAAGCATTGTTCTTCAAGGATTATTTAGTAAAGGCAAAGGTTCTATATGGAATCATGAACACTCAAAGAACCCTTTGCATGATTAAAGGGTTCTCTGCATGGTGAAATGTTTCCTCAGATTGATGGAGACTGTGCTGTACATGGTTTTACATGGTTCTTCATGAATGGTTTTATATAGCACCAAAAAGGGTTCGATGTCAAGCTTGTAACAACAGAAGAACCCTTTTTGGTGCTTTATAGAACAGATAGAACTAGATACAACACATTCTTCATCAATCTGAAGAACATTCACCATGCAAAGAACCCTTTAAGCATGTAAATGGCTTTTTGAATGTGAATGGTTCTATATAGAACCATCTTTACTAAATAACCCTTGAAGAACCATCTTTTTTAAATGTGGGTAGCAAGTAAATGAGATATCCTTGAGCGGTTGTCGACTGGTACTGCTTTTTGTTCATAGTTTACCATAGCGTTACTCACTATGGTAAGCTACTGTATGATTTTCTGATACAGTTTACAAAGTTACTTAGTTAGTACCCAATGTTATCAGTTGGCCTTCACCATAGTTTATTACACTACACAGTTACCATGGTTAAAATGCATTTAACTGGAACTGTCCCCTTTTTTTCATTTCATAGATAAAAACATTGGACATTCTAATTGTATTTATACAACAGTTAGTTCCGGCCACACAAGCTGATTGGTTGAAAAGCGTTCTCACTGTATCACGCCGCTGAGAGGCTGTAACTAAGCAACAACTTTGACAGCTGTAGGAGATGCTCAAGCCATTTGAATGTTTTTACTTCTTATTTTGCACACAAACAGAAAATGGATACTTTTAAAACTACGTTTGATCTACAGCCGATTTGGTCAGACTCTGAAGATGAGACTACACTAACTGTCAGTTGGTCTGTATGAGGAGCTGGAGAATGAACTGCCAGCTGTGCAGCGAGTGAGCGGAGCTCGTATTCTGACGTAGCAACAAGCTGCTTGTTAAGGAACTATGATTTGGCAGGAGGAATTGCTAACATTAAAACATATTAAATGCCATATTCACGGCCCTGTTTATTTATTTCTTACTTTATTTATTTAACTTGTATAAAAGCAATAGAACACTCGAGCTCGTAACACACTCCCTCTCATGTTCTATTGCGTAAATTGATCACAGAACTAGAAAATGTCTCTGGTTTTCATTTCAGAATGCTTTTCACCTTACTGGGATTGGATGTTTTGCATGTCAGTCAAACGGCCCTTTTCTATCATGGTTCTCAAAAACCAACCAAATCTGGCTTACGAACTGGTTTAGTCTTGTGTGGTATTTCTACACTTTTAAAGAACTTTGGGCTGATTCTGTTGTCTCCTCCTATCTGTTCACTGCAGTTTCAGCTGTGTTTCAGGCACTGTCCTCAACTAGTCGACTGCTATCCACAGCGCTGATTACTGGTTTATTAGTTGACTAGTGTTTGCAACCACTAGCACACAGTGAACAATAAAAGATAATTAAATTGTTAATTACATTTGTTTATATAGCAATTAATAGTAAGCTAAAATGTCATGACTGTGACAACTGCTGTTTGCTGGATGTATTTGGGTGGTGGACCATGCTCAGTCCAGCAGTGCTGCTGACATGTGTTAAACCTCCAGCAACACCACTGTGCCTGAACAATTGTGGTGCCGCACCACACACACTACTATGCCAGAGTCACTGCTGTGTTTCTAATAAAGTGGAGAAGAGTGCACAATTGAATACAAATCTGTGTGACACTAACCTCAACTGAGAGGAAATGGACAACAATTCATTTAGTGACAGAGTCATACCAGCCAAACAATACAGGCCATCAGCCCTAACTAATCGCTGAAAAGAATTCATGGAGGGATGACTCATGCAGATTTGTTATGACAATTAACATCAGTGGTCTGTTGGAGTGTTATCCATGAAAAATAATTATTTTTGTACAATTCTGCCTAATTAAATGGTTAACATGTAAATAAAGTTGTTCAGAGTGGTCAGATGTGATGCATCATTTGAAAGAACTTACAGAGCCAGAATTATTCAGCGGTGGTGATAGGAACCAGACATCTGAAGCGTTTAATGCTATGAAATAGTTTTGAATATGTTGCCTGATGCCAGAGATGTCATTTTATGATAGTTTGAGATAAGCTTTTGCTTTTCACAGTAGTCATAAAATGCAATTTCCGCCTGTTTTGGAAGTCCCTCGGCTGAGCTAGGCATTTTTTTCTTCACAAATGTTGATGGAATATAATATTTAGATGAAAATGTGTATGATTTACAAAACCAGAAGCATCTTTCGAAATCTTGTAAACACAGAGAAATAACACTGACATAGTTATTCTGATAACAGATTTTGGGGGAAATATTTTGTTTTATTATATTAATTAAAAATATCTGAGTCAGTTCCCATTCCACCTGCAGAATGGTCACTAGGGAGCCTGCAGAAAGAGGTTAAAAAGTCATTCCTGGCAGATAGGTATGTATGGGCATTATAAGGCAAAATAGTACCAAAGAAAACTAATTTTTTCAGATCTACTGTTTCACCACTATCAACATAAATTCTAAACTCAGAAGATGTGTATGTACACTGACTGTTTAGGATAGTAAATAAAATGGCTAAATTTAGGCACTGTAGACATTATGACCCTTGGTTCCTATCACCACCACTGCAAAGAAATCAGTTGGTAAGTTACCATGCACAATACACCATTAGGTATCAGACCTCTCACAATGTCTTTGTTTGTCAAAAATTCAATTATGCAGAAATGTAGAAAATTTGGTGGGCTTTGGGCTAGATTGTAAAAGAATATTCCAGTGTTTTCCAAATTCCAATCTAATCTTGGCTACATAAGTATCATATGGCCACAGACATTCGCTTTGTATGTCCGTACGTCTGTATGTATGTTTGTCTGTTCCTTCGCTCAGTGCTTCATCTGTCTGTTTCTTCATTTGTTCGCCTGTCTGCACATTTATTCATCCGTGACTTTTCATCCAGTTACGGTCATATAAATGTGGTATAATGAATTAAGTTCTGTATGAGTGGCGGAGCACGCTAGGAGCATTGGACAGAGAGCTGTCAATCAAGCTGCTCATTAGCCATGACCACACAGTTCTCAGGTCTGATCGGCGTTTTTCAAGCCGTGTTTTATCATGTTTATATTGTAGATTTTTCTTTCAAGCTATGCTGGATGTTTATTATAACACTCAAGTTTAGTGTCATACAGCCATTTTAAAAATTTTACTCTGGGTTCCCTGGGACTTCAACACAAAGGTTTGCAAGAACCCTCAATATGACTCTACCAGACAGAGTCCATGTGCTTGTTTTCAAAACAAAAGATCTATATAATAGCAGAAGCCTCTATGTGGTGGACTGAACCAGGTAGCTCATAAAACCCCTAGCTAGGCCCACTGAGACTTGTGTGATGCTAATGCTGCAGTAGGGATCTGCTGTTCGTTCCAGCACAAGCCTAATAATAAACCACTGATGTGATTAGTCCCTCTCTGCTCCGCCGCTGAATGCGTTTTAATCTGCCACATCCGAAAGGTCATTCACAGTACATGACAAAATCACTGCAGAACCCGGCCGTAGACGCTAACGAGGCTTTTAATACTGGCCGAATCACAAGCCACTCTGATTCGCCTTGTCTGTCGCGCAAAGATGGTTGTTGAATAAAAAACATGGTGTGATACTGTGAAAGTGGTCAATATTAATCTGATTTTGTGTGAATTTGATAAAAAGCTCAGTGTGAATTGTGTGTGTCCAGTGTGTGGCTGAAACTTTGTGTTATTTGTTCTCTCAGAACAGGGGTGAAAATTTGGTCTGACAAATGGACCAGCGTTAAGAGGCTAAAGCAACTAGGCTTGCACATGCACACACAAAAAATATACAAACTCATCATTTATAGGTACTTTCTGTTGGTAAGTGTCTGATTCCCAAACCCCCTAACCACCAACTTGTGAAAAAAAAATGCTTACCTTTTTTTTTTTCTTTTTTTTAAAGAGCTTCTTTATTCTTGAAGTTGAAAGAAAGATTTAGATTTATAATGAGTTCAATCTACAGAAAAAATATAAAACAAAATAAAAAAAAAACAAAAAAAACAGCAGTCTCATGTTTTCATGTCACTACTAAAACACAAATAGTATTAGTCAATAGAGCAGGAACTGAGACTGCATCATTGTCTCACCTGGCCACATGGTGAGCAATTAGAAGCCAGTGTTTTAAAGTAATGGTGTCCCAAAGTCAGAAAATCATTGTGTAACATTAAGAATGGTCACTACTGAAATGCACATTGTGCAATTAAGTAAACTTTTTTGCGTTTCAATGAAAAATAGCATGGTTTTATGTGTGTATAACTGTTCAAGGCTGTGTTTGCTAATCATGTATTGGCTAACATTTTTGAGATACGCCCAAAAATAGCTAAAATTGTCACTATCGAAACAGTCACTACTGAAACATTTGGTAAAGCTGGTAGTGTTACGATTGTTTTGGTTGTGATGAAATTGAATGTGCAAACATTACTTTTAATTAAATGAACATAATTAAATTATAGGGTCATTAAAATGTGTTTTCAACCATTTCGGTAGAATGATCCATGTCAGTTTCTTGCCTCTTTACAGTGGATGTAATTATTTGTGTAATCAGCATGTTGCGATAAATATTTTTGAAAAATACTTTGACTATTAATTATTGTATCATAACATATATTATGTTACAGCATAAGGTAACAAGAAAAGTGTTGCAAACAGGCAGGCCAGGACTTCATTTCTCGATTGTGTTGCATTTAATGCACACAAAAACATTTAGCGCAGATACATAACTGTGATCACAATCATTCTGTTAATGACATGCAAGACTCGAAACACTCGATTGGCCAAAACTCCTCAGAGGAAACAGTCATGGTAAATTTTGAAACAGTTAACAGTGCTGCTACACAGTTCTCAAACTTTATACCTGCCACCCTTCAAAAATGTAGTTTGGGCTTCACGACCCCGAGTCCTCTTTAAAAAAAATTATTACACATGACGGCTACCAAACACACAGAACAACACGACATTACTGACTATTTTGTAGTAGAATAACAACTATCTCTGCTTGGTTTTAATTTTTGTTTTATTGGGAAAAACAAACATCCAACAACTGTTTCATAATTTGAAAAAGTGGGCAGTACATGTCGGCCCCTTTCCACCCTGTTATTGTGCGTCAGTGCCTCTATACATTTGCAGTCACCACAGACTATATATATATATATATATGTATATATATATATATATATATATATATATACATATATATATATATACATATGTATATATATATATATGTCCGCTGCAGGCTAAAATTTTACCTATTTCACGGCTGGAATCAACATACATGCATCGGAACATTCTGGAACATGACGAACGTCGCCAAGCAAAACGCGATTGAGTTGCAACCGCTTTGCAATCACTATGTCTGGAGTTGTTGTGGTAGGCTCCAGATGAGCTCTCTCCGGCATTTTAATGACAGGAGCACAGCTCTCAGGCTTGTCATTACACTGCCTGCACCCGGCAGTGCACAAACAACCCCCCTCACCACCACCTCCCATCCTGTCACCCTGCCAATGTAGCACAAGGCTCCAGCAGCAAACCAAGAGGATGAGTGTGAATTCAGATTAGGAATGTGGTTGACAGCAATCATCCAAACCACGCTGCTGTCCTCAGGCCTAACGTTCTGAAATCTCAATGAGCACATTATATTAGGACCAGGTCTGAGTCTAGGGATGTGTATTCTGACTAATTTTGATCATCTGTATTAAAGAAAAGATGTTTGGTTAAAGGCGGAGAAAAAATATCAATTATACAAAATGATAACTGGTAACATGACCTTGTTACAGGCCAAATGTACACTATATGTCCACTGTATGGCCAAGTGTACACTATATGGCCCTCCTAATTATTGTATTCAGATGGTTCAGCCACACCCATTGCTAACGATCTCCATAAACAAACAGTGGCAGCTCAGTGACTTTAAATGTGGCACTGTCATAGGATGTCACCTTTGCCACAAGTGAGTTTGTGAAATTTTTGCCATGCTATATCTGCCTCAGTCAACTGTAAGTGATATTATTGTGAAATGGAAGCTAGGAGCAACAACAACCCAGCCACAAAGCGATAGACCATGCAAACTCACAGAATGGGGCCGCCAAGTTCCAATGAAGGGTAATGCTACAGCATATGAATAGATTTTAGACAATTATATGCTTCTAACTTTGTGGCAACAGTTTGAGGACTGCCCTTTCCTGCTCCAGCATGACTGTGCACAAAGTGAGGTCCATAAAGTCATGCTTTGACAAGTTTGGTGTGGAACTCCAATAGTCTGTACAGAGCCCTGACCTCTACCTCACTGAACACCTTTTGAATGAATTGGATCGCTGATTGTGAGCCAGTCCTTCTTTCCTATTATCAGTGCCTAACGTCACATTTGACCTGAAGGTTACTGCTCTCACTTGTTGCACTGCGAGGTGTGATCACTGCTCACTATAGATGATATTTTCCAAATCTTGGGTGTTGACCCAAGTGCTGAAACTTCAGTACGTTTTAAAAGGGTATGATTCTTACCCTAGCAAGATTATCTAACCTTAGCAAGATTATCTGTCAACTTCAGTTATAGCTAATGTGCTATAATTTTTCTGTAATGAAAGGCTTGTTATTTTATCCATATTGTAGCATCCTGCTACTGGCTTGCACAGAGAGACTCTGAAGGTGTGGCTAGGCAGATGGCCACACACAAAGGCTCATGGTATGTGCGCACCCTCTGACAAAAGGACTATTTGTGTTGTTTATTGTTGTAGTTGGTTAGTTACAGCTATGTGTATGTGCCACCTGTGTTGTTCTGTGGCAAAATGTGTGGGTTTTGTGTTGGGGGTTGGTCATCATCAGGGTGAAGCATGTGGCTAGTGGTGACCTCCGCCCATGGGTGCAGTGCTCTGTATAAGCCCTTTCCTTTGGTGTGTTCAATAGAATCATGACCTCCCTTGGTTTCTTCCTCTGCCATCCACACAATATAAAATCAGATGCTACTGCTAGCTGCAGGAGAAAAGCATTGCAGTAATGACTGTGAATCATCATAGCAAAACTGCCACACAAGTGACACAAATAAGGTTGGAAATGAAAGGTTGTGTTCACTGACTGCATTGAAATTACCGGTCCCGATTTCATCAGTTTTGTTTGTTCTTTATTTTCAAGCTGAAATTTCACAAGTCATAAGTCTTGAGAGAGCCTGAGTTAAGTTATGAGTCTTTTAAGGACGAGTCAAATCACAAGTCAGTTAGCAAGCAACTCAAGTCTAAGTCACTGACTCCAGTCCCTATTTGAAAACGATACCACTACCGGTCAGATAATTCATTTTCAAAAACGGTAAAGCTTTAAAATGAACTACTTTTAATTGAAGCATTTCACTTAAGATGAGTATCTAAAAGTAGGCTATGACTACCCAAGCTCTACTGCCCCACAGGAGGAAATATTTCAGTGAGTTTCAGCCTCAGGCAATCTGCCCACATAAGTAAACAGGCTGTCTGATTTGTACTGCGCCCTAAACTCACCACAGCTCTCAGGATCTCATGTCTTATGTAGTATTTAAACTGGCTGTGGTCCGTACACTGTCCGACGGGAAACAAATGATTGTTCATCAAGCTATGCTTGTAGCAAGCAGTTGCATCTCTACTCACCAGTAAGCCTTCCTAGTGTGGTTTTACACAGCTTGCAGTAGAATAGCTTTTTTCTCATGTCACATTTGCACACTAATAAAGTACTTTGGATGGCTGCCCACAGCACTGACTAGTGGACTAATTAGCTGACTAGTCAACTAGTCTATGCAACCCCTAATACCACCCCTATTGAGGTGGAGGTAGTAACAGAGGAGGGGGTATTCTGTTTGCAGTTGTGTGAATCATATTTTGCTCCGAGGGCCCAGTTATAAGGCTAATTCTATTGACCCACTGAAATGGGAAGATTATTAGTGATGTACATTGTAAATGAAGATGTCTTACCCTTATATACTCATATAAGAAGATATTTTATGTAGGAAACCCTAATGGTTTTGTTTGATTTTCCTATTACAACAGCATTAATTCAATGTCATGCACAGGTTAATTATGTGTAATGTAAGTTTTATAATTGGGCTACTTTACCACTTATGTTTAATATTATTAATTTTTCTACTGGTCCTAATGATTGTCTTTCCCACAAATGGACTCTCTGCAGATGAGCCTAATCTATATTACATACATTTGTGGTGTCAATTCTACTGACCCCAGCAACATGCTGAGCATTATTGGAAAGTTATTCAGCTTAGCTTTAATATTCCTCATTTTTTGTAGTTCTCACCCTCAGGTGGTTCAATTTTATTGGTGCATGGCCATATCTAATATAGTAATATCATCAGAGCTCATTTGCTTAAGGTATCCGAGTAGTGCTCCCACATAACTTGGGCCAGAATTTCCATTGATATGGTATATTACTGAATATAAAGTTGCCATTTATAGATTCGCAAGTATAACTCCAGCCACAATGTGCTGCAAAATACTTCAGTGCCAGAGGAATGCTACATTTACATTGCAAAATTTAATTGTTTACAGTCCAGTAGATCAAATGCTTCCCCGTCAAGGAATACTGCAGCCTTTTTCACTCCAATATCTGCTACATCTGTATTGTAAGGCCAATTACCACAGACAATTCTGATGCATTTCTTTGCACACAGTACAGAAAACCTTGTTGATTCAAAACACTCTTACTGTGTAATTTTGTACAAAATCACTTAATTTATTTAACCTATAGTCAAAACAACCATTCAGCACAAGTTCATTTTATATACTCCACTTGCATAATTACTGGACTTCAACAAATGATCAAATATCAAAACTTTGGAGGTGTGGAGAAATGGAAAACAAGTCTCCTGAAGATAGGAGCTGTGACAAAGGCAAAGATTGGACACAATAAATACACAAAATCAGAAAATTGATATGTCAAAATTATCATCCATGCTAATCCACTGCATGCTACATATGCAGCAGGTTGAAAAATGCTAAGATGTACCTTTAAGGCTATTTATACATTTTAAAGTTGCCTTTTTTCATGTTTCTTTGCCACAATTCCATGACATTACATTGTCATTCCATGACATTGTCTTATTACCACAAACAGGAAGTAGGGCTAGAACTCCTAGAAAGCTGAAGCCCCTGTGCACCCTTACATCTCATTACGGCCTCCCCCTTCTCCATCTCTGGGGTGTTTAATGCAGAGCTGACGGGAAAATGATTTAGCCCGTCTGTGCCTGTGTCAGTCCATCGCAGCCGGCCTTGCAGGGGGAATGACGCAGGACAAGGTCACCTCATTAGCATGGCGTGAATAAGCGCTAGCATGCTTTTGGCTCCGGCCATGTTCACCGGCTGGCATTTTCCTGACATTTTTGTGGCAGGTGAGCGCAACAAAAGGCTCTTTAAAGTTGATATGATGAGATAAGCTGGGGGGGTGGCGGCGACACGACAACAGATTTCTGCGGGGGATAAGGCTGTCAACTGTCGCTTGGTGATGGAGGAAAAAAACAGGGAAGACTTCAAGTTTTGGGCAGGCCGTCATGTGTACGGTTCATTACTGAACTGTGGAATGTAATTTGGACCACCTGGCAGGCAGGTTTTTGATTAGCAGCATCCAGCGGGACTAAACCAGCAGGAGGTCTGCCTCAGTCCCAATTGTGAATGAATTGTATTACAGTGTTTAACCTGTGGAAGTGCAAAATGAAACCTTTGCTAGGCCACAGTGAGGAAAATATGAAAGCAGACGGCAGATGAAGATTCTTCATGATGTATGTCATGCAAAATATTCTTCTTACAGCACTTACAAATACCTTGGCTTACACATCGCTGCTGATCTATCGTGGGAAGCTCCCTCTAAAACAGGGTTCTCAAACTACTAGCCTGTGTGAAAGCTTCATATGGCCCATTTACAATTTACTCTTAAATCTGACCCTCAAGTATTTTTTTTTTCATTTTTCTGCATCTATATATTTAAATCTGATGGGTAGATTTTCTTTATCCATCAGACACTGTGGCTGGTTATCCAACATAAGCTGTATGATATCAGCTCAGGCTGACGATGATGCTTTTAAAAGCAAAACTATTGTTGCACTCAAGAGAAACCATTCAAATTAAAAGCTGACACAGCATGAATACTGCACATCAATGTGCATCAGAGTATAAATGCTGTTACATTATGGTAGTAATGTAACTACAAGTAACTTAACTGTTATTTTACTTTATAGTTACTTATAGTTAGTTAAATTTGCCTCCATGGAATAATAATAATAATAATAATAATAATAATAATAATAATAATAATTATTATTATTATTATTATTATTATTATTTATTTTTTGTATTTATATTTTATTTTATTTTTTCATTTTTTCATTTTTACCTTGGAACAGACCCTCTGGCTAATGGCCCCAGATAATTTGAGTGTAGGACCCCTAAAGACACTATTAAAAAAGGCTCTACAGTGTATGCACTTTCTAAGGAGAATCAGTACAAACTCCCTACTCCTTTTTTATCACTGCACTGTAGAGAGTATTCTATCAAGCTGCATTACAGTATGGTGTGGCCACACTACCAGCTCTGTACGTAAGACCTTACACAAGATAGTGAAGACTGCTGAGACACTGTCTGCCTCTCACCTTACACCATTAGATTGTCTTTATACCACTTGCTGTCTAAACAGAGTACAAAACATCCTGAGGGAAAGCTCACATCCAGCTTTTAGACTGTTTGCAACCCTGTCATCAGGTAGGAGGTACGCTGCCTCTGTGCTAGAACCGCTAGGTTTAAGGACAGTTTTCACCCTCAAATTCACTAAATGCTGAATAATAAACGGCTGCTGATTCAGTCGACACTCTATTTTGCAATTTTCTTTTTTACTCTTTTTTTTTTTTAGATACAGTCAAATTCAAAGGTTTGGGTGCCCTGATCATGTTTTGTTGATCCTACAAGTGAAAATAAGTTACAAATCTACACTTCTGCAGATTTTACTGAACAATTACTGTTTATTTGCTGAATGTCACATGTTGAGGGGAAAATGTGTTAAATATGTTAAACTCAGCAAATACATAGAAATTGTGCTCTAAAATCTTGCAGAAAAATGTCATATTTAGGTTTATTCCCTGTAAAGGATGTGTATTTATTTTTACTTAGGAACAAAACAAAGCAAAAAACAAACAAAAAAAAAAAACAGAACAGAAAATTTGACCAGGTGTGTTTATGAGTAGTAGTAGTAGTAATTATCATCAGTTATTACATTTATTTTTTGGTATATCATGATACTGTTATTTTCCAAATAGTGGAAATTACTGCGATAGGAATTTGAGTTCATATTACTCAACCCTGATTCATATCAAATTTTACATGTTTTACATGTGTGTGACTTTTATTGGAGAAAGAGTTCTGTAATAATACAAAAAATTCTGCTTGAACACGGATGGGGGAGAGAGAGAGAGAGGGAGAGAGAGAGAGAGAGAGAGAGAGGGAGAGAGAGAGAGAGAGAGAGAGAGAGAGAGAGAGAGAGAGAGAGAGAGAGAGAGAGTGTTAACTCTCAGGCCAAACGCACTAAAAGCAGCAGTTATACACTTTCAAAAGAATCAATTTCAAATTCCTGTGTGTGAAATCGAAGGTGAGTGAACAAAGGTGATTTTTTTTTGGTGACACCAAGAAGAGAAGACCATTTGTTCTCGCTGGAACTGGAGCGAGTCGGAGCGTCGCCCATGGCAACTCATCCATAACTGCAGAGTGTTGGCTATTAAACTGAGTAAAAAGCAGTATAATTTATAAATGAAGGCCTTTATTTCTTGGCGCTCAGAGTCTATAAGCAGATTGTCATAGGCAGGAATACCTTCTCTGCAGCTCCTCTGCGCATCTGAATGGTGGCTCCACTCTTTGTAGGATTTTGAATATTAATGCTTCTTCTCTCCCCCCACATCCATTACTGTGCTTTTGGTGTAACTAGAGTAGTTCATACTGAATTTCAATATTTTCCATTTTAGATTTCAACTACACGATAAAGTAACCCACAAAAGCTTACAGAATAACTCTTTTGAAACTGACGTCAAACAAAAGTGTTGAACATAGCTTTTGTATGTGAATGGTGTTTCTCAGTTAAAATAATGAAAAAAATAACATAATATAAAAATAAAGCAAAAATCAGCTATGCTAACACTTTATAGAGTGATATTTCTTCCTGCCATATCAAATAAATATCAATTCATTTTATTTAGAGCAGGGATGTGCATAGCAAATTCAGTAGCACAAAAAATTAGCAGCCCATAGAGTAATTAATTTGAAAATGTGTTTTATTGTTCAAACTGAGTAACGGAGGCTGTCTCTTCAGACGAGTTAATGAGCTAACAGAGATAACAACACAATGGTTATGTATGCTGTCTAGTGATGGGATTCCAGCTCTGTTCACTGAGTCATATCAGATCAGTGTGTAGTAGTAATCAGCTGTTGTGATTGTGTATTTATTTGGATGTAAACAGCAACAACTAATCTTTGATCTTTGCCTAGTAGTGGTCAGTCAAGGTGGCTGAACTTTTCTTGAAGATGTTTCACTGCTTGTCTGACCAGCTTACTAGTTCTCTTTATCATTCAGTTAACTAATTTGCTGGGGTGATGTTTGCATTAAGCAAAGGTAGTCAGCTGCCTAGGGCCCCCATGAGCGAAGACCCCATGAAAATACAAATTTGACTTCTGTACGTGTTAAGTAACCTTATCATTCCCTTGAAGCATAGGCAGACACAAGTAGTTTTGATGCTACTGGTTCATTTGAAGGCTTCTGTCCAAATCCACTATAAAAACTAAACACACAGTATCAGATTTTTGGTTAATATAAAACAATAGCATGTACAGCATGTGAAATAACATTTTACTAAAGTAACAAATACCTCCTCTGCTGCATGCTATGAAAAAGGGAAGAGTCTTTGAGTCTTCAGAGATTTCCTTATAACCATTCACATCATATTAAAGTCTGTTGTGACTTGCATAAACTTTCACCAGAGTATATCAGAAGTCATGCTTGCCACTAGCGAGTCTTACTCAAATTATACTTACAAAAATTCCTAATTATGAAATTGGTCTCAGAAAAGGTAAAACAAATTATACAACAAATTATACAAACTATATAAACAATTTAATTGCAACAGTTACAATCCCATTATTAAATAAATATACTTTTTTTAAAAAGCCATAATTTGTGAGTGTTTTCAGCTATTTCAATGCAGCCCCATCCCTCCTACTCATGGTTATAATGGACTATTCTATGTTGTTATGTGATGACACCACTGCAATTAAGCGATAATCCACAGGTCCTGTGTGTTGAGACAGAAAATCAAATTAAGTAATCCAGGTGCATCAGAGAAATGCGAAAAGAGGCAGTGAAGCAAAAGGTTTGTTGCTACACTCCCAAATGTTAACTCATTTTTTCAGTCAGAACAGAGTGCTGCACAGGCTCAGCACACTGTACATAATGCTGGTGTTAATGCTGGATAGATAGCTCCAGTCTTGGGGTAATTACACTTATTTAAGTAAAAATGTCTTGAAATAAGTTAAATCATCTTCAATCATTCTCACATCACTTTCAGTATGAGAAATATTAGATTTATTGACTAGATTTTACATAATTTTACTTGCCAAAACATTTTGGTGATGTTGAGTGTTGGGACACTTAGGAGCCAAGAGCCTTAACTAATTTAAAATAGTCCATCCAAAAAGGGGCCTCAGTCCTGTCCTTTGCTTAGGGCCCCAGAAACACTAAATACACCCATGATCAATAAAACTAATGAAGTCTCTCTGATGATAGAAAAACTTGTTTCTGAAATGTCTTCAAGGTTATATCGCAGAAGTCCAGCCTCCTTGACGTTCTATTGCTTGATCATGTGTCAGACTTCACTCTGGAGCTCTCCAGATGTGGTTTGGGGCATGTATTTAATAGAGTTTGTAACTGGTTATGTTTTATCCCCACATTTAACATCAGTAGTCTAAATAACACAGTTTCAATAACAGTATTTCGCCCTGGTGTTGGGCAGCTCAGTTATGCTAACTTGTTTTGGTTAAGTCTACTTAGCTACATAGCAAACACACAACAAAGAGTACTCATCTCTAAGTTCCAGCTCTCTGGCAGATTCTCTCCACATTGTTTATTGTGAGGGTTGTAGAGATCCCTCTCTTTTCCACTTCATGGAAGATTTTCTCCTCTTCCACTCCTCTTTGAGATGTAAAGGCAGTGCAACTTGCCAAAAAAAAAAGAGGAAGGATGTCTGTCAAAAATGGCATGTCATTTTGCACTGTATCATGCTCTGCCGCTCACAGCTGGTGTAGACAGCTTCATTGATTATAACAGCAGTGTTTTAGTTTTGTTGTTGGCACTGGCTGGCGTCAATTGCTCTTAGGACACGATTTATCATTGTGTTCTGGCAGATCAAAATCCTGAAGCTGTCTTTTCTAAATGTCTGCTTCAGTGTCTCCTCAAATCACTGCTTAAACATTTAGCTATCTGCCATTATGTTGGTCAAGCTTTAAGGTTTTTAGCAGTGAGCTAGTGTTCTTGTAAACATACTTTTAAGTTGAATTTCCAGATATGCAAATGAGGTGTCTGTAAAAGTGAGACTTGATACATCGACAGAGTAGAAGAAGGCCATTTCCAAAGCTAAGTATAAAATGTCAGCCACCTGAGTTAGTGAAAAAAGTTGCATCATCCTCATTGGCAGTGATCTGCTTCATCATCAGAGGTGAGATATCAATGAAAAGGAAAGCATGTTTCACACTCACTATAGCAGCACACTTTAACTAGAAACATTAATGGTTTGCTGCTTTTTTATGTCTTTATGTACATTTTAGATGTTCAGTTTTAATATATGTCATCTTCACTGGAGTAAATGTTTTGCTTGTCAAGGGCGGGCACATGCTTAATAAGGAAATGTTCCACTGGTTGTTGAGTTTGTGTTAAGTTTGTTGGGTTTGTGCTATTGGGTGTAATCCTGTTACTGTTTTGCCTCAATTAGAAAAGAATATGCGTTTATAGTGGTGATGTGCTGAACACTGCAGTTAGTGTGCTGCTGTCATGATGCTCTGTAGGCTTCTCGTAACCTGCTGAGATCATTAAAAATTCGGGCATGCCTGCCCTAGATCAGTCAAATGTTTGTATAAGTGAAAGTCTTAACAGATATATGTCCTAGCTCAGCCCTCTTTCTCTGAGAGGTTTGGCCTTGATGGCGTAACACAGAGCTTGTCAAATATAGACCTTGAATCCAGATCTGCTGAATGTAATTAATGGGATTACCTATTAATGGTCCTCCCTCAGGTGAGCCCTTTCTAGGGCTATTGAATGATTAAAATAATTAAGCACAGTCTTGTGGGTAGTTATTTGTATTTAATCAATTGTGTCTTTCTTGCTTAAATATGACCCAAAAGAGAGATTTTTAAATGTAAGTTCATTTTGTTATAAAGGGCAATATAAACTTAATTAGGATGTATTTCTAACTTTCAATAATTCAAAAACATTATTTTAGCCATTGAATGTGTAGAAGTGATTAAATCAATAAAATGATAAAAAAAAGACATACCTTTTTTCAGATCCCTCAAGTTTTGCATTATAATTGACTCATGGGATGTTGCTGTTGCCATTCATGGGATGTTTGACCGTGTGTGATAGTGGTGTTAGCATTTGCCCTTAGCTGTATGTAGGACTCCTTCTGTTTGTGCATTACAGCTCAATTTGGCTTCAAAGAGAAAGAGAAGAAATCGTTATTTAAGTTTGTCTTTAAACAAATAATTAAACACACAACTCAAACTGTAGCTTGCTCTTGTTAGTTTGCTGCTTGTTGATTTACCCATATATCACACAAGCACTGCCCTATGTAGTCTTCTGAATTAGTGCTATTCCAGGCATGAGTGATGTATTTTACTTTTAAATGATGCTCCAGGCTTGGTGTATTTCAGTGATCAACAAATTTATCACACTGAAGTTGCTGGAAACAACTTTGGTTTTATCAAGAATGCGATCAATGGAACTCATTTAAAAGCTGTATTTGAACAAGACGCAGCACTTGAGCGTCTGAACTACAGATGGGTTGAAGGGTCAAAATCGGAAACTGTGTTAGCGCTAATGTTAATAGTTGTGTTAATCATTTATCATATTAATACATTATTAACGTGTTAACTTTGACACCATTAGTACTTTTGTAGCATCTGTTGACAAGTTGAACAAGCTTTACAGGCCATTGGTAAAAATGTCATTACACCTAATGAGAAATTGTAGCTCATGTTGTTTTGAGCTGCTACATGTTACTCAGTTTCTACTGAGCTGGACTAATGTTAACAAAAAACTAGCTGCAACAGATCGATCCCAACAGCAAGACTTTTCAAATGCATTCAAAATTAGTGCCATTTACCATTAATGCATAGTACTTTGACAAAAACACCCATGCACTAAGTAGTCTAATTTAATTTTTGCTAGCGGTCTGTATTGCTTGTCCAACTTCACTAGAGTTGCTGTGTTTGTGGGCGGAGCATGGATAAATAAGCTGAACAGATAATGTAACTTCCTGGCCGCTTTGTCATCAACCCAGACTTCTGGTTAGGTATAACGTAGACAGTTTATAAGTATCCGTGCTACAAAGCCTGTGATAAAGTACATTTAAACATGAGTTCATGCATCACTCAAACCAGTGTAAACAATGAGAGCGCAAATCCAGTAAGCAGTTGACACTGTGTTCTCCCCCACACTCTCAGCAATTCTGCAGTCAAAACCGCACTCCCACACTGTTGTTAGAGCGAGAGAAAAAAACGACACTGAAAAATCCTTTCAAAATCTTCCCACAGATAAAAGAAGTCCTTGAGGCCAAGTTCAGAACCAAAGAGAGGGAGAGGAGGCACCAGCAAAATGAATGTACTCAAAACAGCATATATGGTACATTTTCCTTTGTATTTAGTGACAGATGTGATTGGCTGTTGTGATTTTAATGAATCGGAGGGCTTTGTGCAGTTTTGGGGTATCACACTTCATGTACTGGACATTGTGACTTGCAGAGAACACATTTTGTAATTTGATAATATTGTGCATATGCATCTGCTGCATAGTGTTATCTAGTGCAAGGACTCCAAAAATAAATGAGTGAATGTACAGAGCCCTCCATAATGTTTGTGAGAGAAAACATACATTACAGCCCTTTTTTACACAAAAAATGGGATTCAGATCAGGTGACTGACTTAGCCAGTCAAGACTTTTACAGTTTTTAGCTTTGAAAAACCCCTTTGTTGCTTTGGCAGTATGTTTAGAATGACTGTTTTGTTGTTAAATGAAGCTCCGTCCAATGAGTTTGGAGGCATTTTCCTGAACTTAAGCTGATAAGATGACTCTGTTCACTTCAGTTCATTTCGCCACTGTGATCAGCATTTACATCATCAATGAAGACAAGTGAGCTAGTACCTGTGGCAGCCATACAGGCCTAGACTATAATGCCACCACCACCATATTTTACAGATAAGGTGGTATGCTTTGGATCTTGGGCAGCTCCTTCTCGCCTTCACACTTTGCTCGTCCATCACTCTGATACAAATTAATTTTGGTCTCATCTGTCAAGACCCTTTTCCAGAACTCTGCAGGCACTTTTAGATATTTTAAGCAAAATGTAATCTGGCCATCCTGTTTTTGTGGCTAACTAATGGCATTTTGCAGGGTATCTTCCGTAGTCCTCCGCGGAGAGCAGTCATTGACAAATCCAATCCTGCCTCCTGAAGAGTGTTTCTGATCTTTTTTCATTATGGTGAGAATTCTTCTATTACCAGCTGTGGAGGTCTCCCTTGGCCTATTGGTCCATTAATAGTTAGTCTCCGTTTATAGATCATCAGTTGTATCTTTCTACTGTTCTAAACAATTGATTTGGTTGATGCTTTGGTCTGCTTTGGTCTGTTTTATTTTTGTTTCTCAGCCTCGTAATGGCTATGTATAAAAAGTGCTGTAATTTCTACAAGGTAAAACTAAAATTTATAAAATAAATACGCTGTATTAAAATCTGAGAATATGTACCTTAACAATATGTGAGCTGTTTGAGTACAAATGTAAAACTAATGTAATGTAATGTAATGTGCAGTACAAAGGAAAACAAAAACAAGAAATTATGCCTTTGTCCCAAACATTAGGACACTGTATGTAGAGTTAGCAGGGATAGGTTACTGACAAGGCTGGAGAGGCCAGTGCCCAGGGGACTTATGAATTCCAGGATCCTCTGTGGTTGAGAGGGCTCAGACCAGAGCACTCAGTGGGGCTCGAATACTTGAGTCTGTTAAATGCAGATATAAACATTAGATGAACAAATAGCCATGTTTAAAAGTAAGTAAATGAATGAAATACTGTCTCAATACTGAGACATCAGCATACTATTAAGAGACCATAATACATTAAAACAACATTAAACAAAGGTTACTGTAATTTTTTAACAGAGAAAATACTTACATTAGTTGGTTTCTTTGGTCGCTTGCGCAGCCATCTTGTCGGTTTTTCTTTTTTTTTTCTCGTAACACTCCGTTTGGAGTTTGGAGGGCCATGCAGCCCTAACAGTTTGCCCTACCCCTCTTTCTCAACAAAAATCGAGACACCCTACCCCTAGGCGTGAACACACAAACAGAGGGGTAGGGCTAAGTAGTAGGGGCAAGGGGTGAAAAGGGATTGGACCTTTGACTTAATCCCTTGCCCCTCCAAGGAGTCACCTAACACATTTCATTTGACCTAATAGTTCTGGCCCTGGAGTACATGTTCACAGTTTTCCCTCGTGTAACTCCACAGTTCAGTGCTGGAATGACCAGCTGATTAGATGAATCAGATGTTTTGTTAAAATGTACTATGCAGGGGTGCTCCAGGACCAAGAGTAAGAAATAGTCCTGTAGAGAAACCTTAATGATAAAGCACCAATGGCATTCATGATCATCAGTGGGAAGAAGGTGGTGACTCAGCTCATAAAAGAAGGTAGTATATCCTGCATCCTCACATCTCAATAAGTGTTTAATCTGCTCTAGAAAACGACAGACGCGTACATTAAATGTGCTGCCTCTTCCCTAAATAGAACTGGTGGTGAAAGTCTGGGAAGAGTATTCTCAGATGATCCCCAAACACTCCCACCAATCAAAGGAAGGAAGCTTTAAATTCACAGCTTATGAGAATCTCATTCACAGCCTTTCCCTTTTCCTTTTCCCTGCTGTCTGCTCGTTGGTACATTTTGATTAACTTTTAACACTTTGCTCTTTTATCACTCTTTTATTGATCATTTTGTCTTGAAAAGGTTCAAAGCACTCAGCAGTGGCATTGATAGCGGTGGTGGGGGAGGTTCAATGAGTTTATCCAGGTCATGTCACTTCTGCAGAAGTAAATTCTGGACATTATTGGGCCATGGGATGGTACAGCATGCAAAATATAAACTGTCCTGCAAAAGGTCACTGGAGACATTGGACCTGTGGGATTCTAGGTGGCTGTCTGGGTGATTAAAGCTTTGTTTACACATGCATTAACATTCAATAACTGTGATCTGATCAAGTCACAGCACATTGCCCTTTTCAGTGTAGATGCTGCATCCAGATACAGATTGGATCTTATTTTCCAGCACTGTATGGCCTACACAGTCAGTATTAATCTCGCTGCCAACAATGCTCAATTATAATAATACCAAAAAGAAGATGAAAATCTACATATTGATGATGAAAATGTGAAACAAAAATACAACCCCATTTCCAAAAAAGTTGGGATGCTGTGCAAAATGTAAATAAAAACAAAATGCAATGATGTGCAAATCATTTAAAACCTATATTTCATTGAAAATAGAACAAAGACAAGATATCAAATGTTGAAACTGAGAAATTTTATTGTTTTTTGAAAAATATATGCCTATTTTGAATTTGATGCCAACAACATTCTCCAAAAAAAGTTGGGACAGGGGCAACAAAGGGCTGGTAAAGTTATGCGATGCTAAAAAAACACCTGGTGGTTAATTGGCAACAGGTCAATAACATGATTGGGTATAAAAAAGCATCCCAGAGAGGCTGAGTCTTTCAGAAGTAAAGATTTCACTTTTAAAAAAAAACTGTGTGAGCAAATAGTGCAACAATTCAAGAATAACATCTCAATGTAAAATAGCAAAGAACGTATTGATTTTAACATCTACCATACATAATAACATTAAAATATTTAGAGAATCCAGAGAAATGTACGTAAGGGACAAGGCCAAAAACCAGTATTTGCTGGCCATGATCTTTGGGTCCTCAGGCAGCACTGCATTGAAAACAGACATGATTCTTCAGTGGAAATCACTGCATGGGCTCAGAAACACTCTGAAAACCATTGTCTGTGAAAACAGTTCACTGCATCCACAAATGCAAGTTAAAACTCTAAAACGCAAAGAAGAAACTATATATAAACAGGATCCAGGACTTCTGCCACCTTCTCTGGGCCTGAGCTCATTTAAAGTGGACTGTGGGGAAGTGGACAAGTGTCCTGTTGTCTGACAAATCAACATTTGAAATTCTTTTTGGAAATCATGGACACTGTGTGTCCTCTGGGCTAAAGACCACTCAGCTTGTTAATAGTGCACAGCTCAAAAGCCAGTATTCATGATGGTATAGGGGTGCGTTAATGTGCATGGCATGGGTGATGTGAACATCTGTGAAAGCACTATTAATTCTGAATGATATATACATGTTTTGGCAACATATGTTGCCATCCAGATTATGTCGTTTTCAGGGAAGGCCTTGCTTATTTCAGCAAGACAATGTAAAACCACATTCTGCATGTGTTACAACAGCATGAATCCATATTAAAAGAGTCCGAGTGATAAACTGGCCTGTCTGCAGTCCAGACCTGTCACCACTGAAAACATTTCGCAAATTATAAAATGAAAAATACGACAAATGAGACGCCAAACTGTTGAGCAGTTCCCGTATCAAGAATAGAAAAACATTTCACTTTCAAAACTACAGCAGTGTCTCCTCAGTTCCCAAATACTTACAGAGTGTTGTTAAAAGAAGAGGTGATGAAACACTGTGGTAAACATGCCCCTGTCCCAACTTTTTTGGAATGTGTTGTTGGCATCAAATTCAAAATGGGCACATATTTTTCAAAAAACAATAAAATCTCTCAGTTTCCACATTTGATATGTATTTTCCTTCAAAAATATGGTTTACATGATTTGCATATCATTGCATTCTTAGTTTTATTTACATTCTGTGTCCCAAGTTTTTTGGAAATGGGGATGTAAAATTATTTAATGATAATATCACTTTTTTAATTTTCTTTATTCAGATAATGTAATCACGGACATTCATGGTGTCCAAAGCAGTACTTGTTTCTGCAGTACTTGCTTTTTGTTAGCTTTCCCTGTAAGGTTTTTTGACTTGACCACAGAGAGACTGGGGGAACACAGTTTTGGTGCAGCTGTGTGAGCAGGAATACCCACATTAGGCCTCTGATTGGTGAGGATGCTCTAGAATATTGAGGACATGCATCGGCCATTTATTGGTCACTGGAAAGTTAACACATACTTGTATATTGTGTGCAGACAGAAGCAAGATTAACCTACTTTGAAATAAAACACGGATTTGGGTTCCCTGGGGCTTTAAAGGCAAGTCAGCAGGGCCGTAGAGACTCGGAAATCAGGTCTACCAATCCATATATTGCCATTTGTTGACTGTGCTGTAGCTCTCAGACACAGAAAGGCTGTATTATTTTTGTCCACTACAGATTTCTGCAGTGTTCCTGATGAGGACAGTAAAACAACCTTGTGCCAAACCACGTTTCCCAAGGCACCAGGTTGGAGTCAGAGGATGTGAGAGAGAGAGAGAGAGAGAGAGAGAGAGAGTGAGAGAGAGAGAGAGAGAGAGAGAGGGAGGGAGGTGGGGGGACAGAGAAAAAGAGAGATCAGAGTGAAAGAAAGAGAAGCAGACAGAAAGCAAGAGAGAGAAAGAAAGAGAGATAGAGAGAGTGCCTGAGAGAGAAATGCTACAGTTTCTGCTTTAAGCCAGTGAGAGAGAGAGTAAAAGAGTGAAAGAGAGAGACAAAGAGAAAGTGAGAAAGGGGGCAGTTCAAAGGAGAGAGAGAAATAGAGTGAGAGAGAAAAAAGAAGAAAAAAGACTGAGACAGAGAGAGAAGGGGAAAATGAGAGAGTGAAAGAAAGAGACAGTGATATTGAGAGTGCACAAAAGAGAAATGCTGCAGTTTCTGCTGTACAGTTTCTGCTCTAAAGAGAAGAAGGGGAAAAAGAGAGAGAGGTAGATCAACAGAGAAAGAAACTGAGTGAAAGAAAGAGAGTATAAGGAAGAAAAGAGAGAGACAGGGAAAAAGAGAGAGGGGAAGAAAGAAAGAGAAATAGAGTGAAAGAGAGGGAAGGAGGAAAAGAGACATATAGAGAGCAAAAGAGAGAGAGAGAGACAGAGCGTGAACAAGAGAAATGCTACAGTAAAAAAGAGAGCGAGAAAGGCAGATCAGAAGAGAAAAAAATAGAGTCAAACAAAGAGAGAATATAAGAAAGAAAAAGGAGAGAAGGAAAGAGAAAGAGAAGAGGGAGAATGGGGAAAAGAGAGGAAGAGTCTGAAATAGAGTGAAAGAAAGAAAGTGAAACATAGTGAAGGAGGAAAAGACACAGAGCGAAAGAAAAAGAGGCAGAAAGAGAGAGGGCGCAAAAGAAATGCTACATTTTCTGCTGCAAACATGACCTCTTTAAGCCAGAACAGGAGGGAGCGAGTGAAAGAAAAAGAGACAGAGACAGAGATAGAGACAAAGAAAGAGAAAGACAGAGAGAGGGAGAAAAAGAGAGATAGAAAGAGAAAAAGAGAGAGGGAAAGCATGCACAGACCCTGCGTTAGAACGGCCCTTGGTGTTTATTTGCATTTTTTCCAGAATGGTTACGTAAGAGAGCTTATTCAGCGTGTGAACTGGCTGCCTTGAAAAACAGAGACACAGAGAACTTCATTGAGCCACACCGGCGAGAGAATTCACACGCAAATGTTTTGCGCGCCGCCTCTGAGTGGTGCAGAGCTGAATGAGGCAGACAAGGACCTCATATCATCTTAAAGGTGTGTGATGCCTGTGGGCCGTCAGAGACACTTCCATAACTCCTGCGCCCCCCCAGGCGTACCGGTACACAAAACTTTCACTGCTAGCTTCCCACATCCACATTTAGCTGAATCCTGACCTACATACAGTAGGTCTTTTCGTCATGCTGTGCGTATAAGCCTGCCCTTACCAGCGCAATGTTTCTTCTAACACACTAAAGGACAAGATTAGATCCTTGTCTGTTTGCTCAGGCTGGCGAGGGGCACGGTGAACGTAAATGAAAATGTCCAATTAGACGCAACTTAAAGTCAGATTAACTCTCAAGGGCTCTCTTCATTATGATCCTCGGCTATGCAAACAGTCGCTAATCTCTGTTAATCCCTCCCTGTGGGACAGTGTGGGACTGATTACACACCACCATTTTTACAATAAGCTTAATTCCATGAGTATAAACAAGAGAGCGTAATTCTGTAAGGATGAGAAGGGTCCATTGCAACTTAATTGCTGAAATTTCTCAGTGTCTACAAATGTAGAAATGTAACATATAAGTGATAGCCTCTTTTACACATATATGTGCCATATTTGTGATATTTTTCCATGAGGATGAAAAATATACGCATATACATTTCCTCAACTGTGCAATATGCTTGAAGTTTTTCCACGGGGAAGAAAAATATATGCATATACATTTCCTCAGTTGTGCAATATATGTCAACATCTATGGTGTTTTTCCCTATGAATAAAAATACATGCACATACATTTTCTCATATTGAAAACATATGTGCTAGTTCATTTTTATTCAATAGAATCATCATGTTTGTTGTATTTAAACTCTACCGGTAACGTAGAACCACTCTTACTTTATTATTAAGCTTTGGTTGCAAACACAAAAAGTAAAACATACCTTCCATCAAGCTAGCTCTCACATTTGTTAGGCCTGGACAGAAGCTGGACAGAAAGCCTTACATATAAAATTAACTACCAATATAGTTAGGAATTGACTTTGGAATCAGTCACATTCTTTGATTTCTTCAGGGAATCCTCGATACATCACTGACTGTGAATACAAATCGTAGAGTGAACAAGTTTCAGACAGTTATCAGAAATGGACAACAGTGACAGATCTGTTCCAGGGCTCCTTACTGAAAGAGTCAGTGTAAAACTGCAACATAAGCCCTATTTAGACATGATTAGTTTTGCATGGGGTGGCGGGTAATGTAATTTTTGCCAGGGTTTCTCAGTGGTTTTAGTCCTGTCTGAATGCACAGTGCCAGTCGATTTTACTGTGCACTCCCGCTTCAATAAAGAATCCATCGCTTTTTAGCGGTCCTGTCAGTAAAAATGTCAGTAAAAACACTACCATATTCAGTAGAAACAGAGTTTCTTAAGCGTGGAGACACTTAAACATGTGTTTATTTGTGTTCTCTGTGGCTAAAATCAGGCCAATATATAATGTTACTGTCCTATCTCACATGCAAAACTCAGAACATGTAAAAATACAGAAAAAAACATTTAATTTTATCTGATGAAGTTGACTGTTTTCTGTGAATTCACATGCTACCTGCGATGCTACCGACGCACTGGATTCACTTAAGACAGAAAGGTATGGTTAGAGTAAACAAAATAATGGCTATATTAAATGTTTTGATGTTTTCTGGAGTAAAAGCAGTGCAAAAATATGTAGCCCCTCCAATCTCTGTCATTTTCACTGAGATTTCTTATTCTGTGAAAATCGATCATAAACATTATAGACGTTGTCGATCATAAACATTACAGCCCTGTGGTAAGGTAAAATGGCATCACCCCACCTCCCCATGGAAAACTAATCCTGTCTGAATGGGGCTATACAGGGTAATATACGTATTAATGTCTGTTATAAGCTTCAAATAAAAGACAATGTTTTGTACAAACTTCAAAAGTCTGCTTAATCTAGTTAAATTCCTTAGCGCTAACATACTATTAGAAATCCTAGCAGAATATGCTAGCAGAAATGATCATTTTTGTAGAGCTTTTTCAAATTTTTGACCCTGTTTTGACACTTTTGCCCCAAACTGCAGGTCTAGCTTTAATGGTCATGGTTTGCTACAGAATATATGCAAATATATACTATACTCAATTGTTCTCTCTTTTTTTTTTTTGGTCTCTTATTACTCTGTATGTCCTAGCTCTGATCCAGTTTTGCTAAGGCTGAGTGGAAGCATGATGCAACAGATGTGTGGGCTACAGCAAACTGATAATCATGCAAAAGGCTAGCTGCCGAATCTTGAAGTGTTATAATTACTATCATCTCTGGTTGTCTCCGGCATTTCCTCTAGGAGTGACTTCAGGCCTTGCTAATGCAGCTGGCATGCAAGGCAGGTGTTCTCTCAGACCAACCAGATCCAAAGTCAGTGCAATACTTCTTTCCAACTTCTTTCATAATATATTATTTTTGGTCATGAGAAACTGAAGAAAAGGAAATGTGGGAACCAACACATTTCCAAGTGTTCAGAATTATCCAAATCCCCATGATTCACACTGCAGGTTTTGTAATCTGACATCCATAGCTTCAGCTCACCCTGAACACAAAAACTGCAGCATTCACTCAGGCTCTATATTCAGAAGAGTCAAATCAGATTACTCATTTTTCAGTGTGCTCAAGTGCTGATTGATGAAACAATGCCACTGCCGCTCTCCTTTGAAATGAAAATGGCCTGAGATTGCTTGGAGGTTTCTTCTGGAGAAGTCCCACTTTGGAAACTGTAATTTAGTCCCATTTCTGCATGAATGACTGAAACAAGGCCTTGTGCTCCTTTGAACTACTGTAATTGGAAGAGAAGCACATCAGCGGATAAACAATTAATAGGAAATAATTAATTTTAAGAGAAAATAGAACTGAAGATAAACTGGCTGGTTCAGAAGATGAATCATTGCACTTCTTATCCTAAGTTCTCTACAGGCGTGCTGGCTATGAAGGTTATTTCTCCATACATACAGATACCAGTTAGTATAGATAGAGCTCATTAAAATTAAATAAATTAGATATAGATTTCCATAAAATGAAAACAATGAAAACCTGATAACAAAAAAGAAACACTACAAAAATTATACATTTGGTCCTAAAAATAAAGGTTCCTTGATTGTTCTTCATTTGGATAAACTGTTTTATTTAAAAATGTTCGTTGGTATAGAACCTTTACAGTATGCAAAGGTTCTCTGGACTTCTGGAAGGTTCTTCACACTCACAGAAGCCATTTGCAACCAAAATTTCAGTAAAGAACCACCCATTGAAAGGGTCTTTGGGGAAGCAAAAGTGGTTCTTCTGTGGCCCAGCTGTGTAACCCACCAATCTACCATCCCACAACCCTAACTTAACGTACCTGCACTGCCAAAAGTTTGTAGACACCTGCTTTTCTGATGTTTCTTCTGAAATCAATGATATTAATAGGGCATTTATTCCCCCTTTGCTGTAATAACAGCCTCTACTCTTTTGAAAAGACTTTACACTAGATGCTGAAACATTGCTGTGGGGATTTGACTGCATTAAGCCACAAGAGCATTAGTCAGGTATTGATGTTGGATGATTAGTTCTTCATCACAAATGCCAACCCTAACTCATTCCAGAGATACTGAGTGAAGCTCCATCACTCCAGAGAATGCAGTTCCACTGCTCCACACCTCAGTGCTGGGGGGCTTTATATACCTCTAGTCGATGCTTGGCATTGGGCATGGTCTTAGGCTTATGTGTCACTGCTTCGTTTATAAGCAAGTACGGAGCCCTGCTGATGACTTCCCATATAAATAAAAATAATGTGTGGCCACATCTTATTAATGCGTGGGAATGAGATAATTAAGTCATGGCCACACCTTAGTAAGGTATGGGAATGATATCATGCCTTACTAAGTCGTGGTCACGACTTAATTATCTTGTTCTCACACCTTACTGAGTCATGGCCACGCATTATTTTTATTTGTACAGGATGTCACCAACAGGGTTCTGTAAGCAAGGCTTTTTTTTGGAGATTATACAAACTGTCTGCACAGTTGAACACCAGTGTCAGCAATGCGTGCACCTTAAAGTAGCTGGTAGAAGTGGCAACATTATCATGACAAATTTTGTTATTGCGGTAAACAATATGCTTTTCGGAGCATATTGATGATATCAGATTGGCTGCATGTTTCATTACAAAGAGAACATAATTGCTTTGGTTCAACTGGATTTCATGCAGCACTGTTTTTGAAATGTTAAATAAAAAGAATCACATCCAGAATTGATTCATTGTTCACTACTAGTGCTTTGCACAGGTGTGTCAAAACATTGTAATAAATATTGTGTATCATGAAAATGTTTTTAAGTACCATGACATTTTGCTGTATCGCCTACTCCTATCTGGTGTCTGGTTAGAACTGAACACACTGTGTGCCTCTACTGCTCCTAACCTTTTTGATGAGGTGTGTGGAGGTAGATATAAGGGCTGGAACTGAACTCTGCAGGGTGGGTAGATCACCAAGAGCATGTTTGGACATTCATTTTTTATGGCTTCTCTCCAGAGAGTGTAGTGTAGCTATTGTCTACTAAAGCTCTAGTTGAATACACGTTCATGACTCTGTCTACATTTAATCTTTCATAATGTAGTAGCAGTGCTGTAGCTACAGACTAACAGACCAGAGGTCTACAAAGAGAGCTGTGGATGTACTTTCATTTCCAGGAGAAAGCCCTTCTTGACACCGTGTCTGAGTTGAACAGCACGAAATGAGGCAATATCGTGGCCACTCCCTTTGAAACAGCTCTACCACATCAACTGTTTCAACGTATTTCTTTTCCTTTTCCCTTTCTACTTTTTCTCTGTTTTCGCTCCATGTCTGTGCCCCTCCGCTCCCATTCCTGTCAGTTTGGGCAGTTAAGCCAGACAGTAGAATGAACATAATAGAGAAAGCACTGAACTTTTCTGTTGTAACTGCTCTGAGGTTTATGGCAATTAAAATCTATTTTAGGCTAGACCATGTGACCTCTGTGCTATTTTGGGCGAAGAGGGATGCTTTAATGAAATAGTTCTCGTACAGCTTGCCATAGTGTCTGCTTCATCTACAGACACTTTTTGAGTCAGTTTCATTACTGCAGTGCACTACCGTCCTAGTTTGACCAACCATTACAGCAAAATGTGTAATGTGTGTTTGTTGTCAAAAACTGTACTCACCATGAGTTTTAAGTTTAAACCTCAGAAGTATAGCATTACTATTGTGCATTTGGTCCAAATTACAGAGTTATTTTAAAACAGTTAAACAACAGTTTACGTCTGTAAACCCAGTTACAGTAACACAAACCAGGCAGCAGTTGGCAACAGAAAACTGTTCTATAATCTTTTCAGTAAATGTTTTTTTTTTTCAAAATCTGTTCATTTTTTTTTCCCACTTTATTAATGGCCAATTCCAGCCTGCTAATTAGGGCTCACTAGATCACACAGTGCTGTTAACATGCTATTGGCCCTGGGCACAAATATTTGGCTGGCCCCTATCTGATCTATCCCTATCCTATCTACCTTTTTTGGTGGTCAGTGATTCTTTTATGAAATCAGCAGGTTATATATGTTCTATGTCCAGCAGCACATGAACCGTGGTGTTGGCCACATCACCACTATAAGAGTATATGAGCAATATTATGCCTACATTAATGAGAGCACAGCTTAAACCCAACAACCAATGCCAACAACCAACATTTGCCTATAAAGTATGCATCCGCTCTGGACAAGTAAAACATGTACTCCAGTGAAAACAACATAAATTAAAATTGGAAATCTGAAATGTACATAAAGACAAAAAAAGCTGCAAACTTAAAAACCAAGATCAAGATTTCTAGCTAAAGCGTACTACAGCAGAAGTGGAATTTTTTTCCCATTTATATCTCACCTCTGATAACGATGCAGATCGCTACTGGAAAGAATGATGCAATATTTTTCTTCAACTCAAGCAGCTGACATTTTATATTTTGTTTTGGAAATGGGCATCTTCTACTTTCTGTTGTTTGGTCTTGCTTTTATAGATCGAACAGACACATATCTGGAGACACATATCTGAAGCTTCAAATCAAAAGTACCTTTTGATTACAAAAATGCTATTTCACTGCTAAAACCCTTAAAGCTTAAACAGATGTAATGGTGGATAGCTGTATGTTTGATAAGCAATGATTTGAGGAGTAATTGAAGTGGATGTTTAGAAAAGACATTGAGACTGTCAGGATTTTGAATCGGCCGTAACACAATGATAAATCATTGGGTCCTAACAGCAGCACGAGCAAGTGACAACAACAAATCTAAAACACTTCCATTATAATCAATAGAGCTGCCTACACCAGGTGCGGCAGAGCGCAATGCAATGTGATATGCCATTTTTGAAGGATGCCCTACCTCTGTTTTTGATGCGTTGCTCTGTTTTTAGTCTTCCGTGAAGTGGAGAAGAGAGAGATCTCTTCAGCGTTTCCAGTAAACAATCTTTGGAGAAGCCAGCGTGCTGGAAGTTAGAGGTGAATACTGTTTGTTTTGTTTTAGCTAGTTAGATAAGTAGACTTAGCAGATACAAGTTAGCATAACCTAGCTGCCCAACACTTAGCTGCCCCTAGCTGCCTGTTATGTTATTTCGACTACTGATGTTAAATGTGAAGGTAAAACAGAACGATTTACAAATTCTATTAAATACATGCCCTTAACCACAGCTGGACAGCTCCATCAGTAAGACAGCTGTCCTCTGATAGGTCCATGGTTTGTTTGCATTTTTACTTGTCGCGTACACACAACCTTTCCAAACTGCAACAAAATGATATGGCTAAGATTGTAATAAAAATGTACTTAATGTACGCAACAATGACAAGTGTAAGCAAACACAGATGAAACAGCTGTAACCTCTACTACATTCTGATTTGACTAAGGTGAAAATGATTGTCATTAGTGGTTGAAAATTGGCTGCAACATCTGTTCTGTGGATATTTATATTTGATTAAAGTGACCACACTCCACATGCCTGGCTTAAAATTTAGTTTGGGCAACATGTCTGATTGGAAGATATTTCTGTAAATTGAAAATAAAATGAATATTTATTGCTGTGAATTATTAGTCAATGTCTCTTTTACACGTCAATAGCTGTGTGCATTTATTGATAGTGACTGTAATAGAATAACATTATAAATAGCCCTATTTAGTCTTTAAGTATTGTGACACATTGGGGAAATAAATCTAACTATAAGGCTGAACATGAATGTCCTATATGGAACATAGTATCATAGAAAATCAAACAAATCTACAATTGAATGCTGTTAATTAACAGTTAATGACTGTTTTTCATTTTGTACATTTTGTCATATAACTGCCGCATTTCATGTCACAATCCCATCTGTCTTGATGGTCCAGGCACTGGTGGTTCTTGATGAATGGTTCTTGACAAATGAAGGCATTGACTGCTGAGCTAAAGAATGGGTTTCTTTGGTTCAGCAGCGCAGATCTTGCCCCCGGCATGTGCGACCCAGCTTTAACCCCGCTATAACAATGAAAGTGGTGGAATAAGTCAATGTGCTACTTATGCGCAAGAGAAGCCATTTTCTTTCTGTTAACAATTAATCTGAGGTGGTTATTGTCATTCTAAGATTAAATATGCATGTCTTTTGTCCATGTGAAGGCAATCAGTGTGCTTCTGGAGGGGACATTTTAAACTCTCTGGGTAGTCATGAGCAAAATGACTTGTATGAAAGAAATTTTGGATGTACATTGTACTTTTTTTGCAGATTAAAACAGATTAAAATAGCTAAATTGATGATAATAACATCTTCTATCTAGATTAGACTAAATTATTCTATAATGGAGAACTAGCAATACAAGTAGCTAAGAACATTTATACATCAGTTGAGCACAAGAGGCCGGTTTCCTGGACATTGATTAAGCCTAATCTTGGACTACATTGCAATGTCAAGGTCGAATAATTTTTGGAAATAATTTTTAAAATAATTTTGGTAAAGACTGTTGGGAAAAACTTCACTTTTACTTTTTATTTTTTAAATCTTATTATTTTTTAACACAAATTGAAACCTCGCCTAAAGCTAAGGGAGTTAAGAACTAGGAATGGATTGAATTTTCACAGCAATTAGACCAAAATAGTGGAAAAAAACAACTTCACTGGAGTCTAGATTCAGAGCTAGGAGGGTTTCATGCAAAAGCAAATGTTTGCATGTCTCTTTTGGTTTGTGAGCTACACTTTGGCGTCGGCTGTCACAGAAAATTAGTTCATCTTGTGCAGTAAATCCAAAATGCAAAAGTATCATGAACATGAAATGTCCTAAGTTCTAAAGTAATGTAACGTGCAGACAGCATATAGTGCATTTGTCACAGAGCGTGTGGTGTGTGGTGTTGGGGGAGCTGTCGGTATGGAAATATAGCCGACAGATTCAGGGCTGCACTGCAGGTGGAAATAAACATGAACACACACACACGTGCAGATACACATGCAGTCTACACAGGCTACCTGCACTGCAGGGTTGCTGAATAATATTTGTCTATGGAAGATTATATCAGATGTACACTCAACAGTCACTTCTTTAAGTATGCCTATCTTGTATCTACACTTAATGTCCTTTTTATCAGCTCCACTTACAATTATATGCACTTTGTAGTTCTATAAAATCATGTTTTTTTAGTCCCCTTTTACCCTGTTCTTCAGTGGTCAGGACCACCTCACAGCAGGTATTGCTGAAATGGTGGTGGCGGGTTAATGCGTATTGTGCTGGTATGAGATTTATTGTTGTGTTAGCTATTAGGTAATGGTGCCCAACATTTAAGTGTAATCAGTAGCTAGTCAGACCACTTTTTATTGTTTATTTGCTGTAGCTCGAATAGGGCTCTCAAATGTGATGCTACAGTGTGCAAATCATTGACAGGGTCATTACTATCCAGCATCATGACCAGACGTCACTGATGTACTGAACCAAAATGTCAGATTGTGGAATGCAAGTGTCATTCATTATTGTTTTAGCTAAGAAGAACGTGTACTTAGTTTATGTTCCATTAAATATCTCTGAGGTGCACAGTTTGCAGCTGTCAGTACAGTCAAGTGAATCTGAAAGTGCAGAAAGAACAGGAGTGTTCCTAGCATAAACATATTAATAAAGTGCAGTGCTTCAAAGAACATATAATTGTGGCTTTATAGTCACAGCTTGAAAACCCAGTTGTTTTTTGCTGAAATCTGTGCCCATTAAACATTGCTAGTACTGCCAGTGCTTTATGACTTTATACCTGTAACTGAGAGTGTAAACAAAAAGTTAAAATGAAATTACTTTAGTAGTGTTAATAATGAGATAAGGGTTTAAATAGAATCTCTTGATTAAGCGGAATTGGTAACACAAGTTCAGGTTTCTTGAAAGATCGACAATTTCTTGACAAAGCATTCAAGCATCCCAACAATAAAGATTATCGGTGGGGCGGTGTGGTGGCGCAGTGGGTATTGCTGTCCCCTTACAACAAGAACGGCCTGGGTTCAATTCCTTGGCCAGGCAACTGGGGTCCTTTCTGTGTGGAGTTTGCATGTTGTTCCTGTGTCTGTGTGGGTTTTAACATGCAGTCAGGTGAACAGGAGGTGCTAAATAGCCCGTAGGTGTGAAAGTACATGTCTGTGTGTCTGCCCTGTGATGGACTGGTGACCTGTCCAGGGTGTTTACTGCCATTCACCCAGTGACTGCTGGGATAGGCAGAACATGCATCAATTTTTATATATATATATATATATATATTTTTATATATATATATATATATATATATATATATATACAATGCCAATAGGTAAAGACGTCTAATAATGTATAATGCATGTATGCATGTTTTACTGTATGCAGTAGAACCGCACAGTAATGTTTTGTATGAACTAGCTAAACCTGCCACCAGTCAGCCAATGAGCTTCAAGTGCTGCACTGCTGCTTGCTGTATGATGAAGCAAACTGAAAGAACAAGAGAAGAAGAAGAGGAGTGTAGGGACAGAGAAGGAGAGGAACAGTAGTTGTCTTTGGTCTGCGCTGGGCCTGTGTGACGCTGCTGAAGTCATTCATAGTTAATTCCAGCTAAGGCTCTGATTTACACTTCCCACCATATTCACTATTTCAAAATCCAAATAAAATTTTCTCTTTTGGTTTTGGAAGGTCTATGAGCCCAGTCGTCATCAGCAGATGACCTTGATTCAGGTTATATAGATTACATTTAAGAACGTCAGAGTCAGGAACGGCCAGGACTGGAGAACTTATTTTAGATTTTCAGAACTCTGTTTGGCTAAACAGCACACTGAATGTGATGTAGATCACTTTTTGTGGCCCAAATAGAAATGAAATACAGGATGCTGAATCTTTAGATTTATTTATTTATTTATAAACAACACATTGTAACTGTTTCAAATAAACCTTCATTTGTCTGCTGTTCTGAGTTTATTTTTTACATTTTTGAAAGTGTGGTGTATATTTTGTATATCTTACAATAATACATTAAAAATCACACAGATAACCTAAAAACATTCAAATAATAAATCCATTAATGAATAATTCAGGAAATTTAAATGAAGTTTATATTCATTGTCTCTAGTCTGCATGTCTGCATTTCTTTGGTCCAAAGACAGCAGCAAACTCACTGTGACAGCTGCATTCTCAATTTCCCTCTGCAGTGTGAAAAGCCTGCATTGTTGTAGAAATGTTTATGATTAATCTGTTTGGTATTTTGATGTAAATATTTCACTTTTAAGAAAGTGTTCATGATTTTGAAGCCACAGGATCACTTTGCTCTCAATATGAGAGAATTGGCTAAACATGTGTTTTTCTGAGAATGTGTATGTGGGAACATTTAAGAGCAGAGACACCTTGTCCTGAAATGTGTGTAAGCAATCACGAAAAATTATGAAATCTCCCAGATATCACAGTCTGATTACCCTTGATCAATAATGTAATTCGCATTTGGGGTGTGTTTATGTTTGTCTATGTGTTTTGGGGTGTGCTTATGTTTGTGCGTGCATGTGTGTGTGTGTGTTTGTGTGGATGTGTGTGTGTGTGTTTGTGTATGTTGTGTGTGTGTGTGTGTGTGTGTGTGTGTTTGTGTAGATGTGTATGTGTGTGTGTGCGTGTGTGTGTGTGTGTGTGTGTGTGTGTTTGCATTTTCCTGCCTTTTTCTTTAAGGCAAGTAAACACAGAATCACTTTTGCCATTCAGAAAATTGGTTCCTTGGAGAAAACATCTGCCCCTTTGCAAAGTTCCTGTTATACACAATGCTTCATGTCTATTAATGCGTCCTCTTGAGTTACCGCACAAAATGATCTCACAGCTGAACAAAATTTAAAAAAACAACAACAAAAAAGAGGAGCTATTCTCATTAAGGCTCTCAGAAATAATGGCGGGATTCTGCACCATCGGCTATTAAGAGTCGACACGGGACTTGAGGTTTATAAACAATGCAGCGATGCAGCAGTTCACTGACTCTCTTGTGATGGAGAAACAACTCAGCAATCCAGAGATATCTCTTGTGGTAAAGTGCCATGCAATCTATAGCCAGAAGCAACAAACAAGATGGAGACTAAAGCTCGGCCTCTGAGTGACTGTACTTTGTGCTATCTCCATTTGTGGTTCTTTGTGGGTTTTTCTAAGAAAGGAAAGATTTATTTTCCACGCTTTACCCTTTAAGAAGGCCTTTTTGCCCTGAACCTTCATTTTTTCCCTTTATGTTTTCCTTTGAGTACACTGATCTTTTTAGTTCACCACCAATGAAACAGCTGATAAAAAATGTACAAAGTTTATACATCAGAACAGCAAGCTAGCAAAGAGTAAGACAACCTCTCCGATAACAAGTATGGAGCACACAGTGGCCCCTGCTAACATAGCTGTGTTCTGCAAAGTGGAGTTAACTCCGACTCCTTCCGAGCTGTCGTGTTTAATGTGATTTCTAGACCTGACAGACTCTAAGACAACAGGTGTGACTTTCGAGACTCAAAGGCAGCAGCTGTCACTATAAAAAAGCATTGATGACAGCAGTGCAAATTACATGTGACAACAAAACACTCTTCTGATAACTTAAGCATTTGTTTGTCATAATGGCTTTCCTGTGGCTACATAGCACCTGAACTAAAACTGTCTGACGAATGACAAAGTGCACTATTGTTGTGATGGAAAGAAACATGATGACCTTAAGCAGACTCCAGAGGATTCCCTCTGCTAAAAAGAAACCTGCTGCATTAAAAGCCTTTATTCTGTCCATCAGAGGTGATTTAATACATAGGCTTACCTGAGCCAAAGCCCAGGGGCCCTGAAGGAAATCAGGCCATATGATTGGCTTCTTCTCTTTTTTAATGAGATGTATTTATTTCCCCTGCACCCATCTACACACATACGCCACTGATTATCTGCATGTCATTCATATCCATGAGTGTTAATTGGCTAGTGTTCTAACAATTTGTCCTATCCACAAAGCAGTCCTAATAAACATGCACATATTATAAGTACAACATATTAGCTTGTTTTTAACAGTTTTAAAGTTAATTCAGCCTTACTTTCCCACTGAATAGGTGATTTCGGATAATAAATTATCCTTCCTATGCTTGTAGCATTTTCTGATAAGCTGATTTAGGCTATCAAAATATCCTACATGCAGTTTTATGCAGGGAGCTAGTTATAAATATGCACTACGGTAGGACATTTTGACAAGTTAGGACACTTCAGCAGAACACCGAATTTATTTAAAACATCAGCTCGGATGGGGATTGGTGGCTGTATTGGATGCATTTCACTTGACAGACCCAGGTACTTAGAGTGAAATGTATGAGAGTGAAGCTCAAACAATGCTTAGAATGAAAAAGTAGGTAAGAGCAGACTTCTGTTTTAAACAATCAAAACAATGCAACTTTTTTAGTTCATTAGATTAGTTCACTGAATGAGCTCACTGGTTATCTCTTACAGCCAGGATGCCACTTTAACATTAGATTGACGCTGTCTTCTTCTGCAATGATGTGGTCTGAGAGTGACATTTACAGAAATAAGGCATTATTAGAGGTGTTTCAGACAACAAAAAGAAGACAGAGAGAAGGGTAAGCCATGCTTATTTATTGTTCCATTGGAACAGTTTTTCAGTGTTTTAAAGGGAAGAATCATTTGCCTCTTGTCTTGTAAGATCTGGATTGTTTTGATGACATCAATGGTTTTACAGTGTAAACTATACCACATACCAGTGGAGAAGGCAAGGCAAATTTATTCGTCTAGCGCCTTTCATACACTGCAGTCATTCAAAATGCTTTACAAAAAGTTCAAAGATAAGCGCTGACAAAGTGCTGAAGTTCATGTTAATCTCAGTTCAGAACAGATTTACACTTTATATTTTAACTTGCTGTACTTGTATGGTTTTAATGTAATAAAACATTTTCAAACATTTGGATTTATCACTGTTGGTATCAGCTAACTTCACAAACATGCTGTTTTTAAGCTAAAAGGAATGATGTGAAATGTGACCAGGCTAGTAACATCAGCTGAGATGAAAAAGATGCTTCTCAGATAGGAGAGTGACATTTATTATTGAGTTTCCATCAGAATCGTCATTCTGGTTAATGTCAACATTGCATTGGTTCTATAAACGAAAGTAGCTCCAACTGTTGACCACAGGGACTTTGAATATCCATTCATTTTATGTATTGGCAGCGAGATGAAAATCGTCAGCTTCTGCTGTTGACAGTAATGGCTTTTCAGATACATTGATTTATATTAAAGTGCAAATCTCAAAAACTCTTTCATGCTTCCTGCTCCTTATGTCCTGCTCACAAATGGCTAATGTCATTTAAAAAAAAAGATTTTTGAATTACATGCAACACTGTCTTAAAACCCAGTGTTAATCCTTTTAAGTGTTTCCTGATTTAACATTACATTAGGGTGGCAAAAATCTTTGCTAATGGCTGTTCATATTAGCTTAGCTATGCTATCTTAATAGTAAAAATTAGCTAACTGATTAATGTTCATTTATTGAGCTGTGAAATGTAACTGTCTGCTTTTGAAATAAAAGCGAGCATGAAAGAGACACATTCTTACTGTTTGGCTTCTTTACAGCAACTAGTTAAAAACATTGCTTAGTTTTTTTTATTTGTTTTTTTCAGAGCACACAAGAAGAAAGATCTTGTGAAATGGGATGGTTGTCTGGTGTTTACAAATTACTAGATAATTTAGGTATGTCAAATTTTTAACATTTTGTTGCTATTAAATCTGAATAAAGAAACTAATAGTAGGTTTTGTTGTTTGTTTTAGACCAGTTGGCTTTTTTAAGAAATGATAGACAAAATGCCAGACAAAGCAGGATAGCTTTGACAGTCTTTTACAGTGGTAATATAATTTTCCAAGGCTTGAAAAATGATTGTGGTAGTGTTGTTGCTCTGTTGAATGTTAAACTTTCAGTGTTTCGATTTAATTCAGGGTGCGAAAATGATGAAGAATCAACATTAGATTAAAATGTTGATTTAAAGAAGTTAACAGTGAGGATTTAATGTTTATTTAACATTAATTCAGTGACTGTTTGCTCTCTGGGTTAGCACTTAAAATAGTCTCTGACTATGACTTTTAGCGTTCTGGATTTAAGTTAATGCAGCTGGAAACCACAGACTAGAGGCAGCAGTGGTGAGTGGACCTTTATTAAAAACAAAGATGCTGAAGCATGCCCAACATAGGTTAAAAAGCCAAAACTATGTTAAAAAAATCTGTTAGATTTTGTGCAAAAGTTATTTATATATGCAAAAGTTGTTATATAGCTTAGTGTGTTTTGCAGCTTGTGATAATTACATAACACATAACACATGCTGCAAAACACATTAAGCTATATGTTGGAGCTTTACTGCTTGCTTTTGCTAGACAATAAACTTCACTAACTCTCATTTTTGGCAGTCCCAAGCACTGTGTGTAAAAAAGAGCCATCTGTTAGTCAAGCAGTCTGTTTTTCTCTGCAGCACACTTGCAGCTTATTTGTTGCTGGCCCATCCGCTTCAAAAAGCATCCAATAATTGTCCAAACCCAACCCACCCCACCCAGCCAGCCATAATGCCCCCCCATGAGCACGCAACATGTTGAATGTTTACCCACAATGACCGAAGTGCCTCAAAATGAGATTACCTGAGGCCTGTGGGAGACCACCCCCCCCCCCTCATTCAGACCACTACTAGAAACAGCAAAAATGTATTTCTCTGACAAACTAACATGTTGGAAAATCATTCAGGAGAAAATACCTTGTGTTGACAAAGAGTCTTCATCAGCATCCAGTGTTGTTAGCTCACATCTAAAGCAGCCTCCGTTACTCATCCAACACGAAAACTGCTGATTTCCCTCATCTTTTTTCAATAATATATTTTTTTTTTTAATTAACTAATTTCAAATGTATTCCTCTACTTGCTGCTAAATTTATATGCTGCTGTTTTCTTAATTTTCCAACACCTGCACTATAACCTAAAACGTTAAGCCGCAGGCCATGTGTTAATTTCAGCCAAAGTATCTTTTTTTCCTCACCCACCATTTACCGGACATCCGTTTCTTTAACTGTTGCAGATACTCAAATATCAAAATTGGTTGGAATGCACATCCGTATTAGGGATGTTGAAACTGTGTGGCTTTTAATGCTTTTTTATTGAACTGTAGCAAAAAGCTACTATGCTGACGCCCCCTGACAGCTTTGTTTAAGTAACATGAAACTTAGGCTTGACCAAATGACTGAAATTTGTCATGTCAGAGCCAGAAATGCTGTGTTTGTGGCAATGGAACATTGTTTTTGAATATTTAAGCTACTCACTCTCATAACTGAAGATATATCTTGGCATATAAAGCTTTTCTCTAGCAATGGCGTTAGAGCTTTACTGCTTGCTTTTGCTAGATGATAAATTTCACTAACTCTGATTTTTGGCATCTCCAAGCACTGTGTATGAAAAAGAGTCATGATTAATCTGTTAGTCAGGCTTATTTTGGTGCTACGCTGAGTAGCCTGTCTAATGTCACTCTCTGAATAAAATTGAACAATCAAAATGACTAAAAATGGTTTATATACTATATACAAGCAACAAATGAAGAAAACTACCGAAATGTAGTGAAGAAACAATCAAAACAAGTGAGGACATAAAGGCTGACAGGTGCTAACCCAAAGTAAACAGATATTTTGTTTGGAAAGGGGATATACATCACATTGTGTGAATTAGTCGTAGTGCAAGTATTCTATTTTGCAAATGGGAGTTCCCTAGTTTAAGGGTTGGTAACATGTGGCTCTTCTACTGCCGGCTCCATAGCACCAAAACAAGAGCCTTTAATTTTGAAGAATGGTGCACAGACTGCTGGTCGCATAGTAACACAGACAACAATCTCACCTAACTGTTTGAATTTTCCTGTTCCACCTTCAATGGTGTCTAAGGTGCCAGAATGCAACTGCTGCACCATTAAAGGTGAAACAGGAAAATTCAAACAGCTAGGTGAGATTGTTGTCTATACCTGAGCTAAAGCTTATAGCAGAGCAAAGTAAGTCTGCGTATTTGTTTATATCATATTTTTTAGCCTATACTAGCACATTAGCACATATTGAGACATATTTACAGCCAAGATGGTAAAATGGACATAAAATGTTGTGACTTCCAAGGTGGTTTGATTTTTGTTGAAAGGACAAAATGGCTTTTCTTATCATGTGAGTTGCAACCCCTGACCTAGTTAAATCTAGCCATCTTCACCACTGCCCATAATGCCTGCCATTTCTGGTCTAAGATGGCCACTATACTTTTGCTCAGTACAATAGAAATGCAGGCCCCTAGAAACCAGAGAATCCTTGGTAGAATACAGTGTTGGTGAGGTGTTTTGGGCTACATTCAGACTGCAGGTAAAAGTGGCCCAGATCCAGTTTACTGACCAAATCTGATTTTGTTGTTTGGTTGTTCACTTTATCTTTTTAATGTGAACTATATCTGACCCGCATGCGCAAACACCGATCTATTTGCCATGCTAATCCAACAAACACAGCTGTAGTCTAACATTCCTTAAGATTAAAAGACTCCTTTTACGTTATGTTAAACTTTCAAAATGTGTGAACTGATACTTTAAACTTGGAGGACAAACAGCAGACACTAGACTGCGGTGAGCAAAGTTTACAGAAAAGAGTAAAAATTGTGAATTTCTGTGCTTGTTTTAATTGTGGAAGCTCAAACAGAGCACGGGAAGCTCAGTTTCTTTCATTTACCTGTTGTGAAGAAGAATGCTCACACCGCGACACAAACTCAGTGCCAAAACGGCGATATATATTGGATAAAGACACCTGAGCTGTGTGAGGCTGCTTTGACTCCTTTGCTCTTGTTTTTTAAAAAACGACCTTGGAATAAACATGATTTTGAATAGATGTTAGTTTGATTCTTCTTGTTAGACAGTGCCATGCTTGTTTATTTACACTGCTTGCACTTCTCTCAGTCCTCCAAAAGATGTGAAGCGTAACCATAGCAACAGGTGTTTCGATGATGCGGTAAAGGATCCATTCCCACATCCAAAGTTGGATTGATGCAAAGGTCGCCTGAATTCTGATCTGACTGTTCAGACTGTTCAGAAGTCACATTGCTGCCTAATGGATACATATCAGATTTCAGTACCATGTATCGTCACTGTTCAAAGAAAAACTTGTATCTCGATTTTGAGTTTTATACATCATTTGAGCTCAGCAGCTGCCCTTTGCATTGTTTGAAAATGTATTGATGATTAAACCAACAGAAATATTCCAAAATTGCTTGGAATAAAATTTCTTTATATTAACTTACATTTGTTGAAACCCTTGTGGAGACGATCTGTGTGATGTGTGATCTTGCTGCTCCTGCTATACTGAAATGGAACTCATTGTGAGACTTTCCTTTGTGAATTGCAATTGTCCAGGATTTGTCATGCTTGAAGTGCATTGTGGCCCAGCTCATAAGCTTTGCTTTCAGAATTCACCAACAACCGGGTGATGTTGTTGTGGTGACAGTTAGTTTGTCCATAAAAGCTCTAATTGAACGGTTGCTGAATACCCAAAATAGGTTAAAGTTGCTACCCTCTTCTTTGGCAGGCTTCACTACTTTTTCTGTGCACGCTAGCTGAGATTTTGCAGACATTTGTCATTGAATTATTGAAAGCTAGCATCTGTTTAACCCAGTTTGAAAGGAATATTGATGGTTCTTGCACTTTCTTGATGATGTGTCTGGTTTGCCTTAGACAAGCCAAAAAGCCTGAGTGGAGTGTTTACATCCGCTCTCTGTGTTTGAAATGAAAAGACCCAAAATTATATGCACGGGGTCTATATGGGGTCTATTTACACGTGGCACTAGCATGCATCCTGGGCAATGAGATCCTAATTAGATAGCGTTAAGTAAAGGTGTGAACAAGGTCCAGTGCATCTTGGAGACACATTGTGATCTGATCACTCAAACCACCTTGGGAGGTGGTCAGTGTTGCATATGATCACATAACTTTTGTAAGAAGAACACTAAAGCACCCTAATGCTTCCCCAACAACATCAAAGGACCACCTCAATCAACTAATCAACGCAGTAGTGACAAAAGCAGCTATGTAGTTTCTTTCTGTGTCTCCTGTCTGTTTGTTTATTAGCTGTGTATCAGACAACAATGCACTGAGTAGAGATGGAAATTTTGATCAATTCTTTTGACCAATGACCAACTATCATTAGTCTACTATTACTATTAGTCGATGATTAATCATTAACTAGCGAACCTAAAATCAAGTATGTGACCCAGGAATTATACCTATTAATCGTAAAACAGATTTTGTAAAACAGTTCCATTTCAGATAAATTATTTTTAGAAATATGCTATATCTGCCAATATGGTGAAATCATTTGATACAGAGTAAGTAAAGTTATGAGGAATGAGATTACATGAAGTATCAAGTAACATAATGCAATTACATTTTGAGATGAACTAGTATCTAACATAATTACTATTTTTTTTTTTATATATTTTGATTAACTATCCCAGCACTGGAGCTATCTATACTAACATCAACGCTAGCATCTGCTGAGCCTGTGCAGCGTGTCAGCTTTGGAGGGGAGTGACAAAATATTTGCTTTCATCACTCTTTTTACATTTCTCTGCTGCACTTGGATGACGTAATTTGATTTTGCCTCTTACCACCAAGAAAACCACACTGAAGTACCTTCCCTTCATAATGTAGATTATTGCTTAATTGTTTTCTTCATACCAGCACGTCTTACAGAGTCGGGCCTGTATAGAAATTACTGAGAATAATCACTACAATTGCACATTACAGCTATTTTTAAAATGTATATGTATTTAATAATAATTGGTTATTTAACATCATACAGTATCTCCAATTTGCATTTTCATGGGACCATTGACTCATAAGATGCCCTAGGCAGCTGCCTACCTCTGCCTAGGGTGAAGACCACCCCTGAGACTGACGCTTCCTCTGGTCATGAAATCTGATCAAATGTTGTCACTGGAGATGCATTTCAGATGCATGGAAATGTCAGGTAGAAACCACTATGTCTTGCTGTCCTTTTATGATCAGAACCTTTTGCCTAACAGACTGATGTTAATGCTAAGTATGAACTGGGCCATACAGTGAGCCTCAAGGTTCAATGTGTTGTGCGTTCTGAGATGCTTTTCAGCTCTTCACAATCGTACAGAGTGGTTATCTGCTTTACCATAACCTTTCTGTCACCTAAAACCAGTCTGGCCATCCTCTATTGACCTCTCTTATTAACAAGGCATTTTTGTCCACAGAACTACCACTCACTGGAGGTTTTTTCTGTATTTCCCTATTCTGAGTAAACTCTATAGACCTTTGTGTGTGAAAAACACAGATGTCAGCAGTTATAGAAATACTCAAACCAGCCTGGCTGGCCACAGTCAAAATCTCTGAGATCACATTTTTCCCTCATTCTGATGGTTGATGTGAACATTACCTGAAGCTGCTGGCCTGTATCTGCATTATTTTATGCACTGCACTGCTGCTAATTAGCTGATTGGATAATTGCATGAATGTGTAGGCGTACAGGTGTCCCTAATAAAGTGCTTGGTGAGTGTATACTGATATGGTATTTTGTGCAAGCATACCTATTCTAGTGTCACTGGCCCTTTACTTGACTTGCATTTATCATTTTATCATCACCCTTGAGGGTCTGATGAGATTACTTCTAAATTATACATCTGTTTAATTTGATTTGAAGAGTCACAAAGGCTTACAAATGGGGTCCAAGGGGCCTAATAATTATACTTTCAGTTAATAGATATGAGGCCTACAGTCTAAAATGGTTGCACCTAATAGTATTAAAAGCTCCAGTAGCTGTAGTGCTTGGCTCTGGCAGACATAATGTGCAATATGCTCGGCTACAAACTCAGCACTACCGAACACTTGTGCTGATCCAAAAATATCTTTTTCTTCTTACTTTTTAAATTATTTATTTATTTATTAATACAGTCGGCGCATTGAGTATCACACAAAGCCTATTAAATCTGAAATTGTACTTGTCCAGGCTCATATGGCTTCCTGACTGGCTCTTTGTAAACCGGCAGATGGTCTCTCATGAACAGAAACCATCTGTAGGTCAGATATTCCTGCGCTCATTAACCTGCATTAATTCATTAAGGGAGACAGGACATCTCCCATATTGGTGTGTGAATGACAAGCTGGACCTCAGCAACACCAAAGCAGTGCAGTGATTAGCGACTTTAGCAAACGCTTAGTGCTTCCCTACAGAGATCAGTGGCACAGCAGTCAACTTTGGCCCAGTGACTAACAATCTCAGCTGATGCACAAACACACAAAATTGCATAAAGCTGTCATTAAACCCTTAGAAGAACAAGTTATTATCGATATTCATTTAAATGTAATTTCATCAGTACATAAGTAATAACCTAGAAGGCCTAGTAGGCAACCATAGCAAGACACTAGTGTTCCCATATGTGGGCATAACTGAAGCAAGCAGTTAGGTAAACTAATATTTAACATCAGTGGCTCTCAAACATTTTACCATCCCATACCCCTTCAGACATTAAACTTCCTCCTGCAAACCCCCTCTCATTCCTTATACACACATGCACATATTCCCATGATGCATATATAAGACGCTTAGCCTTATAAAATAAGTCCCCCTAAAATGTCAACCATGATTATTAAGCAATGACACTTCACATCAGATATACTGAATAATACAGAATAAATAATGTTATTTACATGTGCACAGTAGTCTATATAAGGGCATATATGCACATAATTAGCAACAACAATGTTAATGGTTAAGTGCTAATAACAGCAGTCTACAAACTAATATCTCTCTGCAACTGTGAACTAAACTACATGAAAGTGAAACTAAATGGAATACACAACTAAGAAGGAGTATACGTGCCTTAACAACAGTTAGTAAATGATACTTCATTCATGCCAACAACAGTACACCATAAAATAAATGAGTGAAACACATTCTTCTCCAACACAGCCTTTAAAACAAATAATAAATGAAGTGCAAAAAACCTAAAGCATGGGGTTATCATGTGCTGCATTTTATAAACATTCCACTTACTCATCACTCATGCATATTCGCCAGAGCGCAGCACTAGCCAGATATCTGACTTTGTTGATTAAACTCAATATTCAAAGATCTGACCGTAACACTTTCAGTAAGGATCTCTCGTTCAGGAGCTGGTGACTGGAGTGCAGCGTGGCAGAGCTGTTTATGTTGTCTATGTTGGGGATGTATCTGTGTAATTGCACAGCCAATTAATTGAATGAATTGAAGGTTAAATGAAGTGTAGATGTCAAGTGCCAGTTTTTTTTTTTTACCCCTAGTGTCATTTGGTGTGCCCCTGTGTGTATGTGTTCCCCAGTTTGGGAGCTCTGCTGGTTGAACATACCCAGTGCTCTGGTGTACATGTTAGAATATCCTCAGAGCACAGTGATAGGTTTCAGACATCAGAAAAAACAGCTTTATGTCTCAGGAAAAACAAATAAAGTAAAAGTAAAATAATTTCTCACCTCTTCTATATCATGTGAAATGGACCGTTTCATACAGACTCTACAGAAATGATCTCAGAGAAAAGGGCATCAGGCTAGGCTAAGAGGCCTCAGCTGGTAAAGTTCATGTGACATTTGCAATTCTCTTCTTTATCACTAGATTAATTACAGTTTAATGACACAAATTAAAGAAGGCAATAATCTACAAGCACAACTTTTACTGAACTGCACTTTTATTAAGTTTAAGATTAAGCTTCAGCTCACAACATGCTATTGTTATATAAAATAACCTTGTAGGAGAACAAAAAAAACTCTCCTCCCCTGCATGGTTTCCATGTTTCCATGCGATTATCCAAATAAGTGAACTGAGGCCTATTACAGTTAGTTAGTCTATTACACAGTGAGTTATGTAATGACTTACATTTACATTCGATTTTCTTTTCATAATGAGGCTATATGAACAATAATAACCTAACAAAATCAAAACAATCATTTTCCACAGTATGTGATCATGACTGCGGTATCAGATTTGCTTCAGTCTGCTGAGGGGGTCATTATTTCTGGTCTTGCATGGTTTAACTGCAGAAGTCCAGAGTGTAAGTGCTTATTGCTTCTGACCCATCCCACCCAGGTCACCACTTGGTCCAAAGATGTAACTATGGAAAATGCTTCTTGAATATCAAAACCAGAAGCAGCAAACATCTGAACTACAATGCAGACTAATCACACTCTGCATCCCCACAAGTAATGTACCTGACCTTAAATAATATATTGAACCTTATTCCTATTACCTTACCATTGAGCTAAAAGATGTAGTACATGCTATATATCTGGAAATTATTCACTCACTCACTCATATTTAGCAGGCTAAAAGAATTCTCCACAAGGGGAGCTATTAGCACTCAAGTAGTAATGCGTTGCATTGTGGGTGCTCGTTTGAAAGAAAAAAAGCAAGATAATACATACTGGGGATGTGCATTCCAATATCCAGTATCCATAATAATTAATTAATGGATAACCCGTTAACTGAAGGGAAGTAAAAAATAATGTAATTATTATTATAAATTATTTATTATTTAAAGTTTTATTATTCCAAAAAGAGGCTGAGGGAAATTAATAGTTTTCATGTTAGATGAGTAACAGAGGCTGCTTCAGATGTGAGCTAAAACTACAGCCAGCTGGTACAACATTGGATGTTAAAGAGTTCTCATTGTCTTAAACAAGGTATTTTATCCTCAGTGGACGATGTGCCAACAAGTTTGTTTTTAGACAAATATACATTCACTGTTTCTGGACGTAGCTAAAATCAGCTACAGTAGTTTGCCTAGTTAGCAATGAAGCCGCACTCTGCTTTCTCAATCATATCCTTAACAATACGTCCATGGCAACATGCATTTGTATTTTGGGTTGGCGGAGTATAATATACATACTTACTCACAACTGATCACATAACTGTAACATATTACTGTCCTGTTAAAACACAAAAGCAACATTTAACTGAACTGCTAGTCGTATATTTTCTCTGTCTTCCTGTGCTGAAATTAGATCGAGTACTTAAGAGTGATTTGAGCTGAAGGGAACCCTCAGGGTCGTCTAGGCCTTCAGAAGTGGGACCAGTTTCGTGAGAAAAAACGTTACTCTGGGCCTTTTGCAAGCCCTAGATACGTCACTGTCTGAAGAGGAGTGGCAGCTAATCAGTGGGTTGTTTAAACGGAAAACAGCGACGGCAGCTCTATTCCAGAGCTCACTGCTGAAAGAGTCACTGTGAAACTGCTGCAAGGTAAACTGTGTGCTAATATGTCAGTCAAAAGCTTCAAATAAAACATGTAATGTCTTTGAGATGCTTCAAATGTCTGTGTTTAATGTAGGACTGCCTTTTTTAATGTTCTGTCCCTCCTTAAATGCTGCAGCAGTTACACTGTGGTGCATTTAGGCCCTGCTGTACTGCTTAAGGTGGAAATTCAAACAAAAGCTATATTCAGCCTCATCAAAAAGCATTCATGCTAATTGCCAATAGCTTAGTGCTAATAAGCAACTATAATCTTAGATGGACACTAGTAAAAGTTAGCATTATTGCTGATGTGTTTTTTTCTTCATGTTTTGACTGAGTTTTTATTTATGTCACAAATTGTCACTCACCAAGTTTAATCGAGTGTTCGAGTACCTGTGCACATCCCAAGTACATATTAAATATTAATGCTTTACACTTTAAGAAAATGATGCATTGAATTTACTTTCAAATGTTTTATTCAAATGTGTACATTCCACCTGAATATAATGCTTTTGCAAATAATTTTGGTGATGTATTGATATGAAACTGATGTCCATATTAAATATACTCTTATTCAGTGTATGACTTTTTATTTGCAATTATACACTCCTATCACTCCCATAAAGAACTGAAAAACCACTGTAGCACAATTCTGAAAATAGTTTCTTAATTAAATTCCATGTTTCTTTTTTCCAATAATTGCTTTTGGTACTTTTCTCTACATTTCTGACTCCCTGCTAGATATCCACCTCCATACTGAGGCCCAGCATGACCCTTAACAGCGAAATCGAGGAATGCTTTATATGAGAACCCAAACACAGCTGTGATGTTTGTGCTTCTTTCTTGGCCAGCGTAAATTGCATTGCTAAGCAGCTTTGAAATATTTAGGAGGGAGATGTATATTTATAGAGATAGAAATCGATAGCCCTTGTGGCTTCAATCCATTTGTTTCTGGTGTGTCCCGAGAACAAAGCTGATGTAATCAGGGCAAGAAATATGAGTCTCTTTCTGCTTGTTCCCGCTCTTCCTGATGAACAATGCAATGCATGTTTACAGATTCAGCAGATGTGCTTACTCATGTTGTAGTGCAGTTGGTTGGGAGAGGTGATTTACCTTTCTGTGCATGGCTGTGTGTGTGCAAACCATATGTCCTAAAAATATACACAGTCATATGCAAACGTTTGAACACCCTCAGTCAAATGACATGTTTTGCTGTTTTCCTAAGTGAAAATAAGTTAGGACAGGATGAGAGACCACACTCATCAACGTTATATTTAAGTGTGTTCCCTGTAGTGGATATGTTGACTTATTTTCATGTAGAAAATCCACAAAACATAATTTGACCAGGAGTGATCAACCTTGGTTGTAGGGTTTTGTCACAATAGCAATGTACACACTTTTATTATTAGTGCTTGCACATTGCTTTGCAGTGCACAACACTATTGCTATTCAGCGTATATTGTTTTTCTTCTGTCTTTCTTCTTATGTTTCTGCCAGATTTTTGTCCATTTACTCGTCACACAGTGTTCAAGATATCGACACCATTTCAACTCCAGAATGTTTGTTCTGATTGGGAATGGTCGGCATCGATCATTAAATGTTGATTTTTGCCCATTTTTCCCTTTTGACTGGCTGGCAAATGTTTTTGTACCCAACTTACATGATAATAGAAGTCCATTAGCAACACTGTATGTCCATAATTAACCACCTAGCAACCACCTGGGATACCATACTAACCACCTGAAATACTATAGTAACTACCTGGAAACACCTTAGAAACCATCTGAGAATTGATTAATCCTGTGCAATCACTCTGTGTTTTCTTCAGGAAATGCACTTTTCTAGTTATTACTAAGTGCCATTAAGTCAATTCAGTCTCTTGGCAACCATGTGCATGGCGTTTCTTCATTTTCCCATAATGACAGATACTTTCAATCTGTCACTGCTTATTCTTTGCTATCTTATAACAAACATAAACCACATTCTTTTACTGACTGTAGCATAGATAAATCAAGTTAAATTGGTGCTGTTCATTTATCACCTAATGTCATTAATGTACTGAACAGTGAACAGAAAAAAATGTGTCAAAGAAGTTCTTTTTTTACCCTCAATTGATAGCTCCATGACACATGTGCTTCATCTGGAGGAAAATTTGAAGATGCAATATGAAAATGGTTTATTTGCCTTCTCTGGCCTTGAATCACCACATGTTGTGACAGCTCCCAAGCCTTTTACTGAGGATTCCAATCAACAAACGGGAGTCGCACTTCAGCAACGATTAAGAGGGTTTTGCCCATGAGTGCAGTAAAAATTAATATTACCCTCAGGCATCTGCAGTCTGGAGTTGCTCTGTTTGATCCGGGCTATACTAATGGCTCCTGTTGGTGATGTCGTTAACCCTCTAACCCATCTCTCCAGGCCTCTTATCCATGAGAGTGTCACATTCACTCTGTGGCTTACTGTTGTCCCTATAGCTGGATTTTTATGCAAGCAGTAGTACTTATGTGACATTGAAGCTTGTGTTACAGTCAGACTACACTGAAGCTAATTCATAAACAGTAAATCTAGCTAGCTAGGTCCAGGTTTTCAGTTTATTTGGTACACCTACACTAAATGGCCAAAAGTATGTGGACACTAATTATTGAGTTCAGGTGGTTCAACCATATACATTGCTGACAGGTGTACAAAACCGAGCAGATAGCCATGCAGTGGGTCATACTAAAAAGCTTTACAGAGTTCCAATAAAGACATGGTTTAACAAGTTTGGAGTGGAGGAACTCTGGTGGCCTGCGCAGAGCCCTGACCTCAATCCCACTGAACACCTTTGGGATGAACTGAAATATTGATTGCAGGTCAGGTACTGATATTGTTTGAGAAGGCCTGACCTGCAAGCAATATTTCGGTTCATCCCAAAGGTCACAAATGCTCTTCTGACTGAACAGGCACAAATGCCTACAGACACACTCCTTGTGGAAAGTCTTCCTAGAAGTGGAGACTGTTATAGCCACAAAGGGGGGGCTCATGTAAGTGTGATGGTCAGGTGCCCAAATAGTGTATCTCGTAGCTACACTCCATTTTATCAGCTACACCAACTAAGTGTGGCACTCCCTAGAGTCCACAATGAATGGCTTCCTAAGGAGATTTTATGCAATCGTGAGTTAAAAAATCGCTAATAATTTTTAATCATGGAATATAAAATATTTCAACTCTGTTGTAACAATGTTGTACACCAGTTAAAATAGGATCCAAAGGACTGAGACCACACTGAAAAACTGGGATTTTTTTATTTAAACCTGGAAATAAAGAACTTCAGACGACCCTCAAGCAGATCTGATCTACTCATCGTAGAGGCTTTTGCACAAATGTGCACACTCATTAAAGCAAAGATAGACAAGCACAATACTGAAATTCTGAAATTTATGTTCAAAGTAGGTGTAGGAACCACTGCTGACCAGATATTATATAATTGCTTGATGCAACATGCTCTAATATGCCACTACCATGTTTATATCACAACTGTGTTGGGAATGGTCCACCACCTTAATAATTTCTGGTCAGTGGTGGGCCTGTGGTGATCCCTTTCCTTTGAGGGATGGGGTAGAGGGGGCTAATAAATTGTGCAGCATCAGATGAGCTACAGTTAGTATTTGAACACCTATAAAGCACTCCTCTATGGTAGTTGTACCTGATACAATAACCAATGAGTTCAGATACAAGATGCCTAATAAACTGAGAACTGTATTTAAAACTCTTATATATGATTCTAGATATTAACTCTGGCCAATAGTGATACTATTGATAAATACTCAAAGGTCTGCCAAACAGGCATTTTCATAAGCTGAACTTTTGAAACTAGACTGGGGATTCTGAAGAAATTCTTATGTAGTCCATTATAGTTTGAAATTAAACCGTTGCAATTTTTTTAAAAACTGCGCATACATTTCTATGCACTCCAGGTTCAGATTTACATATGCATTAGTGGGAAAGGATTCAAGGTCTGATTCTGCTTTGAGCAAGTGCAAATTTTATGAACTTTCAGTGGAACCGTTAGTAATAAGTGCTCTCATGTGCTTAGCCCCTACATTATGCCAGATTAACACCTGCTGACGGTCTTGTAAATGTGGGCCTCATGCTGTGTTGTAAAAGCTCACTGTCAGTCTGGCGCTCGAGTGCTTGATAAAATGCTATATGGACTGTTAAATTAGATTTATTTATGTGACTTGTGCTAATATCACTGCAATGAGAGTAGCAAAGGCCACAAAGGAGCCATGGAATGAGCCCCTGATAGATTTGGCCCAGAGTGGCAATGGACTAATAGTTAAGAGTGTCCTGCCCTTGGGAAGCCTGTAGTGGAAACCAATTTGATCATGTGCATTATTAGATCATAAATGGCAATGCACTTTGATATTCTATAATAAAGTAGCAGTGACCCATACCATAAATAATTTAAGCCCAAATGTCACTTTTGGCAACTACATAATGTCATATTCACTAAATTAGTGGGGGTGAGGAGGGTTTGTGGCTGTGTCAACAGATTTCATTTTTCACTGTATGCACAGGATCTCTGGAGCCTGAGGCAAGGGAAGCTTTGAGCAAATCAACACAATTCATCATTATAAGAAATGCCTCACAGCAGTAGAGTTAGTTCTAATGCTTTCTTCTGTAAAAGGTGTAAGATGTCTTAAGACCTTATTCAGTTAGATTTCCCAGTATAGTTTTATATATTTCTTTAGAAAGGAACACCTCCTTAGCTCTTAACTGCTTGAACCCTAGGTATAATATTCAGTCATCAGTCTTAAGACTAACAATTCGTTAAGTAATATGAATTTTTTGGTTGCTATCAAACTAGTATGTAGGTAATGCAGTTATGAGAGTGTTGAATTGCCACATACAGGCACTTAAGAGTTAAAGACCACCAGAGTTGCCACTCAGTCATGTGTTCTGGGCTGGTCAGACACTACAGGGCCCTCCCTAGAGAGTCCACAAAGAATGGCTTCCTAAGGAGCTTTTGTGCAATCGCAAGTTAAAAAATTGTTAATCATTTTTGATTCATCTTGGAATATCATAAAATATTTCAACATAGTTGTAACATTGTTGAGCACCAGTTACAGTGGGGTCCAAAAGTCTAAGACCACATTGAAAAACTGGGATCTTTTTTTATTTAAACCTGGAAATAAACAACAGACAGTTTTAGAATTGTAAAACATTTCAAACAAAAAAAAGTTCTGAGAAGTAAAATGAAGAAGATGTTCAAGATTCCGCTCCATTTCTAGGTCTTTATTTAAATTTAGGCAAATTTGTGAAATCGACCATGTTAATTCCTGTGTATAAAAAGGTCAGATTTGTTTCAGCCCTATCTCTTCCATTGAAGCGCTTCTTCAGACGACTCTCAGGCGGATTTGATCTACTCATCAGAGGTTTTTGCATAAACGTGCACACTCATCAAAGAAAAAGAGACACAAACACGATACTGAAGTTCTGTTCATTTATGTTCAAAGTATCTTACCACTCAAATTGTTGTGCTGATATGACATGTTCATCAGTGTGTGTGATCCTCTTTAACCAAAGAGCTAATCAGCTTGCCAACCAATCAGCACTCAGCAGTAATGCTAGAGTACAACAGCACAAAACCTGCTGTAGAATAACAGAAATATGCTGGTAGCTCTTCACTGATTTTTAATGAAATACATCCTTTTTTACTGCAAACATTTCACTTTTCATTTAGCTCCATTCATCCCCATTTGTCACAATTATGAAATTTTAGCTACTGATTGTCATATAAAAAAATCACAATTAATGATTTAATTGCGTTTTGTTGTTCATTATTTCCTACATTATAAAAAGCCTAAAGTGGCCAAATCAGCTCATTAGCCACCTTACTTGCTTGCTGTTTACTTAGTAGCTAACACTGGTTGTTCTGTCGAATTAGCACTGAGCGTCAGTACTGTTTTGCATGTGCACATTTACACAGATGTCTACAGTTACGCAGAACTGTGTCGAGCTAAGCAAAGCTACATGTTAAAAATATAAGCAAAAAAATAAACATTCTGTCAGCATACATGCTAAAAAAAAGGTTAGAATTAGCTCTATAGCAGTACTAAGCACTACCCTCTAAACATGTTAGAGCACCAAGTTAGAAGTTAGAACTCTTTTGTTTTAAGTTATGTTTCAATTAATGCATTTACTGCTTTCTATTATTTACATTAAAAAAAGGTAACAACTGTGGAAAATAATTGCAGTCAACTTAAATTACAATCATCTCACATATTTTCTATCATCTAAAATAATTGTGATAAGGTGTTTATGTAATAATTATCACATGCCTATCCCCATTTGTTTAGTGTGTCCCTTTAGCGATTTGCCACCATGTTTTTGGTATAATGGAAGGAATAGGAAGTGGCCAGGCTCCCCTTAAACTGGCTCTGTTAACACTATTTGGAATAAAATGCAACTTTATTAAAAACCCCAAGAGGCCTGTTCTATTCCAGCATTAACAGCACTGTTGTTCATTATTGAAAAACTTTCCTATGTTGTTTAGTACAACAGACAAATCTGGCTCTTTAATTTGCTGGCTGGAACAACATACACTTCAGTTTCTTTGGCAGCAAACATTATACTTCAGCATTATACTTCAGCATCAGTTTAGCAGTATAGATACTGCCTTTACCATGAATTTAACATGATCACAATTACAACTGCCACTTCAACATTAGTGTTGGAGCAAGGGACTTTAATCTAATATGCGTAAGCATGGCATGAGTGAGAAAGTCTCCTTTCTTGTTGGTTGCTGTCACCGTGTCATTGCGTGATTAAACATGGGTCTTCCACACCTGAAGATAGCTCTGTTCTGATGCCAAAAACAGAAGATCATGATGAGGTGATCAAAGTCCCAAGAACAAAGCAAAAACACTGCATGTATGTGTGTGTGTGTGCAATGTGTGTGTGACGCTGTGATGTTTTATTTTTCTTTTCTGGTTTCTTTTGTGATCTGAAAATTTGGCTTAGATGTTGGAATTGGATATTGAAGAAGAACTGTTACAAAAGAACACGAAATGGAATGGCACTTTCTGCCTAAGATCAACTTTACTGGGTTTCTAGTAAAACAGATGAACTGTTATTCTGTGATTGTTCAACAAACAAACTCACTCTTAGAAATAAAGGTACCAAATGTAACCAAAAAGTGTTCTTTCGAGTGATGCCATGGAAGAACTACTTTTGTTTCTCTAAAGCGGTGGTATAGAGCAGGGTTTCTCAACCTGTGGGCCATGAAGCACCCTGTAGTAGTCCATGGGCCTGAACTCTGGGGAGCCATTTTAAGTCATAAAAACAGAAGTGTAAAAAAGATTAACTTAGTAATTATGAATATGCCTCTTCCAACGTCTCACTCTTTACAGATCCTCATTTGCTCTCGTTTCTGCATCATGACCTGTTGTAAAATAAAATAATAGTGAAAATATGCATTTGATTTTGACTCATGAATTGGAACGTATTTTTGGCTGAGCATCAGCAACGTGAGTGGTTGAACTCAAATTGATAAACCAATGACAAAGAAGCAAATATAAAATAAGGTTTATTATTATTGTTGATTTTTTCATTTTTCAACATTAGGGAAAAAAGCAGAAAACAGCAGTTTTTCAGTGTGCTTTCAGACTTTTGGACCCCACTGTGTATGTAACAGAAAATTGGACAGATGCTTATCAACTAATAATAATTATTTTTTTCAGTCATTAGTGTGTCCACACTTTGCCTTACTTAGAGCTTCCGTTCTTCTCAGGAGACTTGCTTTTAGATTTTCATAGAAATCCAAATGGACATTTTTCCCCGCTTCTTGTAAACATTTCCGAAGTTCAGTCTTAGAAGTTGGTTGCAGGTTCTCAGAGTAAGGACACTGTTGGCTGTCTGTGTGTGAAATGTTAGTAAAATAAGAGGAGTGATAACCTCTTACTGTAAAAACAATGCATACCTTTCCATAAATACGATTGGATGTTCATTTGTGAACTGACAAAAAAAAACAAAACATTAAAGCACAATAAAAACACTTTTAAAAATGCTGACTTTCTTGTTCACCTATAAAGACAAAAGTCCAGGTTGCTTAAATCATTCCTATTCAATTATATTCCATCACTATTTTTAAAGAATAAAAAAAAAAACAACTGAAGGACCAAAATTTAACTGTGAGACCTTCAAAACCAGGCAGAGATAGAATTTTATGTCTACTGTAAAAAAGGAAAAAAGTCTCAAGGACTAAAGTTTTTTAATATACCCGTATGTCCAAGAGAAGAACCTTTATTTTGAAAAGTGTACATTTTGTATTCCTAATTGTAAAAGAACAACATTGAAACAGGGCTAGTGGGCACAGTATAAAATGCTCATGCTGGCTCCGTTTCAAACCATGCCATAACTAAGATGAGGGCGTGCTTTGAACAGCCCCATCGAACATTCCGAAGGCAATGTTCGCAAGGATATCGCTTCAGTCATAGACCTGCTTATGGCAAGTACCTACCTTGACAATTTTTGGCTTTAAACCACCCCCTTGAGGTTAAGAAAGCAACAGTCAAGGGGTTGCAGAAAGCAGAAAGCAATGACTCATATGTGAATAAGGATTTTTTTTGTTTTTTTTGTAAAAAGCCTGGTAAGATTAGGCTGAACACTTACATAAACAGCACAGTTCTGGACAATCCACGAATGAATGACTGACAATTACTTTGGTGTTCACCGCCGACTCTTTTAAATCAAAATCCCTTGGGTTCCGACTCCTTACAATTTTTTTTATTCAAATTTACATAAGATAAGACTCATCCAAGGCTGCAGAGACCCTGAAATAATCCAGCATTGATCCGTTGTCGTGTTGCTGTTGTTTCCTCCTCAACAACCAGCCTGCTTTAACCTTGAGGGTAAAAATAGCTAATAATATGCAGAGTGTAATTTGTCTGAAGTGTGCATGAGAATTATAAAGCGATGAGAGGCAGCCGCTCTGCGCAGAGGGACTGTAATGAGAGTTGACCGATCCACAGGCTGAGCAGAAGTGAAATCACAGCCACCGTCTTCTTTAAAAGCTCACATTAAGTGCTTTTCTCTCTCAATTATTAATGTCTGTTGACATCATGACTCATTCTTTTTTACCTCAAAGTACAAGAAGTTAAAAAAAAAGTTAAAATTTTTTTATAACCAGCCACATTAAGTTTTAGGTGTATATATATATATATATATATATATATATATATATATATATATACATCAGGAACATAGTCACATTGTGTTTGAAGATCAGAGATGGCATTTAGATAGGAGGACAGTCCTGGTTTGTGATTGACAAAGTCTTGGCATAACACGTTGCTCTCCTACACTGTGAGGCCGAGCTGTACACTAAAAGGCCACATTTCTTTGGAATTCAACATCAAATGGAATTCCTGTCTCATTGAACATGACCTATTTTTCTTGTTGGAGGCATTTGCACAGGTATTCTATGGGGAAGGGGAGAGAGCGAGAGAGAGAGAGAGAGAGAGAGAGAGACAGAGAGATGGACTCTAAAATGTTAGATGGCTTTCTCCTAGACTTGTCTTTTCCTTCCTCTTTTAAGCCCATAGTCCCAGGACAATTTTCTCAAGCCTGGCTTTTAAGTGCATTTCAGCGTGCATTTTGGGAAGAGAAACTCATGTACACATATACACACACAAACACACACACACACACGTTTGTTTTTATACCTCCAACCTATACAAACAACACTATGCAGTCTTAGGCAGCCATGAAGATTGCTGAAACTCAGAAGTATATGGGTTTTGACAGTAAGAGCACTACATAACATTGGTTACTCACTTCTTGGTTCAGTCAATGCATGGATTTGTTAAGTTCCTTGGTCAATTGATTTAATATGTTGAAGGACTGATTATATATATATATATATATATATAAGGAAAGCGGGGCCCGAACATCGTGCGGCGACGAACCCCGGCGAGGACGCCAGGGAGAGAGCCGCGAGTGTGGAGGAGGCGGAGCGCAAAGCGCGAGTCACGACAGTGACGGCGGGACAAGGAGGATGAGGACGATGGTGCCGGCCACGAGAGGCACCAGGGCAAGGAGCGAGTCCCAAGCTCCGCCGCCTCCACACTCGCGGCTCTCTCCCTGCTGTCCTCGCCAAGGTTCGCCGCCGCTGTGTGTTCGGGCCCCGCCTTCCTGCGGGCGTCATCGTCGGGGCCTGGGGGTGGGCGCATGCCACAGTATATATATATATATATATATATATATATATATATATATACACACTAGGTCTTGTACGGTTTTTAGGGGTCCCATTTTGACTTTCCCCTTCTTTATGGAAATGTATTATCTTATATCTAATCTCTTTATCACTGTCACCGCACAGCAAGAAAGGCCTGGGTTTGATTTGATTCGACCAGGGTCCTTTCTGTGTGGTGTTTACATGTTCTCCCCGTGTGTATGTGTTTCCTCCAGTTTCCTCCCACAGTCCAAAGACATGCGGTCAGGCCAATTGGACATGCTAAATTGCCCCTAGGTGTGAATGTATGTGTGATTGTGAGTGTGAATGTATATGTTTGTTTCTCTGTCTGCACTGCGATGGACTGGCGACCTGTCCAGGTTGCATCCAGCCTTCCGCCTAATGACAGCTGGGATAGGCTCCAGCACCCCCTGCGACCCAGAAGGATAAACGGTTTAGATGATGTGTGTGTGTGTGTGTGTGTGTGTGTGTGTGTAATCTCCTCATAAACATCTCAATACTGAAAATCCTGAGATAACCAAATTTATTTGCAGATGCTTCCTCAACACCCCCAGTCATCACATATACTTGTTAAATTTCATCACCAACATGCTTGAGTTCACATAATAAAATGTATTTATTAATTTGTAATGAAATACAAAATTGTTCAGCCAAACCAGGTGTTTGGTGATGGTCCTTGGAGCGTTTGGTTGGTCCTGACATGAACCTTGTTTTCTCTGGTTTTCCTTCAAAGCCAGGACATTTTTGCTCTGAAAACATACAAAAACAAACACACATGCACTCACACACATGTATGAAAAAAATAACAGAAGATAACATCCATAGTGAATAAAAAATGAATACATATGTACACTGGAACTAAAACCAGAAGCAGGTTTTCATGCATCTTCAAAAATTGATAATGAACAAACTCCATTATTTGATGTAAATGTAGGATGTCAACACTTATGTAAGGCTTAATGCTTTATAATGACCTCCACCAAGGCTGCAGTGATCCTTTTTTTAGTCTGCATCAGTGCAGCCAGTAATGGATGTTGTCTCATTTCAGTGCTCTTCAGCTTCCTTTTAACCCTCTTAATTTCAAAGACAGACATGCAGCTCTGTCATCAGGGCCACTCGGAACCAAAATCCAACTCTTAGGCAGACAAAAAACAATTTAAAAATCTGTAAGTGCCCTCTGATAAACAAAAACACCGCATGTTACCATCTGCACAGTGTTTGAAGTTCAACATTTGACAGTTTGGTTCTGCAAGAAATCCCAGTGTACTGTAAAAGTACATTTTTGCCAAGACAAGTGCTATAGGGCTACGCAGGATGTGTGGGTAAACATCCTTAGGATGTGAAGTAAGTAAGTGGCTAAGCTAAAAAACCATGGAGAAGAAAATATGACTGGCAATTGTCTTTTGTTTTTTTATTTATTTATTTTTTTACTGTGAGTGCATATTTGTGATATTCTAAATGACAGACAAACACATCTCAAGAAACACCCATAGTATTCAGGTATATAAGTATTATGTAAAGGTAGAACTGTCCCTGCATACCCTGCCATATATAGAAATTTAAAAAAAAATGGAAAATGTCTTTTCCTGTTTTAAGTACTATGTGGACTGGAACATTTTCCTGGATGTACGCTATATGGCCAAAAGTACAGGGACACCCCTCCTAATTATTGAGCTCAGGCATTTCAGCCACACCCATTGCTAACAGATGTATAAAATCAAGCACATAGCCATGCAGTCCACGTTCTCCACTCCAACACTGGCAGCAGAAGTTGGACTGAAGAGCTCAATGACTTTAAACATGGCATTGTTATAGGATGCCACATCTGCCACAAGTAAGTTTGTGAAATCTCTGACCTGCTGATCTGCCCTGTCAACTCTAAATGCTACTAGAAGCAACAACAGCTCAGCCACGACGGGCTAGACCACAAAAACTCACAGAGTGGGGTCTTTGAGTGAAGCTTGTAACATGTAAAAATTGCCTGTGCTCTGTTGCATCACTCACTACAGAGTTCCAACCTGCCTCTGGAAGCAACAACATCACAAGAACTGTGTGTCGGGAGCTTCATGAAATGGGTTTCCATGGTTGAGGAGCTGCACAAAAGAGATCACTATGCGCAATGCCAAGCATCAGCTGGAGTGGTGTAAAGCACATGGGCACTGGACTCTGGAGCAGTGGAAACGTGTTCTCTGGAGTGTTGAATCATGCTTCACTATCTAGCAGTGTGATGGACAAAGTCAAGTGTCCACATACTTTTGGCCATATAGTGTATTTTGAATGTTTATCTTTTGTTCATATTCAGCAGTTGCTGACAATTGTTACAATGCTCAATCAGAGCAGTGGCAGCCTCCATCAGGTCCTTCTGTTTCTGTATATTATGAATTTGGAGTTGGCATGGTTGAGTAATATACATTTAATTGAGATGGGTGGGTCTAAAGCCCCTTAAAACTGGCTTAGCAATGGTCCTGATACCCACACTTTAATTCCTCATTCTCATCACTAGCTTGCACAGCTTTATAGTAGCTGATGAAAAATAAGTCCCAACCCCATTGAGCTCTAGGCTTGCAATTCAGTTATTAATCTTCAATTTTATTATTCAGCTATTATTTTTGGTAATTACTGTGAAACTAATGTGTAAGTTATGTAGTTATGAGAGTGAGGAATAGAAGTGAGGATTCACATATGGGCCCTTAGGGTTTAAGGAGTTAAGATTAATAAGTGAATAAATAAGCCTGCCTTTTATGGGGTTAACCAATAACATGAATAACCTCGAACTTACTATATTATGACTTCATTCTCTATGATAATAACATGTATCATATAAATCTCCAAGCAGTTTAAAAGAGCCCCTCACACAATGAATCAGGCTTATATGAGAAGTCATATTCAGCAACTGCAAGAGGTGAATTACGAAACAGAAAGAAAGCAGGAAATATAGAAGCGCCAATATGGTTCAGACACTATAATGAGATTTGGGGAAATCCTCTTTGCTGTCACACAGTATCTGCCATGCCATCAAAGGAAACGTTCCCCTCTTTGGTGACTCAATCCCGCTTAGGAAATTTAAACCCTACTGTTGTAACACTCAGACGGCGGCAGTTTTAACTACTTTACTTTTCCAATTCGTTTTTGTCTGGAGAAAAACTGTATACCTATGCATCAGTTTTTATTGTCTGGTCCTTGACTTTGAGTGCAGGGTGAAGAAGATGTAACCCATAGAACTTGAGAGTTCGATTTTTGTTTTGCTATACTATTCAAGTGCAAATATGTTATTTCATATTTGACTAAACAATGAACTACTTGGTAAATTACATTTGCATTTGATTTACATGCTGTATCTACAGCTTTAAGTCTTTTCTGTATGTTTCAATCTCAGGAAATGACAAACATGGCAAAAATCTAATAATAATCTAATCATATTTGGCCTTGTTATCTCTCGGGGGTAGGATGGCCCTCCCTCTCTCCCATCAAACAGCATGACATCAGCTATGGTCAATTAGCTGATGTAACAGAATTGGCAGTAAGCATTCTCCTCCAAGTGTGTTGAGCTGTCCAGTGATGTTGAGCTGACAGCAGTTCAAAAGGATGCAGTGGCACTTCTCATGTCTAGGAGGGAAGCATGTGCTAATCTTCACCCTCCCAGCTTGGTAACATCATGCTGGTTACTAGAGAAAATAGCTTCATCTTTTAAGGGCTAAACCTGATATTTTAAATTAAGCAATTTATTTATTTCATTGTACTGCCAACTCAGTCAGATCTTCAGGCTCTAATCTTGCCATGCTAAGAAGAACCTGCTTTTCCATGTGGGCCTTTCATAACATGATACGACAAACCCCTTATGATCATCTTCCCATCTAACCAAATGTTCCTCACAAACCTCCAAATTTACTGCCCAACGCAAATTCTAGGGTTTGGTAAGTCAGGCTGAATACTATTATTATGAACATTTCACATGTATTTGACAGATGGGCTCCTCAGTAAGTGCAAGCAGTTCTTGCATGGCAGTGTTTCCTGTTATTCATACAGCAAGAGCTTAGCATCAACAACAGTCTAGTGTAACAAAATCCCAGGCCTCAACACTAAATCATGTCTAATTTATGTCAATTAGCCATGCAGTGCAGTTCATGCGGCAAGTAAAACAAACCTCATCTCACTTCTAGAGCCTGCATTCTTATCTCCACTTTATCATGTCCGTACAGGCCGATTTGTCACTTTAAGCTGTACTTCACTGATATTACAAATCAAACCTCTCTGAGGGAAAGAAGTAAAAAATGGCTCTGAGTTTTGCTTGGGATTTTTCTCTTGAACTACATTTTGCTTCTCTGCTTTTTGTCTTTTTCTTTTTTTCTCTCTTCAGCTCTGGTCAGTTTCACTAACACAGACAAATGGCTGTTGCCACACACACTGAGGAGACCAATCAGAAAGCCAGCCCACTTAGAGTAAGGGAACCTTTTTTTGTCAGTGCTGTGAGCCACGACACAGCAATGAAGCTGAGATGGAAATTGAGGTGAAACACTGAAGGTGAATAGGATTTTTTTAAACAATAAATATCACAATGAATATGTGCTGAGATTACTTTGTGGTATCAAATCTACTATAAGTAGAGCTATTAGCAACATATTTAGAAATATAGAAAATATCCTTCAGAATAGAGCTAAGAATTGTGGGCCGATACTGATACAGTATTTTTCATGAACAACAATACCGATACATGAACACTCATAAAATGTCAAAACTGGGACTGGATTAGCTGGATTAGCATTACAGAGAAACAGTTTATAGAAATAAACTAAACAGTTAGTTTATTTCTATAAACTGCATTACAAATGCAGTAAAATGAATAAAATGCAGAAATTTTAGCCCAGTAACCCAGCATCACCTAAATGTTCCGAAGTACATCATCTAATATTCGTTTAAATTATTGGTTACATCTTAACATCTGTCTGATTTATATATTTTTTTAGAAAATTTTTGCAGTAATGATATGTATGCAATATCATTGTGCATCCCTAGAATTAACTTCTAGGGGGCCATAAATGTAGGTACTCTAGAAAGTGAGGTTTGTGGTTCTGGATGGGGGTGATGTGGCTAGTTTGATAACATTTTTGAGAGGTACTTTTCCATTAAATCTCCCAGTTCATTGATCCCTCATTGTCATTATAAGCTAAAACAATGTGTAGCTGTAAGCTAAGCAGCTAACTTTGTTAACTTTTGTTATCAATATTGTGTGATTGTTAGCTAACTACACTAAAGGGCACACAAATAGTATAAGTCATTTCATTCAGAGAGCTACTTAACTGCTGTCAGATGTTTGCAAAGTTATTTGGTTTGTTTACAGCCAATAATTGCATGTTTTCCTTGTGTCTGATAACCAACATGTGTAGCAACAAACAGGTATTACTTACCACTATTGTGTAACTTTTTAGCAATAAATACTGAAATATACCTCATATTTCTCACATTATTAATTCCGTACTTACATATTGAACTTGCAGAGTATTCATCGAGAATTACTTATAAGAACTACATATTTACCATTAAATTCTACATAAGTACTTCTGTACATAGCTGGCATGTATTATGTACATGCAATGAAAGTACCAGAAAAGTCTATATATTTACCTATAAAACTGTGCTGTAAAATAAAGTGCTGCCAGAATTTCTACATGTTTCAGTAAACCACAAGTAAGAAATTATAATACAAAATTACAGCAAACTGGGGCTACCAAGAGGCATGACAGTCTTTTGGGGTTTTAACTTAAAATGTTAGTTTCAAGGCTGCCTTAACATTTTGAGTTATTTGAACTTCAGATAATTGTTGATAGGGCATAAAACACAGATTTATGTTCCATTAACTTACCAGTCTAAAGTACCATAGGCTTGGCACAGGACACATTTCATTGATTCATTCATTCATTAATTCATTCATTCATTCATTCATCCATCCATCCATCCATCCATTCATCTTCTTAACCCACTTGATCCAGCTAAGGTCACTGTAGCAGAGCAGAAAATCCCAGGTGACCCTGTCCCCCACAACTATCTCTAGCTCATTCTGGGGGACCCCGAGCCGCTCCCAGGCCAACTTGGACGTACAATCCCTCCAGGGGGTCCTAGGACGACCTTGAGGTCTCATTCCAGTTGACCATGCCTGGAAGACCTCCAATGGGAGTCGGCCAGGGGGCATCCTAATCAGATCACCAAACCACCTTAACTGGCTCCTCTGAATGTGGAAAGGATTTAGCAAATAAACAGTAACCGTGCATTAAAATGTGCAGAAGTGCATATTCTGTGGAGGATGTGTTAACTTTCCATTTTTATATTTTCACTCAGACAGTCAACAAAACATGGAATTTGACAAGGGGTGCCCAAACTTTTACATATGTATGTATTTTTGTTTTTGATTATTGCTGTTAATGAGTCCTACAGGCCTGTTCAAATGGAGATCAGGTCTTGTGTCCATCCTTCATTCATGCATTCTGATAGAAAGGTCTGAAATGATTTAATCGTTTATTAATCCTGATTAATTCAGTGACAAGTCTGAGCGTGTGAGTGCCCCTGGTGTTTTATTCTTCATGTATTCCTGTCAGAGAGGCTTTTTTCCTTCTTTTTTTTAACAGCCTGACCTCACCAGCAAGACGGCTCATCCACCTGCTGGCATAGTGCCAACGTGCCTCCCTCAGCTCGCTGCTGGTGGCCCGGTGGCCTGGCAGTCCACACGCCTGTCACATCAATGTGAAGGTCCTCTTGTGACGCTGGCCAGGCCTGCTGAGGCACAGATGCCTGTGATCAACTGCGTGCTGCAAATTAGAGATTAGCTTAAGTGATATAATTTAGCGTCTGTCTGCGCGGGGAGCTTTGCCCTAACGTCATAATAGGAGACATAAATAGCATGCTCTAATGTTTACACTTAAGGGAATATTCCAGTGAGGTTTCAGTCTGCTGCATGGGTAGTATACGGTCAGTTAGCACAGACAGTAATTTCAGTGCTTTTCCCTGCTCATAAAACTGTATAGTCAAAACATACTGTGGGGCCTAAACTTGGAAATATTTTCATAGCAAATTCTATTATAAGCATAACAACTTTGAATGAAAAGAATCTTCAAAGTTATTACATGAAATGGTTATTTTTAAATGGTGTAGAGATATATGGAGGGCATTGTGAGGCAAAGTGATCTACAAAGTTTTTTTTTTTTCCAGATTTATCATTATTTTACTCAACATTGTATATATAAAAACTCAGATGTATATATAAAAACTCAGAACACGTGAAGGTTTACTGGTGCTTTTGGATAGCAAACAAAATGGCTGTATTTGTGTTGTAGTCTGAGCCAGTAAGTTTTTCTACAGTGAACCATTTCACATCAAACCACTCTGAATACCTACGTTTACATCTCGGTGATTGAATTATGCATACATTTTAAAAAATTTAAATAATAAACTACTTATTTATTTATAGTAAATTCTTAACTGCAATAGCATGGATAGTTTATTGAATAGTGACAGATTTGGTCAGAATATGGCATTCTAGATATTAACCCCTTACATACTAAGGCTTACTGTTCAGTAACTACAGGGACTTCAGTGCAGACAGAGAAGATAGGGATATTTTTTCAAAGTTTAGTCTTGGAAGTTGGTTGTATTTTCTGCTTCTTATGATCCAAGTAATTCCAATTATAAACTTGTTTATAACTTGTTTATAACTTGTGTTTTCATACTGAATACTTGAGTCTGCACCAGAACCGATTCTGGGTTGGTTTTGGGGGAGGGGCTCATTATTGGTGGTTTGCTTTCACACACAAGAATTCTATCCAAAAGGACAGCACTTTTTGTACACAACAATCTTTTCCCTACCACTATGAAACTTGAAAAGAGAAGTAGTCACATTACAAAATTAACCAATCATGCAACCCCACATGCGACACCAGGTGCGGATAGCATCCACCTCTGACCACTGATTTCAGGAGGATCAGAGATTGAAACCTTAGGGAAAATCAAAGTTAATTGAACTGATTTACTGTGTAAAATATAAAAAATTTAATAAGAACAGCTATTAAGAGACATTCTCTAATGTCTGTCTCATCTTTAGATGTGTACCGTTAAGTGTAATGGTTGTAGTTTGAATTTTGCATTTTAAAGTCAAGTATTTCATGGAATTCACCCAGTGGCTTCTATTATAAGTGATTGTCGAGTCTTCAGTTCCTTCCTAACTACAGATCAACACATTGGAATTACTGTAATTGGTAATTGATGGGATGATACACATGTGGCTGACAGTCACCCTAATCTGTAACAGTAGTTAGGAAAGAACTAAAGACTCAAAACTAATAGAAGCCATCAGGTGAATTCCATTAATAAATATTTGGAATGCTTGACTGTATTCAGCACTGCAGTGTTCCTTTAAGAAGTTATAGAGAGGCCACAGTTGACAGGCATTACTCTCTTAGTTGGACATTTTGTGCCCTCTGCTTGAGACACATTCATTGTAGTTGGAAACTAAAGAAGGATTTCAGCAGAGAATCTCCAATGACAATGTAATTTAGTCAAAGACTAGGCTTCATAAACTAGCCCTGAGGCCAGCTGTGAACTATGTAGGCTATGTTCCTTAGTGATCTCCCTCAGCAATCCCAGACTCTGTTCCTTATTTAGACACCCTATGGGTTTAATGATTAAGCCTTCAGCTCTTAATTAGAACTAAACATTAACATTAATGCTCTGAACCCAGATTCCTTTATACCTTCTTAATTCATCCCCCGAGGGTGTGCCTCATGCGTCCCATTAATAATACACAGACTTCAGTGTAGACAGGCATCTGACAGACATTAAGGACTACTTTCACTTACCTAATTTAATCATTCAGAGGAAAGAGATGGACTGATGGGAAGTCCTCTGGTGACTCTGTGAAGGCCCTGTTCAGAAGACTTAAAATTGCCAATATGAAGCCATGCACAACTTCGTTTATACATTATTAAATCCAGAGACTTCTAGCCATCCTCATATCACTAGATGAAAGTGAACAGATTACAGTACATTAGTCTTTTATTAGCTGATGACAGGACACAACTGTGCTGTAGTTCTCCTTTGCAGATCAACAAAGAGGTTAAAAATAAAAAAAAAGAAAAGAAATGACAACAGGCGAGAGGGAGCTGTTTCATTATTTAAAAGGAAACATAATGTAGAACCACTGTCCTAATCAGCATAATGTGTAAAGGCTTTGTAAAGCAAGCTCAGTGGCAGATTCCTTTCATTTTATTGACACGAAATTTGTGAGAGCCATTAGCAGCGGGGAAAGGATGTGCAATGCGCTGAATACACCTACCTTGTGCCTGCACTCATTGACTGACCAAATTACTGATTCAATTACTGTAGCTCATTTGTTGCTGCACAATTTATTAGCCATTCTCTGCCCCATTCATCAGTGGTAAGGGGCAGCCATAGGACCACTGCTGACCAGATAACAGTTAGGTGGTGAACCATTCTCTGCACACCAATGATAGTAATATGCTACCAACATTTCAGCCACCCGCATTGCTAACAGGTGCATAAAGTCAGACCACAGCCGCACAATCTCCAGTAGACAATCGCTGGCAGTAAGTCATACTGAAGAGCTTAGTGACGTTCAACATGGTATTGTTACAGAATGGGACTGCTAAGTGCTAAAATGCATAGCATGTAAAATCATATTTCCTGTATTGAGTTGCAGCACCCACTACTGAGTCCTAAATCACTTCTGGAAGCAATGTCAGTCCAAGAACTGTGTGTCGGGAACTTCATGGATTGGATTTTTATGGCCAAGCAGATGCATACAAGCCTAAAACCACCAAATGCAATGCCAGGTTGTTAAGCTCTGGAGCAGCAGAAATGTGTTCTCTGGAGTGATGAATCATGCTTTGCCATCTGACAGCCTAAAAGATTAATCTGGGTTTGGCAGATGACAGCAAAACACTACCTGCAAGAAGGCATAGTGCCAGCTGTAAAATTTGGCTGAGGAGGAATAATGGTCTGGGGCTGTTTTTCATGGTTTGGGCTGTGCCCCTTAATTCCAGGGTAAGGAAATCTTAATGCTACAGTTTACAATAATATTCTAGAGAATTTTATGCTTTAAATTTGTATCAACAGTTTAGAGAAGGCCTTTCCTGTTTAAGCATGAACATGACTCCTTGGCTAAAGCAAATTCCATAATGAAATGGTTTGCTGTGTTTCTATGTGGAAGAACTTGACAGGTCTACACAGAGCCTAGATCTCAACTCCATCCAAAACCTTTGAGATGAAATAAAATGCTGACTGAGGTCCAGACCCATATCAATATCAACCCAACATCAGTGCCCAGCAGTACACAGTGCAAAATGTATGCATTGAAATACACATAAAAATGATATCACTTTCAAAAGCATTTCATGAAGCATATTAGAAAGCAGCTTTTTAAAAGCTTTCTCTAAATGTTACGTTTTTTCTGAAGAAAGTAGGTTTAAAAACCTTTACTTGGCAGGAAGTACAAAATCTTCCCACACAAAGGAGTTACACATGGGTGCATCTTTCATAACAGACTGTCAGAGAAAACACAACACGAGAAATTGGACAATTGTTTTGTCACTGTCGTATTTTCTTTCCTAATTCCTACCACAGATATTGGACTTCTGTCTAATACCTTTTTACAGCAGCAGCCAGAACCCCTCTGCTGTCGGATCTGTCCTCATGCTCTGTATCTTTTCTACTGATGCTTAATGTCCTCTACGGATGAGGGATCAAATAGGTAAAATCAGGTCGAGCTGCGCCTTGCCTGTGAAGCACAACAAAGTACAAAAAAAAAACAACAACAACCGCAACAACAGCAACAAAAATAATAAATAAAACCCACACTGTCTGCATTGTTCTTTAGAAGACAGCAGACAGGGGAGAATTTGCCGCATCCAGTCCTTCACCACCTAGTCTCGGCTCATTCGGCTAGACGGCTCCAAAAAAAGCACACATCAATAATAGATGGCATCAATAGAAATACCCCATGGCCCAGAAACTGCTCTCTGGTCCCTTCAGCTTTTATTCTCCATAGAGCCAATAGACTAGCCTGACTGCAGGGGGCTGGAGAGTGCTCCTCTAACATTCTTTGCAGGTTCAAAAGGCCAGAGTCTTTCACAAGGCAGGCACAACCCAAACAAATAGAAAATGTGGTTGTATGGCATAAAGAGCTCAAACGATCCACAGAACATATGCAGTAAAAAAATCAGCAATTCTAAGATCCATAGCTGATATATTAGTGGAGAAAGCTGACTGCAGTATCCTTCTACTTATAAAGGTGAAGAAAGCATTTTCAAGTATTTTCACTCATACCTAATGATCATGGACTTGAGGCATATGACCAGTAACCCTGTGTACTGTGTCTTGGGTCACGGGTCAGCCAATTAAAATAGAAGTACTTAGATCGCTGTCTGATGGCTCCAAATGAGACAGGTTTCGTAAGTGTGAGTGCTTAAATGAAGAATCCGTGTCTATGATAAGTAGGGCTTTCATGTCAAAAGTGCATTGCAGAAACTCTTCAGCTAAGTTAACCTTCAGCTTCAACCTCCATCTAACAAGTGCTCAAGGTACAATTGCAGTTTGACAGTGCTGTGGTTTTGATATTTCACAATTTTTCACTGCGTTCATGCTACGGGTGGAAAAATTTTAATTCATAGTTTTTCACTAAGAGCAAGCAAAGCGAGCGAGTGGCAATGACAAAAGAAGAATGGAAGTCTGTCTACCTTATCTATGAGCTTGACTGTGTTGATGTTCCACCTGAACATCAACAACTAATCCATGAGATGCAGAAAAAAGGAGTTAGATGACAGTTCCTGTGAAGTTGAAAACAAACAAACCAAAAAAAAACAAACAAACACACACTCTCTAAGCCACTTATCCTTCTGGGTCGTGGGAGGGAGATGGAGCCTATCCCAGCAGTCATTGGGCAGAAGGCAGGAAACACCCTGGACAGGCCACCAGTCCATCGCAGGGTAGACAGACATATATATTCACACACACATTCAAACCTAGGGGACATTTAATGTGTTCAATCGGCCTGACCGCATGTCTTTGGTCTGTGGGAGTAAACTCACACGGTCACAGTTGCACTTCAAGCAACTGGCAACAGAACAGCTCATATTACAGCTGTTACAAAACATACACAGTAAGCAACATGCTGACTATAAGTTGAAGAAAATTTCCTGCGTTTATAAACTGGGGAGGAAAACTTTGGATTTGTGTGAATAGGCCTTAACAGAGAATGTGTAGTGAGGAGGATTGCCACAAAGCAATGTTTTCTGAGTTTGTTAGATGCTAGAGGGCACTCCTGAGTGAATCCAAAATGTAAGGGCTCCTGTGGAGCTTTTGTGCAATATCCTAGTTTGTAAATGTTTAATTATTTTTATATAGCAAAATTAATCTTCTCAACACAAAACAGCATAAAATACAGGGGTGGCACCACACCTCCAAAAGTGGTAGGGAAAAAAGGCACGGCTGGCTGAGTGACAAAATGCATCTGGGTCACTTACTGAGTAACTCATATTATCTTTCATGCTATGATAATAACATGTCTCTCTGAACCTATTCCTGAGAGTTTTTTGTGATATTGTATCTATTTCTTTTGGTTCAGGTGGTTTCACATCACAACTGCTAAAATGGACCAATTACACACATTTATTGGTCAGACATGTTGCAGGAATGCAATTATCAGTAACTCTGTTACTGTCACATTTACTGCAATGAAAATATAAACTAGGGACTCTTAATATCTATGTGGATCCCAAAATAAAGCAATAATAATAATTATTATAATAATAATAATTTCTTGGTATCTGACTCTTTATGATTGGTTTACCAGGTTGTATTTAAACAATCAGGTCGCTATTGCTTGGTCAAAAATATATTATGTGATTCATGTCTCAAAATTAAAAGCATATCTTTTCTATTATTTTTTGCTCATATGCCATTATCAGCAGCTCGTGTTACAGTAATTATAAGGGTCTGTAAAGAGTAAAATGTTAGGCAGATTATGCATACAGCATTGGTGTGCACTGAGACAAGCAGCCTCTGGTGTTGAATTCTCTTGTTTGGTGTGGACCGTAAAATGTATTCCCACCAGCAGCGAACTCCAGCAGGGGTCACTATAAGCAGAGCAAGACTCAACGACTTTTGCCAGACTGGTTCAGTTCTTTAGTGTGGATCAGAATACAGGTGGAGTGTTCACACGTGAAAACAAACGCCTTAAAGAAAAAGTTTGGTAGGTCACCACTAAACAAAGCGGGTGTCACAATGACCTTTATATAGCAGTAGCAGTAGCAGTATGAAATATTAAAACTGGACCTAATGCATTAGATTGTGTATTGCAATAAAGCATTTTTTACCAGATTAATGAGCTGCAGCTCCTCTCACTGAACATGAACTCACAAAGGTTTTACTGTTTGGGAAAATGTCCCACAACCCCCTCCGCTGGAACAGAGATTCTGACTTTGACTCTCTTTGTTTGTGTCTGTTGGACAGCACTCTGTGTAGTTGGTGAGTCTTCACACCAATACTTGGAAAAGGGGTGAGTCAAATGCCTGCTCACCCTTGTGGTTCCCTGGGTTCCCTGATAAAATGCGTTTTTAATGGTGCCCCATGTACATTCATGATGTCGGTGAGAGCGAACTGCTTCATTCAGCCAGTGAGCTGATTAGATTGCTAACCAATCAGCACTCAGTAGCAGTAATGCTAGTGTTCTACTGTTCAAAATCTGTTTGCTGTGGGAAAATGGAAAGACACAGGTACAGGTACAATACCTCCTTTTACTTTCCAAAGGACGGTGTAGAAATGAGTTTAACTTTTCATTTAGCTGTTTAGCTCTATTCACTCCCTTTCATTGAGGACTTGCTCATGGGAGCCTTCTAGCATTCTGCAGTCATGTAATTATAAAGTTCTATCGGCAGCCCAATCAGTGCAGCTGATGTTAACCCACACATTTAACCGTGTGTCCAATCTTAGCAATAAGCTGTTTAGATACCTTAGTAGCTTGGCTACAAAGGCTAATTAAATCAGCTTTTAGGCTTTTTAAACAGTAGTAGCAAAAGATCATTTGAAAGGATACTGACAATGATGACTGAACAACAAATTTAAATATATGTTTCGGTCACTGATCAGCTAACATAAGCATTTTTTGGGGGTTATAAGTTGCTTAAAAATTAAATGCTAAAGGTAGCTAACTTACTGTCCTTATCTACTTAGTGTTAGCCAGCTAGCTAACTAATATCCAGCTTAATTAGCAAAACTGCCTAATCTAAAAAGCAGCAAGCCAGGTACCAGAGTAGCCAGATACATGAGCGATTTAGAAAAATGTCATAGAAATACATTTTAAACATTGAATTTGAGAAATACTGAGGAGAACTGCAGTGAGAGGCAGTGAATTAGAAGCACAAACAGCACAGAGAGACAACACCACTACACACAGAGGCAGAGAGAATTTTCTGGTCTTTTTATGCATCTTTTCCCCCCCTTATAATGATGTACATAGTACTATGAGTATGTACATTTATCATATTGTTGTACTACTTCTCATATACACGTATGATAAATTTCCCCACAGTAATACATTCTGATGCTGATATATATATATATATATATATATATATATATATATATATATATATATATTCTCTTAGCCTTGGGTACATCCCAAAATCTCTTAAACTAGCAGTAATTAGACCGCTGATTAAGAAAGCGAACCTTGATCCATGCGAACTGTCAAATTATAGACCCATCTCGAATCTCCCCTTCATATCAAAGATCTTGGAAAAAGTTGTAGCAAAACAATTAAGCTCATATTTGCATAGGAATCAAATACACAAAAATTTTCAATCTGGTTTTAGGCCACATCATAGTAAAGAGACAGCACTAGTAAAAATTGTAAATGATCTATTATTATTTTCTGACCAAGATCATGTGTCCTTGTTAGTCCTCCTCGATCTTAGTGTGGCATTTGACACAATAGACCACACTATCTTACTAGACTGACTAGAAAACCTTGTAGGGGTAACAGGAATAGCTCTTTCCTGGTTCAGGTCCTACCTCACTGATCGCTATCAGTTTGTTAATATAAACGGTGAATCATCTGTTCTCACAAAAGTAAAGTATGGTGTTCCACAAGGCTCTGTTTTAGGACCTGTATTATTCACATTATATATGCTACCACTAGGCACCATTATCAGTAAACACGGCATAAACTTCCACTGCTATGCCGATGACACTCAGTCATATTTAGCAAGTGACCCAGATGATAGAATTAACCTTAGCAAGATTGAAGATTGTATACAAGACATAAAGGACTGGATGTTGAGTAACTTTCTCCTTCTAAACTCGGATAAAACAGAGGTTCTGCTTCTTGGTCCAAAAGCAGCTAGAAACAAACTGTCTGATTTTACACTTAAACTTGACAATTTCTCAGTTGCATCAAGCTCATCTGTAAAAAGCCTTGGTGTCATTATAGACCCTGATCTGTCCTTCGACGCACATATAACTAATATTACTAGAACAGCCTTCCTGCATCTCCGCAATATTGCTAAATTGAGAAATGCATTATCTCTACAGGATGCAGAAAAGTTAGTTCATGCATTTATTACTTCAAGGCTAGACTACTGTAATGCCCTGCTGGCTGGATGTCCCAGCAAAAGCCTTAACAAGCTTCAGTTGGTCCAGAATGCTGCAGCCAGAGTCCTTACAAGAACCAGAAAGTTCGACCATATCAGCCCAGTTTTATCAACGTTACACTGGTTGCCAGTTAAATTTCGGATTGATTATAAAATTCTCTTACTGACTTATAAAGCTCTAAACGGACTCGCCCTTCTGTACCTGAGTGAACTTCTCTCCCACTATGAACCATCCCGCCTACTTAGATCACAAGGTGCTGGCTCACTATTAGTACCTAGAATTAATAAAGTTACGTCAGGGGGGAGAGCTTTCTCATACAAAGCCCCCCGGCTTTGGAATAGTCTTTCTGTTAATGTTCGGTGCTCAGACACAGCCTCAGTGTTTAAGTCTAGGCTAAAAATGTACTTGTATAGTCAAGCCTTTGTTAATTAGTTTTCCCTGTCAGTTCTATACCTGTCAGAGTCTCTTTGTGATCGGTCACCCATTACAGAACTGACTCTCTGTGTGTTTTCCTCTCTTGTGTGTTTTCCTTTCTTTTCCTCGCCGAGTTGAACAGCTGCCCATCCTGTGCGTTCTGATGCTGCTGCCTTTTCTGCCTCGATCGGGTGCCACTGCTCGCCAGCCCTCTGGACCGGCTAACCAACATTGAGCCTCCGGCTGTACAACGCCGTACAAACCTCACCCTCACAACCTTACCCCACTGATACTACTGCTGTTGCTACATGAACTAATCAAAATTATTCACCTGAAACAATCATTTAAACTAATTCAAATTAATCAATCACCCATTGTAGAACTGACTCTGTGTTTTTCCTTTCTTTCCTTTGCCGAGTTGAACAGCTGCCCATCCTGTGCGTCTGATGCTGCTGCCTCTTCTGCCTTGATCAGGTGCCACTGCTCATCGTGCAAACCTCACCCCCACAACCTGACCCCACTGATGCTGCTTCTGCATGAACTAAACTAATCAAATTAATTGTTTGTTCCTCCTTTTACCCTGTTTTTTTGTACGATAATACTTTATAATAACAATGTTTTACTATCCAGTGTCGACCAGAGGAGGATGGGTTCCCCTTCTGAGTCTTGGTTCCTCTCAAGGTTTCTTCCTGTTTCCCTAGGGAGTTTTTCCTTGCCACTGTCGCCACTGGCTTGCTCATGGGGGTTTGGACCCGGATTTCTTTTCTTTGTAATGCTCATCTCCTTGTAAAGCTGCTTTGTGACAACACCGGTTGTAAAAAGTGCTATATAAATAAACTTTACTTACTTACTTACTTACTATATAGTACAAGGGATTTATACTATGTAGTAATCTGGTCTGGCACTTATTTCTTGATGTATTTAGAATTCTTATCTGGGGATATCTTAATTTTAACATGTTCATGATATTAATGAAACCTGTGCCAATATCTGAATATAAAATAAATGTAAAAAATGGTACTACACTATTACAGTGAAACAGCTGCCTTTATATTTAGCTGCATTTCACGTATTTTTGATTATAGAGTTTTTGGTCTGGTGAAGTTTCTATTCTAATGTTTAGTTGTAGATAGAACCTTAATAATTCTGGACACAGTGAAAGTTCTCACAATTAAAAGGTTCTATCTGTTTTTGGTCCTTTCTGGAAAATACTTTCCAAATATCCTACAATTATAACATTCAGTGGTCAAAAGTATCTCAAGACAATGACTTTGTTAGGAAATGAAAGGTAATTGTACTACATAAAAGTTTTACTAATGTGAAAGTGAAATCAATCTCTTAAAACCGCACTGAACGCAGATTGAACCTTTTAATCCTAAAATGGTGAAGTGCAAACTCTTGATTTCTGAGGAGTAACCAATGAGCAGCACTAGTCTTTTGCATTTAAGATATTGCAAAGTCACAATTACATGAGGGACCATCACACATTGTAAAGTACGGCACTCAGGCTAATTTCCTCTAATAAGCTTTTTTATCACTCATTACTGTGAACTGTCATTGCACCCTCATAATAAGCCTAGTGTATTTATATGGAACAGTTGGCTGGGTCCAAACACAGGACAATCCACCTGTGGGCTGACTGGATCCTAATTAGCATGCTGCCACGTATGCACTGATGGACAGCTTGTAGTTGTGAAAGATCATGTCAAACCTCATTGACCTTCACGACATGGGAGTCGGTACACTGCAGAATATTAATTTTGTGCAAAATTATCAGGCCTCTTTCCCTGCAATCCTGCTATATTGCCTCCTCCTGTATGTGGGCTGTCAAGTAATATTTGCTGGCAGCTACCCATAGTACTGGCCAGAGCTATCTTCTAAGCTCAGTGGGTATGGGTACATACTTTACAAATTACAAATGCCTTCTATACAAATGAAACCAACAAATTACAACACATTTGTGATGAATATTTCCATTAAAATACATGTATTTTGTTTTTGCAAAATAAGTTATCATTACTTTGCTATGCTACTCAAATTTAATGATGTAACTACATATTTAACTAGAAAGGGAAAGTTCACCTTAAATTTCATGCTACCTTAAACAAAATTCCACCTTAGGTTCTGTGCTGCCTTAAATTTAGTGCTATGTTAATTGCAGTTCCACCTTAAATTCTGTGCCACCTTAAATAAAGTTACACCTTAAATTCTGTGCCACCTTAATTTTAGTGCTACCTTAAAGAGAGTTCCACCTTAAACTCTGTGCCACCTTAAATTCTGTGCCAGCTTAATTTAGTGCTATGTAAATTGCAGTTCCACCTTCAATTTATTGCCACCTTAAGAAGAGTTCCACCTTTAATTTAGTGCTATGTTAATTGAAGTTCCACCTTAAATTCTGTGCCACCTTAATTTTAGTGCTACCTTAAAGAGTGTTCCAACTTAAATTCTGTGCCACCTTAAAAGAAGTTCCACCTTAAATTCTGTCCCACCTCAATTTTATTGTTGTGTTAATTAAAGTTCCACCTTAAATTCTGTGCCACTTTAAATTTAGTGCTATGTTAATTGAAGGTCCACCTTAAATTCTGTGCCTCCTTAAATTTAGTGATATGTAAATAGCAGTTCCACCTTAAATACAATGCTATGTTAATTGAGATTCCACCTTAAATTCTGTGCCATCTTAAATTTAGTGCTATGTTAACTGAAGTTCTACCTAAAATTCTGTTCCACCTTAAATTTAGTGCTATGTTAATAGCAGTTCCACCTTAAATTTATTGCTACGTCAATTGAAGTTCCACCTTAAGTTGTGTTCCACCTTAATTTTATTGCTACTCTAAAGAGAGTTCCACCTTAAATTTAGTGCTATGTTAGTTGCAGTTCCACCTTGAATTCAGTGCCATCTTAAATTCTGTGTCCTCTTAATTTTAGTGCTACCTTAAAGAGAGTTCCACCTTAAATTCAGTGCTTACATAAATGCAGTTCCACCTTAATTTCAGTGTCAGTGTAAACTCAGTGCTACCTTAAAAGAAGTTCCACCTTAAATTCTGTGCCACCTTAATTTTAGTGCTATGTTAATTAAAGTTCTACCTTAAATTCTGTGCCACTTTAATTTTAGTGCTACCTTAAAAAGAGTTCCACCTGAAATTCCTGGCCACCTTAATTTTAGTGCTATATTGATTGAAGTTCCACCTTAAATTCTGTGCCTCCTTAAATTTAGTGCTATGTTAATTGAAGTTCCACCTTAAATTCAGTGCTAACATAAATGCAGTTCCACCTTAATTTCAGTGTCAGTGTAAACTCAGTGCTACCTTAAAAGAAGTTCCACCTTAAAATTCAGTGCTACCCAAGTGCAGTTCCACCTTAAAAGCAGTTCCACCTTAAAAAAATCATTATGTGTGCTGATACTGCTGAGCATTAGGCTGTGAGCATGTGAGACATTGTACTCCATGTGTGAGTTTGTATGTGTGTGTGAGAGAGGAGCCCATTGTGACATTATGTGTGGCATGCTGCCAACATTCCGCCCATTCATTCCCTATGGGAAAAAATATCGACTTTGAACGTTAATTTTCCGAAAACCGTACGTCGAAAACCGTAGCTTGAAAACTGTAGGAGGAGTAGCATTTAGTTTTTTGAGTATAGAATAATAATAAGAAGATTACAAAGAACAGTAAGTTGGCTTTTTCAAGCCAACTTAATTACATAGTGAGCAGTTGAGGTATTATGTGTAAGCCCAGCGAGCATAGACCCACCCACTTTTATCATGGGCCCACCCGAAATGGCTACTCAAATCTACTTTCAATATTATATATATTACATAAGCAAAACAAGGCACATCAAAACTTACCTTTTGTTGATTTTCTAAGTGAAAAAAAGTTAAAAAATAAAATAAATAGAAATTAGGTACAAAAATGGAGAAAAATGCCAAAAATCAACAAAAGATGCATTTACTGAAGTGACATCTTTACAGTTGGTCGGTGCTGCACCAGAGGGGCTGCTCAAGAGTGATGAAGCTTGTGGACTCATACTGTCACACAAGCTCTATTCCCAGGGATCTTGGAGAATGGTTATATGAAACACAATTACTACACACGCCGATCAAGAGGACACTTGTACAGTCTGAGGGCAAAATGGCAGGGCTCAAGTCTGTCTATCTATGTGTGCATTTGCTTGATTGGATAAATACAGTCACTACAGTTCTCCAAATCTGAACGTGGCACAATCATTAACAAATTAATTAACACCAAAGACATAAACGTCAGAAATCGCCAGCATGTTAGTTGAGTTGATCATTATCATGATTATAGCCTTTGTGCAAAGCAAGAGATACAAGTTTAAATTTGTATCTGTTGTGAGCTCTGAGATTTGTGATCTGGTCTGGTGTTTGCTATGCTAAGCAATGCTAAGCAGAAGCCTCAGTTATGGTTTATACTTTTATTGTAGTGTATACTATACAGATCATGCCAGATTCAGCCCACCTGCGAAAAGGAACCAGGGGTCTATAATGTAAATGAAACCATTATATCTGCTATTCAAAATCTCCACTGAGCCATACATTCATGTATCCATGAACAGATAAAAAAAGGACAAAGCTTTATCTGTTATTGATTGAAAGTTCAGAATCTGAACTACCTCAGTTGTTTCGATGAGCTATGAGCAAGAAATAATGAATATTGAGATGCTTTTGTTGTCATCACATATAACAGCTCAACTTATAAGATATACACTATGTGTAGAGTTTGTCTGCAAAATAGTAAAAGTACAAGAAGTACAAAAAATACAAGACAGTTCTTTTTAGACGTATGAAAACTCAAAATAGGTATTGGCTGGGTTGGATGAGTAATGCTTAAAGTGCTGGGACCTGAGCAGTGTCTAAATGTGTATGCATGTATCTCCCTGATGCAGATGCTAACACGTTAAGACTGAAGTGTTGCACTACACAAGGGAAACAGTGGCTTTATGTTTGCCTCACCAGATGACATCCATAGACCTCACCAGTGACACAGGCTTTAAACACTCAATACAATCATGAAACACATGAACACATAGATTTCCTCTTCTGTTATGTTGTGTTCTTTGACCCAGCACGTCAGATGTTTGGGCTCTCCTGCACGACGCACATTCCCTCATTCAAATGTCAGTAGCATCCACTGGGCCTCAGGTCGTAATCCTACACAGCCACACCCAATATACCCAATACACTCTCTCTCTCACAGGCATGTGTTTCTTTTACACCCTTCATCGAAACTTAACATCAAGACATCAGTAGCTGGCACTGAACATATGTAACACAGTTGTCATTACCAATATACCAGGCTTCTGTAGACATGACTGTACCATGTAAGGTGGAATAGGGTTCCATTTTTAACTCTTAGAAGGTGATATCAATATGTAGTGTAATTTTGATTTATTTCCCCCCCTGTAGTTCACTGAAGCAAAAAACAAGAAATTCTGTCAAAAAACTTTCAATCGATATCACATATGTTTTTGTATTAGAAGAGTAGATATTTATTATGACTTTGATTAAAATGCATACAGCAGTGGGGGACCATGACTATTAGAGCTAGTTCAGGCCATAAATGTCAAAACTAATATAAAAATAAAAATAATAGCAATTCATGTGAACTTTTTGGCCAGTTCAGAATAAATCCGGACATCTGAAGTTTGCAAACAACATGTGAAGCTCATAACAGACATTAACAAATAGCAGTTGCAGTTTTACAGCCACTCTCTCAGTAAAGACCTCTGACATAGAGCTGCTCCTGCTTTTTTCCATTCCTTACATCTGATTGAAACAAACTGTGCAGGCTACCAATTGTGTTCTCAGGCAGCAGTGGATTCAGCACTTCCAGAAGGCCCGGAATGCTGTTTTTTCCTCACAAAATTGATCCTACCTACTGGAAATCAAAACGTGATTGGTTGATTCTACTCTCAGTTCCTAATTATATGAGTGGTTAATCTGATGCATTAGGTCCTCATTATAGCTTCTGAAGTCCTAACCAAAGAGAAACCTAGCTTGTCTGTATCTACCTAAACAGCACAGGAGGAAAAAAATCCAGATCTGACTGTTTTCCATTGGGTGGCAAAACTTAACCAAGAAATACAATCATTACTATGGTACTTGAAGAGTATAAATCCAACAATCATGATGAAATTAAATAAAAATAAATGAAAAGTGATAAACATGCATTTTCTTTGTTTTCTCAATATCATAGAAATAGAAGACCCTGAGACCCCACTGGCATATATTCTTGTTTTGAAGAAAGAAAGAAGATTTTTGAACATCTGCAGAAATCGAATGTAATTCATCATCCAAACTAACTATGCAATTAATTAAGTAATTACATATTTACAATTAAATAATACAGCAAAATGACAGTAACTGTAGCCTTTTGGTGATGAACAGACAAAATGCAATGCACTATATTAAAGTGAACATGCCCACTGCAATGAATTATGTCTCCATTAATACCACATTACTGTACCTATTTTAAATATGTTTTGCAGAATCCAAACCGTCTTCAAATCAGAGGACCAGCCTTGTGTCTGGAGAATCCATCTTTATTTTGCTCAGATACACAGACATTACAGGCCAGTCCATAAAACAGAAATGACAAATCTCTTGTCTAATGTCCCTCTCAGGAAAACTGGAAAATAGTTTCACACAGCCATTTTGGCCAAAATACTTCAGTAACTCAGAAGAAGCATCCCAGGATAAGATGTCACCCTCCAACCATCTCCCACCCCCACCAATAATATAATATGCATATCATTTCTCTCACTTCATGATATTAGCATGAGCAGAAAATAAACTGTAGATCACTGTTGTACAGTCAAGATCAGCATTTTCCAGGTCTCCAGAGGGACCTCGCAGGTTGGCCAGTCCTGTGCAGTTCGTCTAAACCACTTCTAATTCTCCTTGCAGTGCCTGTTAACCTTTTAGCTCTTCTCAGATGAGTAACCACCTCGAAAATATGCTAGTAATCATATCTGGAACGCTGAATTTTTTTTGCCACCAATAACAGAAATCCATTTGAAACAAACAGATGTTATGTTTGAGCTGTCAGTTGTTTCCTAGTCTAAATGAAACTGATCAAACATGCTGAGGACACAAAGTGAAGCATGCCCTTAAGGGACTTAGTTGGCTCTGATCTGAATCAGCACACTGATGTTTTGCGCACCAGCATTTCTCTGATTTTTAATTTTGTGTCTAATTTAGCCATTGGAAGAACCACCTGCTTGTCATAGTACGAGAAAAACAAAAAAATGAGATACTGTCTTTGTTTAAAAGTGAGCATCAATATCCATTAAAATTGTGGTTGAATCTGTGTGGATGTCCTACACAGGCTGTTAAACTTTTTGTAGGTGTGACTGATTTCAGATTTCACATATGACATTGTAAAGAATGAATTAACAATTTGAAAACAAAACATTTTACATGTATAGAATCACAACATGCACCTTTTTTTAGTGTTGCCAATGAAAATTGTTGCTAATACTTAACCAGTCCTGTAATGCAAGTATAGTCTCACCAGCCAGATTTCTGCTTATACTATCAAGTTTGGTAGGGTTTGTTGCTCAATGTGACCAAGAACTGCCTATTTTGACAAGAAAAGGTCAATTAGCTGACCTTTTAATGTGACATTGAGAGGCAGGTGATTTTCAAAACGGCACTACACCACAAAATTCAACTTACTTGCTTACCTATCTCTCTATAGCTACACTATGCTAAGAATTAGCACAGCTCTGCTAAGTTCCCACAATCTTCAGACACTGTTGAACAGGATACTGCTTTGTTACATCATTTTCTTCTGAGCAGTCAGAAATTGGTAAGTGCTTTCAGGTGAGAGGACCCATAGGTCCCCCAGGCCCCATCCTGCTAGCTACTAACTTACAACCAAACCAAATTAGCAATATGCAGATTTGGGCAGAATGCTCTGAAAACGTAGTGATGGCTAAATATTGAGTACACTGTCCTAAATGTATTCAGTAATGTATGGCATTACAATACACAAAAAAGTAACTTATTCTTAATAAGGCACATGAGAAAAACTCTGCTGTTGTAAGGTTTATTTGATTCACACCATTCCTCACTGTTACTATTTGGCAGTTTTCTTCATAAAATTATTTTGTTAAAATTTTTCATGAACAATGCACTTATTTAAAAGAAGTTCCCAACACTGCAGTCCACTGCTGCTCCCATAAACCCTTTGCTATCACGAATTACGCAAACAATTTGCCTCAAGAGTTAAACACAGATTAATAACTGATCATCACATTGATTTATCACTCATCTCAGGCTTTAGCAGAGCTCAGAAATACTGAGATTAATGACTGATCATCACATTGATTTACCAGTCAACTCAGGCTTTAGCAGAGCTCAGAAACACGGAGATTAATAATTGTCATATAACACTGATTTATCAGTCCACTCAGGCTTTTTCAGTGTTTGTAAAGCTGTCTTATTTGAGTTTTTACGTCGTTACACGCCATGCTTGGGTTTCAAAACAATTAATAAACAAGCATTGATGGTGTTTTTTTAAAAAATGGTACATACATTTTTAAAATGTAGTGGGTAAATATTCTATAAGTATTTTCCTAAAAATGTATAAGGAAACTGTATTCTGAATACTGCCTTTACAAAACGTGTCTTGGATTGAATACAGATACTTCATTTCTGTATTCTGAGTACATATTCCTAGTACATGTATTCCATCACATCTCATCCCTGGCAATACACTGGAGAGTCATACTACTAAACTGCACTTGTTCCTGCACTAAAATAGATCCTAGAATGTCCTGTGAATTAACCAGGTAAGTAATGGATCTTCTTTCCTTTTGCAACGTCATGTGAGCACTGTGAATCAATAATGTGTGACTTGCACGAAAAAATGATACTTATTGTTCCTTTGAGCTACAGCACATTATTGCAAACAGAGGTAGCTGTCAGTGTGAGTAAAGGATAATTGTACAGGTAAACAATGTTACTCGACCGCCCACAGATCTACCCCCTTTTCCATAATGCTATGTAAAGAAGGTAGAGCCCGAGGGGTGGATTATCAAGGTAAATCCTTTTCTTCCCCCACACTGGCATTGTGATGATATCTTTATCTAGCTTTACACCGTCCCACCCCCCTGCTCCACTCCCTTCAGCTGTAGTACCACTCTATCTCCCCAGTCGATGGCAAAGACTTAAAGGAAGCGTCGCACAACATCCTTCAAAATCTTTCAAATATCTGCTTAGGCGGCCGCATGCAGAACGCTCTCTCATTGAAACGCGGTCCCTCCAGTGCTATCCATAATTCATGTACTGAATGATAAAGGATCCTCTCGGTGGTAAATAGCAGACGCGCGCTACGCCTCAGCTTCTATTCCGCATGCTAATGATCAGATACAAATAGCTGGCGGAGTGGCGTGGCCATGCTTGCTGAACCTGCTATAGGAGAGCCTTGGATTAAACAGTGCCCTCAGAGGCTGATCAATGACATCCTGCTTGCCATGAGGATGATGGGAGTATTTCTGGTCTAAAGCGCTTTCTAGGCCTGTTCAAATACTGGTGTGTCAGTGTGTATGTGTGTGTGTGCAAGCTGTTTGATTGCTTGTGCTGCCATGCATGCGGGTGTGCCGAGGCATACACACACCGAGGACTCAAAAATTGTGCATCAGGTTTCGCATCATTTGCTGCATGCGCTTACTTCTATTGATACGGCGGCCTGAACCTGACTTTCTCCTCATTGTTGCTTTGCTAAGCTGTAATTTATCTCAATTACATTGAAAAAATAAATAAATAAACAAACAAATGGGTGCAACTAAGCAAAAGAATGTGTAAGAGAGTGCGTAAAAAGCAAAATGTCAATCAGTGGTCCTTATAATTCAGACTTGCTGAGCCTGATAATCATCATTTCCTTTCTTTTTTGCATGATGGCTTTTCGAATGTTGAATGTTTTATATCCTCCACTTTGCATTATTAAATCACCAGTGACAAGCCTGGGCGTGAACAACACTTAGCACATTCTCACTTTGCCATTTAATGCGTAATAAGAAGAAAAGAGAGACATGGGCTGACTTCTGATTTGGGTAATCCTCTTGATCTGAATCTTTTTTTTTCTCTTTTTCTCCCCTTTTCTTTTCAGTAGGCTGTTCTCCACAGTTTCTGCTCCCCAGCCTATTTGAATGTGCGTAAGGATTAAAACGGTACAATTCGAGGCCTGTTTACCCCTTTTTCACAGAGCACGCCTTTACGCTGCGAAGGATGAGGCATTTGCTTGCTCAGTGTGTTTCGGATTTCATGGATATTAACTCAGTTTTTTTTTTTATTCGTAAAGACCTTGTGAATTAAACAGCGACTTAGAGGGCACAACTTCTTAGATGCAGAGCGACTGAGGAAAAAAGACATGACATTATTATTAGAATATTAATTAGTGAAGAAGGGCAGACAATATTCCGGAGCTCACCTAGGGCGCCTTATATGGAAATGGTAGCAGAAAAAAGACTGCATGCTTAATGGAAGGACTTGTTTCTTTTTTTTGAAATTAGAATCTGATTCATCAACACCTTGAGACATTATGCACACTGAGGTTCATTTCGACAGGTTAGGTGAGGTAACACATCCAGACTGCTCAGGCAGAAGTTGGCAGAAAACTGAACATCATGTGTTGTAGGGCTACACAACATGGGATTCTTTAAAGGGGGAATTCCATTGCTTTTTCAACATTTCTTCATAATTCAGCTGTTAAGATGTAAAACGAGTGGTTTGATGTGCCATTATTGACAAACATAATAATTAAGGATGTTTTCAAACAAGTTTTTTCGGGGCCCAGGACCACTTGCTCTGCAAGTTTGGTACGTTTGGTTAAGTGTGAAAGCTGTTTTCGAGCCCAGGAGAGGTCCAAAGAACCGATTTCTGGTCCTTCTGAAATTGGTGGTCTGTGGTTTTCTTCTAGTGAACTCTGGTGTGGTCCTCTGCATGTGTGGAAGCTATCCACTCCCGGCACTGTGTACTGGGTTGCGTGATTGGTTCATTTTGTAACATGACCACATTGCAAAACTGGACTGCATGGCTAAAAACCTTCTGAAATGAAAACAGCTCCTTTTTGCAGGTGCTTGTGCACAGTGAAATGCATTTATCAAAAACCTGCTGTTCTTCACCACTTGAATGTGTCCAAGGAAAATAATAAAAAGCAGCAGACAGATGAAGCTAGTGCCCACCATTTTTCAATTCTGCATACGGCAACGTGACATATGGAATTGCACAATCAATGCATGGTTCAGAAGGAAGTCTGGTGTGTGAAAGCAAACCAGTGATAATAAGCCCCTTCCCCAAATGAGCCCAGAATTCACTCAGGTATTTGGGACCAGTGTGAAAATGCCCTAGGAATTGTTTACAGAGGTGTAAGTGTTTCATGCTTCTAAAAGCTGCCTCACAGAACCTTATTACACAAAATGATTGTAAATATTAAATTTGATTTTTATTGTATTATATCATGTAATATATAATATATGATATTCATATAAAGATTTGTATTATCTTGTAATTTTATACGTAACAAAAATGGGAAAAATGGCAATTGAAAATCGTTAAAATAGGTCTAATTATCTTGGGTAGATGTCAAAATACTTAAAAATAATGGGAGCAGAGATGAGGGGGGTGTATACAAATTGTGAACAGAGATAGCTCCAACTGACTACAACTGTCACCCAACAGAATGGTTGGAAAATAGTAGCCTACTCGCCTGCAATGCGTAATTCCTGTACTTCCTCAGTAATGCACTAAATAGCCAACCCCAAAATATTGTCTGTAAAGGCTGGATCTTTTGGAGGCATTCACCATGCATTAAACTGCATCTGTGGGTGAGGCTGGGGCCTGGAGATCCATTTTTCTCATTTCATGGCAATAAATGGTATTGATTTTATAATTGTCATAGGTGCATTTGGAAACATGGTCTAATAAAAGGTTTACATATGTAGAAGATTCTTGTAGGATACTGTGTTTTAAGTGTTTCTGTTCTCAGTATATGGGTTTGCGTTCAATATCATTGGCCCTCTCTCATCACGCTTGATTCTGATCTCGTGTATCTCTACTCAGAAGCATTTGAGGAGGAGTCATCCGGTTTGACACACTTCTCAGCAGCCCCTTGTTATTTTCATCTTGTTACTGTGCTCCTTTCTCATGTAGTGGCAATTATAGCAGGCTGGACTAATTATTCCCATTAGCACTGTGTGGAGACAGTCAAGGACACCTTCATTTGTGGCTATATCCTGTCTTCATTAGGGCCAGAACCTAAGGTAGCACTTGAATCCTTCATGTTGACCGCTAAATTATGCTAAGGGCTGGTAGGAGTTGGCCTGAAAGAACAGTGCTTTTCAGGTTTTCTGTTTTGGTAGTATTTCCTATAGTTCTATCCTGAACTGGCAATGTGAAGATGTTCAAATCTTCAAAAAGGTTTAATCCTATTTTTCCTCATGTCTGGTTAGTGATACATTCAGACACTTCGGCAATGTCCCCTTTAAGTCATTAAAATGTACCCCTGTAGGAGCAATCTGGAGAATTTCTGTGTGCTATAGTGTTTCTATCACTATATAAAAGAAGCATGAGGCTGCATTTATTGTTATGCACTGTGAGAATAAAAAGGTTAAAGTGTTTTTACTTGTCACATGACTCTCTACAGGCAAATCTCAGTGCAGCCGATAGGAGAGCAGTAGATGCATCCAGTCTCCAACACGGATGAACTCTAGATGAACTTCCTAGCTAAGCACGAAAATTCGCTAAACAGGTAAGGTCAAGTCAAGCACATTTAAATTCAACAAGCATTGGCCAAAAAGCTGTACAGAAATTCAAACAAATCCAAGCAACATTGATGACATGAATCAAGTAATAATAAAACAATGAACAATAGTTATTAGTAGTTATTAATATTGCGTTGGCCACCGAAGACCCTCCCTCATGCTATAGAGAGCACCAACCATATTTGCACTCAATGAGCAGGTACAGGTCATATTGTGAAAGGTGTGAAAGCAGCTTGATAATAAAAGGTGTCTGAAGTGTGAAATGTATTCTAGTCTCATTGGATTTGGTAGATCATATATTTTTTTTTTTATTTCAAAGTAAATGTGACAACATTATAAAGAAATCATATTACAAAAGGTGAAAGAGAGCATTACTATTGTTATTATTATTATTATTATTATTTTTTTTTGCATGAGGTGCACGCGTTGCAGATTTTCATTCTTCAGACCCTCCTCCCATTTGCACCCATCAGCACAAAGCATGCCTGTAGAATTCATGGTGTCCATCAGAGTTTATTTAAAGTTTGGTACCATTACGAGGGATTGTCATGACTTGGTGGTTAGTGTTCAGAGATAGCTATTATACTGCTTAGTAAATTATGATAATATACCATTACATTCCATGACTTTTCATATAACCATGCTATCCAAGTGCTCTCCAAATTCTTCTTTATATTGCATCAGCTTTTGGCCAGAGTAGATGTCAAACCCCCATGTCGCTTTTGTCTGGGAGAAGTGCAAAGTTACAGGCCTATAAACACTTAACATTCAGTTGATAGTGATTTGCTGCCTGAGAGTAGACAAGAGTGTCTTTGCTAGGCTGTTTCTCTTTGTGCAAAATGGAAAGTTTGAATTAAAAGCTAACTTTTGCCTCATCTAGTTATCTTCATTATCTGCACGAGAGTTTGATGCCTTGACTAGTATTAAATAAATCTCTATGAAGATGGTTAATCCAAAGCATTACTTTGCCAGGCTCTCTGAGTTCTAAAGATCTTGATTTGTTACGTGGAGGCAGCCATTCAACAGCTTCTCTCCAGGAGAAACATCACTAATTCTGCGTCCAGCTTCCTATTTCCTTTATTCCCTTCACATAATAATGCTTGCAGTGTAGATTCTTGTTTCAGCAAGTGTCTTGTTGTTAAATTTTTTGGCTTTTTCCCCCCTTAGTACTAGAACCTGATGTTGCTGGTTCTGCCATGTTTTCTTAGCTAAGATGGGAGTGCAGTTATGTGGTGTAGGGGAGCAGCTTATAGAGTGACTGACAGGAGGTCAGTGTGAACACAGTAAAGCCCTGTCACTCCACCTTGCAGTTTTTTTGAGACACATTATACGCTTGTGCTGATGCAATTGCTAAAACAATTTTTTTTTTTTTATCATGTTGTGCTTGTTTTCCAGGTCTTTTCCAATGAATTGGTTCTTCTCATAATATGTCCAGTATAATATAGCCTTGAGTTTAGATGTCTGGACTTCAAATGAGAGGTGAGGCTTCAATCGGTCTATTTTTTCATTTTCCTTGCTGTCTCAGGTACTCTCAAAGGTCTTTGCTAATGTTCAAAAGCATCAATATTTTTTTTATAGTCCAGCTATCACATCCATAAAGAACTATAACAGAAAAGACCATATCCTGTAAAATTTGCATCCTTGTTTGTAGAGACTCCTCACTACATTTGAAGATCTTTTTGCACTCCTTTATGCTTATTCTGCAGAGTGCCAATCTGTGTGATATGTCTTCACTACTGGAGCTTTTGTTGTTAATAAGTGATTCAAGCAAAGAAGAGCTGTCCACCATTTCCACGTCTTCTCCTTCAGTGGTAAAGTTGGTGGGCTTTCCCGTTGGCATAACATTTGTTTTCTTCAAATTGAGCTGAAGTCCCATCTTTTTATTCTGTTCTTTAATTTTCTTATAAGGATTTTTTGGTCATTGTTTAATATGTGCAGGATCAGTATCAGTTTGAGTACACCAATGATTGGCACCTAATGATTTCATCTGCTTTCATCTACTCCATGCCTGAAATCCATTGGATCCTCTTGGGATGGTGGGTAAAACAAACATCCCTCTTTTTATGCAACATAGGAAGTCCTGTTTGGCGCCTTCCATTTCATGCTTGACGGTTTCAAATTGTTTCTTTGAGAGTGGTTTTGCTCTAGGATGTTGTCAGACTGATGTCAGTTAGAACTCACTGGTTTCAATTTGATTATCTGTGTTTTGTTTGGCTTGAAGCAGTCTTTGCTTGTCTGTATGTATAATGATTTAATGTGAACTCACCTCATTTACTGCTTACTTTCAGTGTTATGTATAGAAAACAGGCTAGTTTCAATGCAATTATGGAAATTCTCTTTTTAACTCCGTAGATTCTATTATTTGTTTGCGAGATAGATGTAAACGTGAGAGTTGAAGCAGGACCTGTGCAGTCAACAAAGCATAGCAGCACTGCTGCTGTCACAAGTTTGTGTCAAATTTATGATAAAATGAAAATGATGTATCATATCACGGATGTGAATTTGCGCCTTGGCAAATTCACTTCTTCTCTCCCTTTGTAGGTTGTGCTAAATGAATTTGTGGCCAGTTTTGACTCAGTTATTTACCAGTCAAAGACTACCGAGTATGACAAATGCCTTCTGAAGAATTACATTTTGAATTTTTCTTTGACCTTAAGTCATAAACATAAGCATAGCTTTCTGCCTTATCTGAATTGAGCCAGTCCTGCACAGAGGTCTGTAAAAAGGGGGGCACGTTCAGTGATACTAGCCAGAAAGCAGGAGAAAAATAAACATTAATTTTCCTGTTTCAACATTAAACATTTTATCAGTAACTCTTGGCTCTTTGCATTTGTGACATTAAAGAGGCAGGTAGAACTTGTGGCTCAGTCAAAGAGCAGGTGGCGGTCACCATTTCAGTGAAGCAAAAAAGTAAAAGCCAAAGATTTTCGTGCAGTCAGAGTAATTCTTCAGTAAATCGGCTCAGTCATACCGAGGCTTTGTACCTTTACAAAAAGTAAACGGGAGAAGTCACACTTAAATTAGCATGACAAACCTATTCCATAAAAAAAAAATATTCCAGTGTTTTGAGTCTGAAGAAACTTTCTTCCAGTTTTCAGAGTTTTAACAATGTTGTTAAGGACACCCTGCAAAATGACTTCCCATAGGTTCCACAGTGCCTAAAACAGTGCATGCTTACAATCACAAGTGTTAGAACAGTTAACTGTGGCCGTGTCTCAAAGCTAAGGATGCAGTTGAGGTAGAAGAAACCTTCCTAACACTGGTATACGATGTGTTTACTCACACAATTGAGATGGCTTGAGAAGGTTGTACTGCAATGTCACAGGTTACTAATGTAAGCAATGCAATACATTTAAATCTTATGTTTAAAACTGTTATATTAAAATGAACAGGTCATTACCTTTCATTACAATCTCTGGTGCCGCAGTAACTCACAACCCATGGCTTCGCTGTTTTTGTTTTGAAATGTATGTGAAGGACTGTTGGTGACTGACGGTCACAAAGGATTTCTCACAAATGAAGGACGCATTTCTTGGCCGCATTGAAAGAATCCTACAAATAAATAAAAAATGAGACATTTAAGTTAGCAAAACCTATAATTTGACCAGGATTGTTTAAACTTTTTCCTGTGACTGTACTTGGTATGTTAGCCTTTAGCTTTAATGACAGTGTGCACTCAAACTGGCATGGAGACCACACATTTGTGCAAATGATGAGTAGATCAAATCCACCTGAAAGTTTCAGAACAAAAGCATCAGTGGAAGGAGTAAGACTAAAAAAAGCTACCGTTTGTACAAAGTTCTTTAACATGATTAATGTCATAAATTTGCTTACATTTGAACAGTGATTTGGAAATCCAAATCACTTGAATCTTGAATATTACTTCTTTTCTTTGTTTTATTTTTTTCAAAATTCTTACATCCAAAAAAAAAATCCCAGATGTTGAAGTGGCTTTGGCACCCTGCTGTATGCCTGACTAACTTCCAAAACAAGCATGTATAATAGTCTCAGGTGAGTTATCAGGTTACGTGCATTTCGTACTACACTTGGCCTTGTCGTAAAGATTGAAATAACAGCACAGCTCTTGGGGAATTTTGCATCACTGCATTAGTGGGTTGAAAATATTTAAAACTGTCTCATTTCATGTCCTACTTTTATGGCATATCTTATTTTAGGAAACTAGGGGAAAAACACAGACAATGCTTATCTGATATCAGCTCCTGGGCTAGAAAATGCTGGATCAGATTTGTGAGGGAGACAAAAATGAATCCAGTTCAATCCTGTAACAAATCTAGCCTGAAAGAGCACACTTACATTGTTTTGAGGTGATGATATTAGCTGTATATTTCTTCCTGAGGGGTATTAGAGTGCTTTAAGTAATGTCAGCATGGTATGATTAAGACACTCTTGAAGTCAACAAGAATCAGAAATAAGAACACATTTTTCTAACTTAACATGATGTATTTCCTAAGTGGAACAGAATTCTTGGGTGGGGGGTATTTGTAGGTTGGACATGAGTTTATTCTTCAGGATCTGACTAAATCGTCAGATGCAGGAGTTCCAAAACAAACATGGAGTCAGACTTTGATGGTCAGCAGAATCTGTCTGTTTTGCAGATTATATTGTAGTACAACATTTTGACTGTGTATTTTCTGTCGTTCCTGAAACAATTCATTATTTGTTGAAAGCTTGACAAGGTGAAACACCGGTTAGCACTTTTACAGCAACAGCAAGAGGAAAAGATTTAAAAAAAGAGAAGTCAGTAAAAAAAAAAGGTCCATTTTGATATCAGGTAGACTTTAAGTGAAGAGCTTCAATTAAAACAGTATAATGCTTAGAAGTTTTTAAAGAACAACTTTAAGAATCCATAACATGTTTCAGAATCAGTATCAGAAATGAAAGAGGGATCAAGCCATCTCTAGAACATCAGAAAGTTTTTTATTATTAGTTTTGTATAATATTCCTTTTAAAAAAAACTGTCAGCCATCTCCCCAAGTCTGCTCTCATCAGCCTGTCACAGGTAAACCGTGAGCTGAAAGCTGTCTTCTGTAGTTTTGCCCTTGATCATTTTTGAGTGTTGAGAATTGTTCATGATTGACAGTTGACATTGATTGATGACTGACTTGTGTAATCTAACCATTTATTTCTGGATCTCTTTTGCTAGACGAATACCGCTGATACTTTTAAAAATACCAGCTGCCTTTTACACTTTGTCTAAATTTCATGACAAATAGACCAACAGAAATGGTCAAAAACTGCTTAAAATGACATTTTGTTATGTTAACTTACATTGAAACTTAATACATTTTGTTTCTTCTCCTGTAAAGATATTTTTTTGGAGATACAAGGTTTTGATCTGACAGCAGCAAAATGAACAAAATTGACCTTTTTACCACATTAGTTCATGTCCCTGGTGTTAATCTGCAAGATTCATCATATCATTTAAAAAAACATTTTCTTGTGTTACTGTAATCTTCCATCGAAATAACTTTTGCTTGCCTCTGAAATGTCTTCTGATTTTTGATTATGTCACTGTGCACCAGCAAGCAGGGAAAAAAAAAAAAATTACCAATAATATTACATTTCACCGCCTTCCACCACCCTCACCTGTCATCAAGCAAAGTAAAAGCACAGCTAGCTTAGAGACCCTCCCTGATACCATGTAGCCTGAGATGGTTAGAAAGAAGCTTTGGTTCCTTGTCTTCTCACCACAAATTTGGTAATAATGCAGTCATAAAAAAAAGGTACCACAAAATATTTTTCGAGCAGTGCTATGGAAGAACCTTTTTAGTTCCCTAAAGAACCACATCTTTTAATGAGATGTGTGAGTATGAAGGACCTTTTAAAGGTATAAAAAAGCTTCACATATTGTAAAGGTTCTTTACCAAGGTTCTTTACTCCTCAGTCTATATATGCAAAGAACCCTATCTGTAACCTTTATTTTTAAATGGCTGATATCATTCCTCGCTTCGCGTTCACTCCCCCAATCTATACTATTCACATTCACTCCCCAATCTATACTGTTCACATTTACTCCCCAATCTATACTGTTCACATTAACTCCCCAATCTATATTATTCACATTCACTCCCCAATCTATACTGTTCACATTCACTCCCCAATCAATACTATTCACATTCACTCCCCAGTCTATACTGTTCACATTCACTCCCCAGTCTATACTATTCACATTCACTCCCCAGTCTATACTGTTCACATTCACTCCCCAGTCTATACTATTCACATTCACTCCCCAGTCTATACTGTTCACATTCACTCCCCAATCTATACTATTCACATTCACTCCCCAATCTATATTATTCACATTCACTCCCCAGTCTATATTATTCACATTCACTCCCCAATCTATACTGTTCACATTCACTCCCCAATCTATATTGTTAAGATTCACTCCCCAATCTATACTGTTCACATTCACTCCCTAATCTATATTATTCACATTCACTCCCCAGTCTATACTGTTCACATTCACTCCCCAATCTATACTATTCACATTTACTCCCCAATCTATATTTTTTACATTCACTCCCCAATCTATACTGTTCACATTCATTCCCCAATCTATATTGTTCACATTCACTCCCCAATCTATACTGTTCACATTCACACCCCAGTCTATACTATTCACATTCACTCCCCAATCTATACTATTCACATTTACTCCCCAATCTATACTATTCACATTCACTCCCCAATCAATACTATTCACATTCACTCCCCAATCTATACTGTTCACATTCACTCCCCAGTCTATACTATTCACATTCACTCCCCAGTCTATACTGTTCACATTCACTCCCCAATCAATACTATTCACATTCACTCCCCAATCTATACTGTTCACATTCACTCCCCAGTCTATACTATTCACATTCACTCCCCAGTCTATACTGTTCACATTCACTCCCCAATCTATACTATTCACATTCACTCCCCAGTCTATACTGTTCACATTCACTCCCCAATCTATACTATTCACATTCACTCCCCAATCCATATTATTCACATTAACTCCCCAGTCTATACCGTTCACCTTCACTCCCCAATCTATATTATTCACATTCACTGCCCAATCTATACTGTTCACATTCACTCCCCAATCTACACTATTCACATTTACTCCCCAATCTATATTATTCACATTCACTCCCCAATCTATACTGTTCACATTCACTCCCCAATCTATATTGTTCACATTCACTCCCCAATCTATACTGTTCACATTCACTGCCCAGTCTATATTATTCACATTTACTGCCCAATCTATACTGTTCACATTCACTCCTCAATCTATATTATTCACATTCACTCCCCAATCTATACTGTTCACATTCATACCCAAACAATACTATTCACATTCACTCCCCAGTCTACTATACTATTCACATTCACTCCCCAGTCTATATATGCAACGAACCCTATCTGTAACTTTTATTTTTAAAGGGCTCATATCATTCCTCAATTTTTTTTAATGAAAGTGTTTAATGCATAAATATTGTTAAAATTTCAAAATGTACTATTCGCGTTCACTCCCCAATCTATATTATTCACATTCACTCCCCAATCTATACTATTCACATTCACATTCACTCCCCAGTCTATACTATTCACATTCACTACCCAATCTATATTACTCACATTCACTCCCCAATCTATGTTATTCATATTCACTCCCCAATCTATATTATTCACATTCACTCCCCTAATCTATATTATTCACATTCACTCCCCAGTCTACGCTATTTACATTCACCACCCAATCCATATTATTCACATTCACTCCCCAGTCTACGCTATTTACGTTCACTACCCAATCTATATTATTCACATTCACTCCCCAGTCTATATTATTCATATTCACTTCCCGGTCTATACTATTCACATTCACTCCCCAGTCTATGCTATTCACATTCACTCCCCAATCTATATTATTCACATTAACTCCCCAGTCTATATTATTCACATTCACTACCCAATCTATATTATTCACATTCACTCCCCAGTCTACACTATTCACATTCACTACCCAATCTATATTATTCATATTCACTTTCCCAGTCTATACTATTCACATTCACTACCCAGTCTACGCTATTCACATTCACCACCCAATCCATATTATTCACATTCACTCCCCAATCTATATTATTCAGATTCACTACCCAGTCTACATTATTCACATTCACTCCCCAATCTATATTATTCACATTCACTCCCCAGTCTATATTATTCACATTCACTCCCCAGTCTCTACTTTTCACATTCACTCCCCAATCTATACTATTCACATTCACCTTCACTCCCCAATCTATATTATTCACATTCACTGCCCAATCTATATTATTCACATTCACTGCCCAATCTATACTGTTCACATTCACTCCCCAGTCTATACTATTCACATTCACTCCCCAGTCTATACTATTCACATTCACTGCCCAATCTATACTATTCACATTCACTACCCAGTCTATACTATTCACATTCACTCCCCAGTCTATACTATTCACATTAACTCCCCAGTCTTTATTATTCACATTCACTTCCCAGTCTATACTATTCACATTCACTACCCAGTCTATACTATTCACATTCACTCCCCAATCAATATTATTCATTCATTCCCCAGTCTACACTACTCACTTTCACTCCCTAGTCTACACTATTCACATTCACTACCCAATCTATATTATTCACATTCACTCCCTAGTCTATATTATTCACATTAACTCCCCAGTCTACACTATTCACATTCACTCCCCAGTCTATATTATTCACATTCACTTCCCAGTCTATACTATTCACATTTACCACCCAGTCTACACTATTCAAATTCACCACCCAATCTATACTAATTACATTCACTATGCAGTCTATACTATTCACATTCACTATGCAGTCTATACTGTTCACATTCACTTCCCAATCTGTACTATTCACATTCACTAAGCAGTCTATATTATTCACATTCACTATGCAATCTATACTATTCACATTCACTCCCCAATCTATATTATTCACATTCACTACCCAGTCTACACTTTTCACATTCACTACCCAGTCTATACTTTAAAAAATTCAATGCTATAATTCCTTTCGTTTTACTCTTATAACAACCATTTCACTGGTAAAATACTCTTTATATACCCTTTATATAAATACTCTGGTATAATACCAATTTTACTGGTATAATACCCATTGTGCTGGTATAATACTCATTTTCCTGGTATAATACCCTATTTTACTTGTATAATATGTATAATACCCATTCTACTGGTACAATACCCTTTTTTAACCGGTATAATACCCATTTTACTGGTGTAATACCTTTTTTCTTTCTTCTGCAGTGTTTCAAAAAAAAGGATCATTTGCTCCATGTGTTATATGATGATCAAACTATAGATAGTATTCGGTTGACGTGACACTTGTCGCTGCTGCCATGTTGTTGACATACCACCGATCAACACTGCGACGACAATGGCACTCATAAAGCCACCGTTTGTACACCATTAGTTAATGAAGCATCTTGACAGATGAAATACAGCCATGGGGCACTGTGTGATTGATGGTTGTGGTAACAGCAATAAAAAACAAAATGGTTTTAGCTTTTACAGCACCCTGGCTGTCTGACATTGTGAGGGGAAAGAGGCTGAAGAGCTGAGCGAGTGAACAAAAATAAGGAGGAAAAACTTTCAGCCATCTCCCCAAGTCTGTTCTCATCAGCCTGTCACAGGTAAACAGTGAGCTGAAGCCTGACTTCTGTAGTTTTGCCCTTGGTTATTTTCGAGTGTTGAGAATTGTTCATGATTGACATTGATTGATGATTGACTTGTGTAATCTAACCATTTATTTCTGGATCTCTTTTGCTACAATGAATACCACTGAGAGAATACCAGAATGTTACCACAAACATGTTTGATGGTGTAGTTGATGGTAAAGGCAGAATATCGCTGACTGTTCCACAGAAAAAAATAATTAGATAATCCTAGTGATTTGTATGCTTGTAGCTCCTGCGATGTGTAGGCTGTGGCACTATTTACAAGGTAATTACAGGTGTCTGGATATATTATCTCAGGCAATAACACATAATTAGAACTCAAACATAACTTACAGGCTTGATATGTATTAACACCTCCTGTCAAACTGACCTTTTCTTGATTATTTTGATTTGGAAGCCAAAGCCGGCATTGACTGCTCATTCACATTATGCTGATAGAATGTCAACAATATGACCGCAGGATGTTTTTTCAGGGTTTTGCGAATATCATCAATTGACCATAGATTGGATAATGCACAGCTGAAGCACATAGGAGTGACGCAAGCTGAAGTTCAAACTCGTCTCAAATCCTACATTTTAACTAAGAAACCAAAGCACTACTGGTGGACAGGATTGGTTTTACATGGGAAGGTCTGTGATAGTTAGAATATACTCAGAACATTAAAACATATAAAATGACATATGAAACATTTCAAAAGGTTTGAATCTATGCTGCGATGTTCACTGTTTGCTGGGATTTTTAAGCTAGTCTTAATGCTAATGACACACTGCACTGAAATAGCACAGGGTAGCAGGGTAACAGGTACCATGAAACAGGGTAAAAGGATTAATGGCTAAATTAAATGTTTTGACATGTTTTCTACTCTTTTTTTGGAGTCAAGGCAGTGCATAAATCAAGAACAGACTCCTGTCTTGTGTGTTGAGATTTCTTATCCTGTGTAGACAACAGTGAGATTAGATGGAATGACAAAGACTTTTGCTTAAATCTACACCTGAGAAAGTGTCCTCACTAATTCCACGTGTCTCCTATTGTGGTTTAGCAATGTATTGTAGTCAGGTCTGGTAGAATAATAATGCTCATCTTCATCTGTAACTAAATTTTTATCTTTCCTTTATCTCTCTTGTTTCTCATGCCTTCTTTTTGTCTAATGCTATTTCTCAATACTTTTCTCAAAGAGCAACCTTCGAACAGCAAAATTAATTTAAAATCATATTTGACCCATTTTTAATACCATCAAATCATCTCCAAATATTATTGTGGTATAGGTATTACTGGGGGGTTAGTAAGTGACATAAAAGCATTTATGATGCTTTTTCCCATCTCATCCAAAAAACATATGTCAAGATACATGCTTACTAAAGCCAGTGCAATTTGTCCACACCAGTTGGGTGGACTGGTGTTGTGCTCGATTATGCTGATTTTATGGATTTTAAACTATAGCCAAATGGTCCAAGACCACCTGTATCCCAGGGCCCACTAGCAGGTTAATGTGCCTCTGCCACAGTGCCAAGAACAATGAGGTTAGGCTAGATAGTTAAGCAAAGAACAGAAAGGAGAACATCAGCTGGGTGAAATGACAAACATGAGGAAAAGGCAGATCTAGTCTGCAAATAAATGAAGCCAGGAGTCAATGGGAAACAAAAATATAAGTTTTACTCAGCAAGACTGCACCAAACAAACGCTTATCAAGTCACTTTATTTCAAGCCATGCAACCGACTACATGCATTTGATTTCATTTTTGTAATGTGTCCTGCAGAGCTTTTGTTTGTGATGAGTAAATAAGCAGTCACAGATTGTTGAAAATGAGCAAATGCCTGTTTCTAAGCTACTGCTCCTCATTAGAATCACATGTCTACAAAACCTTAACAGCATTTGTTTGTTCAGACAGATCTCAGCAGTCCTTATTTAACATGAACATTTTAAGTTCAAAAAATAGGTTCCCATGTACGTGTTCCACTACAGACTGTAACACAAAACATGCCTTTGACAAAAATGCTTCATTATCCTGACTTTCAGTGACATATCGGGCCTTGCCTGTCTTGTGAAACCGCTCAGAAATTCAATTGTCCATTCAGGCGGGGTCTTCTCTGTGGTCAGCCATCCTGGGGGAGTTCAGACGAACTGTCATTCTCGCACCTCGCTCTTCTTTCATCAGCTGTCTCTCTGTCATAGCTCAACTTGTCTAATGCTTTCTCTCCTTCGCCTGTCACGCCAACGTCATTCAAATGCTAAACGCCTCCCCCTCCCATTCCACACCACCCATGCAAATAGAACAAGTGTGATGGAACTGCTGGTGCAGTCATTTTTCCAGGCTATCGGAAACTTTCCACTTGTCTAAGTCGCTCTTTTTCTGTTATTGTTTCTCTGTCTTCGGGTCTATTTTAAGACGTTCTATGAAAGCTTTGAAGTTTCATAGCTGTGAAGCAGCTTATGTGCTTCCATTTACACATTAGTTACTGTAATCCACTTAGGGCTTTGGATTCCACTTGAGAGGTTCAGGTGAAGTTTCACTGTTAAAAGACTTGCGAGAATTTCCTCGCTGCCCATTCATGGCGTTCCATACTTAAAAACTCAAAAATAGAAACTGCTTTACAGTTTTTCTTGATTGCATTTGAAATAAATCAATCTCAAAGCGCTCAGCACAAACACACAGTAAGAAGCCTACACTAGTTAGAAAAACGCAAACATCTAAATACAAACGTCTAAATACAATGCTGCTCTTAAAATTTGGCTCATGCATCATAAAACTATTGTTTTCATTTTATTACACAATCAAAGAAAATGTGACTTAACTTTAAACAAGTAGAGGGCAAAGAACATTATGATTTTGAAATCAAACAAACTGAGATAAATCTGAGCATTGCCCAGTAGCTGACTGGCAGGCAGGCATGTGCACAGATAGACCCCCTGTAAGCCCTTGCCCTTTAGTGTCAGACTGTATAAGTGCCTTGCTAATTGGCATGTATAAAAATTGCACTTTTAATGGGCATTCTCTGCGACCTGTTTCAGGCTCAGCCTTACCCCAGGACTAGAGCTCTTCTTTTTGATACTAAACTGAACAAAGTGAACAAAATACAACTACAGTTAGATTTATCAGTGTCTTGACCAATAACCAATATTATTAACAGGGTTGGGATGTAACGGAATACAAGTATTATATACAGAATACAGAGAAGAAGTATTTGTTCTCAGTAATTCATTTTACATTCATACTTATAAATAAATGCCAAAGAAATGCATGTTTATTAAGTATTTTAAAAGCATTTGTTCAAAACATGCTCATTAGTCTCTAAAGAGGAACTCAACAAATAGCTTCTTTATACACATTGAAGTTCCTGCTAAAGCCTGAGCAGACTGATAAATCACTGTGTTTGAGCCAGTTCTTAGTCTCAGTGTCACTGAGCTCTACTAAAGCCTGAGTAGACTGATAAATCACTATGTTTGAGCCAGTTCTTAGTCTCAGTGTCACTGAGCTCTACTAAAGCCTGAGTAGACTGATAAATCACTATGTTTAAGCCAGTTCTTAGTCTCAGTGTCACTGAGCTCTACTAAAGCCTGAGTAGACGGATAAATCACTATGTTTGAGCCAGTTCTTAGTCTCAGTGTCACTGAGCTCTACTAACGCCTGAGTAGACTGATAATTCAATGAGATGATCAATTATTAACCTCAGTGTTACTAAACTCTGCTTAAGCCTGAGTAGACTGATAAATCAATGTGATCCATTATTAAACTGTTACTAAACTCTGCTTAAGCCTGAGAAGACTGATAAATCAGTTTGATCAGTTATTAATCTGTTAATAAACTCTTCTTGAGCCTGAGTAGACTGATAAATCAATGTGATGAGTCAGTTATTAAACACAGTGTTACTAAACCCCTTTGAGTGATGATGGAGCTTGATATTTTTGAATGATAAAGTTAGCAACAGTGTTGTATTGTACTCATGCATGTGTTGCACTGATACTAATATTATATTGGTTTTGGCACCAATACTGGCACTTAAACAAAGTACCGGTATCGGTGATGAGGAGACATAGCTGTGGGAATCAAAACTCCAAGAGCAAACGCAGTAATGTTCAGTCAACTTTCTTTAGCTTTAGTTATTTACTAATGAAACAAAATGCTTTATCAAGAGATAAAATAGATAATGTGGTTGCTTTGCACTGTTATTGCCCCTTGTAATGTTATGAGCATATCATATAGCAGGAAAATGGGGGAGTCATTTAAAATAACCATGTGTCCTTAAGAATATGCTCTGAATCAATTCAAATGATAGTGTCATCAGGTGAAAATGAAATTCTAGTTTAAACAATGAAAATGAAATCAGCTCATGCTGTACTGTAGAAGACATGCCAGGATATGGCCTAACAGGGGAAAAAACAGCAAATAATAGCATACAGAATTCAGCACATTGTTTCTGGTTGTCGAAGAATCCCTGCATGCTTAAGATCCCTACTGTTTCCCAACTGTTACATGAAGTTTCATTACTGGGGCTATTTTCAGACTGTTCTATGCAGTTTCACTACCATGGCTTTTCTAAACATTTGCACAATTATTGTGGAGGCATCTTTAGTTTTGGTGGGGCCAATGGCCCAATACCTCCTTCCATAACTGTTGCCTTTGCATGTAAAAACTGAATTTTAACATGTAACAATTACATTTTCAGTGGTAAGAAATCAAATTGAGCAATACATAAATAGCAGTGTCTGTGTACACCCCTACTTCTACTGTGTTGAGGGATACTGCAACTTGTGCTACAATGCTCACAATTGACCTTGAGGCCGGACCACAACACGAGGCTGCTTTAATCTTTTTTGAAGTTATGGAGCCGGCCTCACACAGTTGATCCCAGCATCTCTTAAATGGTTTACGCAGTTCAGAATGCCTGTAAATAAAAATCTATCAGAGCGGAAGAAATGCAGTTCCTGAGAGACTTGCTGTGAGGCGGAGGCAGAGACAGAGAAGTGCGGCATGCTGTGCTGCGTATACTGATTTTCTCCAACAGATAGCGTGTTCCGTGCTGGCGGACAATAACTATACACAGCACAGCGTGTTACCACGGCGAGATGAGAGAGTTCCGAATGGAAGTGAAAATAAGGGTGAAATGCAATAGCCAGATCACAAAGCCTAAATATTTCATCCACTCGAGCGGAGTGTAAGAGTTGAAGAGAGCGTCGATTGGAAGTTGTGGGTGCTCTGTATTGTCCCCACAGGAGCGTGGAGCAATGAGATGTATTCCTCTGCTTCTGAGCAAACCTCGCTGGAAGTATATTTCTTCAGATCTGATAGATTCTCATTTGCACAGCATGTTCCATTTAATTCCTTGGGGAGTTAATGGAAGGCAGGACTTTGACTGAACTGAGTGTTCAGCTCTGCTGCACACTTTAGACTTTGTACCCAGCATGGGCACTTGATTTTGTGTGGTAGTGTGGGAGCAAAGCTTGGGGTGGGAGGGGGTGCTAAGTCAATGCTTGCTGCGCCAATTTAAACTTCTAATTACTGGCAATTGCTAGATTTTTTTGATGATATTGACTAAAAAGTCAATATCATTGATGTGATGATGTGAAAAGATATACATTTCTGAGTTTTTATATGTCATATTGATAATGGTAAAATAGTGGCAAATCTGATTCTTTTGGGGCTATTTTTGTTAATAATGCCCTGCATGCCTCTGCATTTTAAAAATATGCTTCAGACCAAAGCCTTATTTTAAAGTATCATGAGACAGTGAGCGTGTTTACATGCGCTCAATAATCCAATAACTGCAGAACATCACCACATTTACATGCACTTGAGTAGTAAGATAATGGTCTCCAGGTCTACATGAATCAGGCAGTAATCGAATTTCTGCTTTGCAACCAGCCAATAATCTTACAGAAGGACATGACGTAAAATTAAAACTTTCTGCCGCAGCTTTTTGTTAACATGGACCCACTTTACCAGCAAATATGGATCTTCCTTTTTTAGTTTCAAATAGTATGCAGTGCTGCCCTTCTTACAGCTTTCTCTATCTTGCTGCAAAGACAGAGATGAGCTTTTTTTGAACAGGCATCTTATATAGACATAATCTTGGACCCAGCATACAGTGGTGTGAAAAAGTGTTTGCCCCCTTCCTGATTCCTTATTCTTTTGCATGTTTGTCACACTTAAATGTTTCAGATCACCAAACAAATTTAAATATTAGACAAAGACAACACAAGTAAACACAAAATGCAGTTTATAAATGAAGATCTTTATTATTAAGGGAAAAAGAAATCCAAACCTACAGGGCCCTGTGTGAAAAAGTGATTGCCCCCTAAACCTAATAACTGGTTGGGCCACCCTTAGCAGCAACAACTGCAATCAAGCGTTTGTGATAACTGGCAATGAGTCTTTTACAGCACTGTGGAGGAATGTTGGCCCACTCATCTTTGTAGAATTGTTGTAATTCAGCCACATTGGAGGGTTTCCGAGCATGAACCGCCTTTTTAAGGTCATGCCACAGCATCTCAATCGGATTCAGGTCAGGACTTTGACTAGGCCACTCCAAAGTCTTAATTTTGTTTTTCTTAAGCCATCCAGAGGTGGACTTGCTGGTGTGTTTTGGATCATTGTCCTGCTGCAGAACTGCAGTGCGCTTCAGCTTGAGGTCACAAACAGATGGCCGGACATTCTCCTTCAGGATTTTTTGGTTGACAGCAAAATTCATGGTTCCATTTAACCACAGCAAGTCTTGCAGGTCCTGAAGCAGCAAAACAGCCCCAGACCATCACACTACCACCACCATATTTTACTGTTGGTATGATGTTCCTTTTCTGAAATGCTGTGGTACTTCTACACCAGATGTAATGGGACATACATCTTCCAAAACATTCGACTTTTGTCTTCTCAGTCCAAGAGTATTCTCCCAAAAGTCTTGGGGATCATCAAGATGTTTTCTGGCAAAACTGAGATGAGCCTTTATTTTCTTTTTGCTCAGCAGTGGTTTTCGTCTTGGAACCATGCCATGCAGGCCATTTTTGCCCAGTCTCTTTCTTATGGTGAAGTCATGAACACTGACCTTAACTGAGGTAAGTGAGGCCTGCAGTTCTTTGGATGTTGTTGTGGGGCCTTTTGTGACCTATTGGATGAGTCGTCGCTGCGCTCTTGGGGTAATTTTGGTTGGCCGGCCACTCCTGGGACGGTTCACCCCGTTCCATGTTTTCGCCATTTGTGGATAATGGCTCTCATTGTGGTTCACTGAGTCCCAAAGCTTTAGAAATGGCTTTATAACCTTTTCCAGACTGATAGATCTCAATTACTTTGTTTCTCATTTGTTCCTGAATTTCTTTGGATCGCAGCATGATGTCTAGCTTTTGAGGACCTTATGGTCTATTTCACTTTGTCAGGCAGGTCCTATTTAAGTGATTTCTTGATTGAAAACAGGTGTGGCAGTAATCAGGCCTGGGTGTGGCTAGGGAAATTGAACCCAGCTTTCCAAAGATGTGATAAACCACAGTTAATTTGTGTTTTAATGGGGGGGGGGCAATCACTTTTTCACTCAGGGCCCTGTAGGTTTGGATTTCTTTTTCCCTTAATAATAAAGACCTTCATTTATAAACTGCATTTTGTGTTTACTTGTGTTATCTTTGTCTAATATTTAAATTTGTTTGGTGATCTGAAACATTTAAGTGTGACAAACATGCAAAAGAACAAGAAATGAGGAAGGGGCAAACACTTTTTCACACCACTGTATGTGTCCCTCCACACAAGAACCATGCCTGCTGGATGCATGCTCATAGCAAGGTTTGGTGGGAGCGAATGGTGCTCAATGAACTTTCAGAACGGAGAGATTGTGTCAAACATCTTTCAAACAACTTTTGTGTAACTTTGTGACCTGAAGAAGGATATTATGAGCTCTGACGGGATGACTGTGCATCTTGCTGTCAAGACCTTTGGAAATGGAAATGGCAATAGCAGTATACAAACTGAGCGCAAATCAATCCACAAGTCACGAGGAACAGTCATGAAGTTTGTCTACATGTTCTGTAAAGGCATGGTAAACCAAGGGATAGAAAACTTCATCAAAGTCCCAACCCTCCAGGAAGCCTGTGCATTCTTCAAATTATTGGATGTGTTGATGGAATTCCACATCACAGTTCTGGCACCTAATGAACAGAAAATGATGGACATCTTTTGTTCTGCAGTTTGTTCAGAGTTGTTGATGACAAGTACTGGTATGTTTGCTTTAGGATATAAGTAAAGTTCAGTGTATAACCATCTGTTACAATAAAATATCATACATTAAGTAGAGTAGAATTGACTCATTAGAGGCAGTATTGTCCTGTGTTTTTCTTCTGTTAGCTTTTGGAGTGCTAGCTGTAAGGTTCCTGGAAATGCCCATGATGCCACAGCGCTCTAACAATCCCAGCCAGGAATGTACAGCCCTACAAAAAAAGTTCTTCAAGGATTCTTCAGTAATGTCAGTGGCTCTATACAGAACCATTAATAATCAAAGAACCATTTGCATGCTTAAATTGTTTTTTACATTGTGAAAAGGTGCTTCAGATTGATGAAAACGTGTTGTATATGGCTCACACACACCTTCTAAGCCACTTTTTCCTCTGGGTCACAGGGGGAGCTTGAGCCTATCCCAGCAGTCATGGGGCAGAAAGACAGGTTGCCAGTCCATCACAGGGCAGACACACACACATTCACAACTTGTGGCAATTTAGCATATCCAGTTGGCCTAACTGCATGTCTTTTTGAATATGGGAGGAAACCCACACAGACACAGGGAGAAGATGCAAACACCACACAGAAAGGACCCTGGCTACCTAGCCGGGAATCGAACCCAGACCCTTCATGCTGTGAGGTGATAGCACTACCCACTGCACCACTGCACCACCTTACGTGTCTCTTTTAACTAAAAGGAAACTGTTGTAGACAATACTGGAGCAATTACTACTTTAAATAAATATCCCTGTGTAGTTTTGCTGTCATATGAAAGCATACCTATTAATGTATATCCAAGTACATTAACGTATATCCCACAAATAGTATGTGTGTATGTATGTGTACACACACATATTCATACATACATGCTATTTCAGGAATTGGTTTTATGACAAATCAATTATTTTATAGCAAAATGAATGACCTGTTCTTAACATGAATCTGTGTATTATAGAACAAATCCCAGAAATAGTATGTATGTATATGTGTGTGGTTGTGTGTAAACATACATACGCACATACTATTTCTGGGATTGGTTTTATGGTTGGTTTTATGACAGAAACACAAAAATTTACCTGTCACACTTACCTGCATTGTGAAATTCAATCATGATGAAAAGAAACAATGAACTATTGAATGACCTTACTATTCCCAAAAGAAAGTTTTTTTTTGTCCTTGATGTGTCTGTAATTTTCCAGCATGCATGAGACATCAACGGAACATCTGTCAACTTTTTTGTGCTTGGTGACCCAGCCTACCCCCTCTTGGAATGGCTCATAAAGGGGAATACCCACACGTCTTCTCTAACCCCTCAGCAAAATTTATTTAACATCTACATTAGTGGAAATTGCCTTTGGAAGGCCTTTGGGAGGTGAGAGAGAAGTCAGTTCAACCTGCATCTATAATATAGATAGCATATTTATTAGCACTTAATATTACTTACGGCAATGTATTGGCAGCAACACAGCCTAGCTAGAGATATTATCTACATGAACTATATATTCGTTCCATCAAAGAAACATAAAAAGGGAACGCTTATGCCTTCCTGGTGATGATAAAGGTGAGCTCACATCACTGTTGCTTTGGCCAGAAGCTCCTGAATGCCCACATCGACTCCTTCACCCTTCTGATAAAGGGCTGTGACCCAAAAGCTCTTCGATAGCGTAAAGGTATGGGCATTCCCCACTGGACTTGCCCCACTGGTGCCATTTTGCTTTTGGACCTTATATTAGGAGAATTGGGCTTTCCACCGGGTGTGGATTTGTTTGATGCTCCTCAAAAACCCAGCTGAAGCCATTTTATCAAAGAGTTTCTTAAACATGTCTCCGTTTCAATGTTTTCATCAATGTTTTCATTTTTCATTTCTTCGAGCATGTACTGCATTTCAGAGTCTCCCCAGAATTGTTTGGTAGTCATTTCGCAGGTGCTTCCGGGACAGCTCTACCTTCTTTCCAGTTATAGTTGTGCACATGCACGGACTGAGAAATCCGAAAGAAATCTGAGTAAGAGTATACATACACCAAGAAATCGGACTACTGAGCTAAAATCCAGCTCTCTTTATCAAATTTCTTAATCAGATTTCTAGATCTTACTCCGATCTGGAGATTGGAGTATGTTGTTTAGATGACCATTTGAATAATCAGATAACTGTAGAAATATGATTATGACTGCGTTATGGAGTGCCTGTAAAAGCACTCAATGTCTCAGGCATCAGGCAACATAATCATATATCAGGCAATATTCATAACTGTTTCATGTAACAACTTTCTGTGAGGGAGTTTTTAGAGGCCTTAAATTCTTTCGATGTCTGGTTTCTATCAGCACCACTGTGAACAATTATTATGTTTCTTTAAAAAAGGCAACATTTTACCTCAAACCACTCTAAATGACTGTTTAAATCCTAACGATTTAATTATGCAGACATTTTTAAAAATCAGAAAATTGCCCTTTAGCACTAGCTAGCCAACCATGTTAGATAAAAACTGTACTGTATTAACTAGCTAGGGAGCGCATCTTGCTTGTTAGCTAATTAGGTTAATGGGTAACACTTTACTATTAGGCAGTGTGCATAAGGCTACATGACACTTACATAAGCTTGGCATTAATACTTAATTCAGTAGGTTTTCTCTGCTTTTGTCAACTCTGATCTCAAGTTGTCACAGACTGACTTATACTGAGCTACAAGATCTATGTCTTTTCACCCTGAAAGTGTCATGACACGATCTAAAGTCACAAGAAAGCAATGTCACCTGACGTAAATGTTCCCAGAGGAAAAATGTATTGCTCAGATGTTGGTCTTTGATGACTCAGGAGATCCAATATTGATGCTTTTAAAATTCAGCATTACAGCGTTAGACAAAGAGGAGACATGAGATACAGGAGAGATAAGGTAGAGATGAGAGTTCAGTTGCAGATAAAAAGTAACACTATTGACTCAGCAAATCTGAGCACAATGTGTGACTTTATTGAGTTCTCTAATAAACACAAAAGGAGATATGTGAGATTACTGGGCTCTTTTGTTCAGGAGATTTTGTTCATGTTCATTTAAGCATCAGCCCCCACCTCAAGTGGTTCAGCCCTGGTTTGCTGATTGTGGTCTTGTATGGTGGAAGGACATTAGATGAAGTTGATTTTAGATTCTTATTCTCATTTAATGTTCCACCTTAAGTGACATAGCAGTTACATTCAGATGCCTTTACAGGTACTATGCAGCTGCTGCAATATTCATGGTGGAAAGAAAGTCAAATAAGTAACATCAGCCCTGAGAGATTAGTGTATCAAATTAATCATGACTGTGTGAATCTGGTACTGGCTGACACAACACAAAGAGGTGAACACCCATCCTGTGCGGTCTGATGCTGTTGCTTCATCTGCCTTGATTGGGTGCCCACTGCTCCTTTCCCCTTTTCTGTATTTTAATATTTTATACCAACATTAAAGCCTTATTCTCTGTTTATATTGCTCTTGTGTTATAGTTTACTCTCTGGTGTCCACCAGAGGAGGATGGGTTCCCCTTTTGAGTTTTGGTACCTCTCAAAGTTTCTCCCTATTGCTCTTAGGGAGTTTTTCCTTGCTACTGTCACCATTGGCTTGCTCATGGGGGCTCGGACCAGATGAACCCAGTTCATTGCAATGCATGTTATTCAAGAGTTATTCAAGAGTTTTCTTTGAAGAATTTAGTAAATGAGATTCTTAGTTTAGGCTACAAGCTGCCAAGTTGGCTATATTAGCAATCAAAAGAGAAATTAATGATAAAGTTGTCATATTGTGTTATGTGCTCATAATATACTACATAGCAAGCATATTGATGTCATAATATCATTTAACATTATTCAGAAATCAACAGATATATTAGGTTGTATGTGTCATTAACTGTATAAGTAGTCAAACTTGTTTTTTCAGTAAACAGAGAGGACAGAGAGTTGAGAGGGGAAAAAAGATCAGCAACTGTTGAAACTTTTGTTGCTAACCCTATTATTTACAATGAAAGTCTGTTTTCATTAAAAATTCAGGTCATTAAAGGGGGGATGCTCCAGCAGCACTGCTGTTCAGGTGCCTATATGTATATTGTTTTACAATTATTTTTGTTTGATCTTGCTGCTGCATAAAATCAACTAATTCCTGAACATTAGTGAGAAAACTGGACAAGTAATGAAAATATCTTTGTGAAGCTAAGCTACCGTTTAAAAGTTTGACTCTAATATGGTAGTTCTGTACAGCTTCATGGGTTTCAAATAGCTAGTAGGACACTAGGAAGCTGTGAACAAAAATTAAGAAGATGTAGATGTGTCCAGAATGATGAACAGAGTGGTAAATCATTGAGAAAGGTGTATAGCACTGAGAATGAAGTTGTGAGAAAAGGAATGCACATAGATAATTACAGTATATTATTTAACATTTTGTTCACTTTTTGTCCTCAGAATTCTTGAGATATTGAATAAAACAAATAGGCGAATAGTATAATATTTAGACCTGCATTGCAGAAGTTATAACTGCATCTAAAGTAACAAAAAAATATTAAAATGGCAAGTAATCCTAAACTTTTGAACCATGCATATGCAGTCATTTTCTTTTTTCTTTATTTTTTTTGTCCATCTATTATTTTGGATCACCACTTCATCGTTATTTTATTTCTCTCTGTAATGGTTTTGCATTTCCCCAAATCTCCCCCCATATTATGTATTTAGGCCAAGCCATGGGGGCAACCTTAATTCCATGCTTCTTGGAATTTGGACAAGCATGCAAAATTCTAAGGAGCATGGCTTAATTTTGCCTCTGCATTTGCTCAGAAGGAATAAACTGTGGCTAAGCTATGCAAATCCAGGGCAAGGGTCCTTGAAAATTGTGTACTGATGTGTACTTGTGCACTCGCGCATCACAAGTTTCGCTTCGTCCTTGCAGAGGCGCCAGAAATCTGCCATTTCCATGCAACACCAACGGCATTGTGCCGGTTCAGCAGTTCTTGGAGGGATGTGGCGATGATTGGATTTGTCACGTCGAAAGAGTGCTAACCACACCTTCAGGTATTTAAGGAAAACAGCCCAACAGTATGTTCTGTAAGAGCAACATGAAATGTGCATGACAATGAGACATGAGACATGAGACAATGAGAATCACAGGAGCATGTGTGAGCTGCCATGAGTATGTGTAGGTGCTTGTAGTTAAGGGGCTCGAGACTAACGTGTCCACTCGCAAATTTGTCTCCTATTCATTTCAATTGAAAGCTCTGCCGCATTGCGCGGTACGTGATGGTTTGGAGTGCAGCGGGTTCTGCCTCACTTCGTGGTGTAAAAGTTCAGCAGATTTCAACTTTATGCAAATGCATGGTAGAAAGAGGAAACAAAGACTCTCTACTTTGAATCTATGGCAGTTTAGCATAATAATGGAAATATCTGATTGTTCTGGCAGATTATAGAACTGTTGAGAGTGAATATTTGGAAGGAAGATGGTCGATTGGATGTTGTTTATATGGTTAATTTCTATAACGACATAGAAACACCCACCAGCTGTGAGCAGATCCAGTGCAGCAGAATGCATCTGGAAAAACTGCAACTGGACAAGTGTAACTTCTGTAGAATCATCCCAGAACTGTCCCGAAAACTTTCAGCAATAAAAATTGACTGATGGTTTGTCAGTCTGTCATTTAAAATGTGCATCATCATGATCTAAATCATCAGTTAATCACTGTCGCTTCACTTAGGCCTTAAATCCTTATCGTTTTTTCTCCTAATACAGCAATCAAGTGTATTTGATTAATCAGGACAGTCTTACTTGCAACACTGTTGTGATGGTAGAACTCTGTATCTTTATCTGTCTGCTTGTTTGTCAACAGCATCAACAGCTTTCAAGTCTCCCTCCAGCAAAACAGAGCCATACACACGCATCACTACATGTGTTTGTGTTGTTTACTTGCTTTCAGTCTCCTTCCTGCTTTCTGCATCTTTTTTCTAACCTTCTGCTTAGCGAAACGTGATGGTTTTGTGTGGTGATTTATTTATTACTTTTACTATTGGTATGACTAGGCCATGTATATAAATGATTAACACTTTGTGGGTGGGATTTGTATTTTAAAAGACTATAGGTGATGGTTGATACAGGAGGGATATGGCGAGTGGCCTTTTTGAACTGAGTTGGTTAAATATCTGTCCAAAAGTTGCTCATCCAACATTTCTTCTGAAATCAAGGGTACTAATGGAGATTTTGTTGCGTCTTTGCTGCAGTAATTACTACTCTACTCTTCTGGCAAGGGTTTACACTAGGTTTTGGAACATTGCTGTGAGGATTTGATTGTATTTAGCCACAACAGCATTAGTGAGGTAAGATACTGAAGTTGGAAGATTAGTTCTGGATCACAAGCGCCACTCCACTCACCTCATAAGTATTGCTTGGAGCTCCATCACTCCAGAGAACACAGTTCCCCTGCTACACAGCCCAATGCTTGGGTGCCTAGTACCCCTCCAGACAACACTTGGCACTGGGCATAGTCATCTCAGACTCATATGTGGCTGCTCCAGAGCATCCATTTACTTTGGTTTCTGACTCTGTATGACATACTTTTTTTCCTAGTAAAATAGTTGCAGTAGTAGCAGCCTTCTTGAAGCCTGAATTTTGTCTGTACCTTTAGTCCTTGTCCACACGTACCCAGACAAAAAAGTATTTGTCCACACCAGCAGTGTTATTGTAAATGTCAACATCCACATGAGAACGCAAAAACAACTTTGCTTTGCAGGCCATCAGGCCTCCAAAATTTGACATTTACACAGATTCCAATTTTTAAAAAGTGAAAGAAAAACTACTGCTTGCTGTTGAAGGAATGTTTACATTGCCATGGCTATGACACTCTCTCTGAAAGATCTACACATTATCCTGATCAGGCAGAGAAGCTTTGTTCTAGCTTCGTACCCCATATGAAATATTTATTTTTGACTCTGGTTAATGATCTTTAAGGTATTTTTTAAATTTGCACTTGAGGTGCTATTCATATTCAGGATTCAAATTCAGTTTATTCCCCTGATTGGCAAGTGCTAACTTGTTCGTCAGTGGTTGCTATTGCTAGCTCTGTATTGTATTAATCAGGCTCTGCACCAGAACCACCAAAGTTTAGACTTGTCACTTCCTCTTAAAACACGCCCCACACTAAAAATTTCCTCCCGATATCCTGCGCACAGTGTTTAATTGACAGGAGTGCCTAGCTGACAGTGTCAGCAACTGTAAACAGGACTGCAATTGCATTTCCATTGCTGAAGCGCAACAATGAAGAAGTGCAATTGCAAATGAGCAAATTGTTTTTTTCTTTTTTAATATGTTAGCGTCAAACTATTAAGACAATGAAAATAAAATGTCAAAAGCACTATGCTTTTCCATATTAACTTTTTTCCCAGCCATTAAACACAGAAATGCAAACGCAAATGCACATTTTGTATTTGAATTTGAATGATATCTGTAATAATACACTCACATTGAAAATGCAATTGTAAGTAAACAATTGAATTAGCATTTTCAAATATGAATTTGAATAAGGACTGAAATATTCTGCCATAATATCCCATTTACAAGAACTGAGCGCAGAACATTCAAACACTTCCGCAATAGAGTTTAAAAAATATGTAAATATGCCATATTCCATTCTAAACATCATCACCCCCAAATCATCCCTAAATTGCTCACAGAAACAGCCCAGTCATCAGTCATAGAGGAGAATAGGAGAAAGTTGATTTTTGACATTTGACATTTACTACTGCTTAACTGTGATTTAATGTTGAGTAAAGATACAAAACAGATTGCTGATTTATCTTATGAGAAATGGATCAATGAAATGGCAGGCAGTTCCTTGCGGTTTGTCTTTTGTTTCTGTGCTCTACTTGTGCTTCAACCACACTTGTTCAAACTGCCAGATTAGCAATAATCAGTCCTTTCCAGCAAGGTGAAATTAATACCCTTGGTTTATGTCTATAATTAGGAACCAGTGCTGAACTCCAGCAGTAACTCAATGACAAAAAACAAAGGTTTATACTCCTGGTTTTCAGGACGGAATGATTGAATTACATGGTGTGGGATTACATCAGCCAGAAGTGGCTGAAATTGCCCGGTAGAACAGACAGAAAAAAAATGATAGCTTTTCATGTTCATGTTTGAAACAGTGTTCAAAGCCTTTGACAGAAATCTCCTGGTTATCACATTTTTTAAAAGTAAGTGTATGTACGTTTCTGTGTGTGCAAGCATGAGTCCTGTCTTTTGTTTACTTTGCGGAGACCAAGTGTCCCCACAGTAATTGGAAAACTTGAAAAGTCTGACATTGTGGAGACATTCGGCTTCCTCCCCATGAGGAAAATGCTTTTTAAAGCTTATACTTGAAACTGGTTTTCACTGCAGTAATTGCAGTAGTCAAATACAAGTTCCATAAAACACAGGAGACGCTGGTGGCACCTGTACACATCTACAGTCATCACTAGATTAACTGTAGAGTCTATATATCCCTCAGGCCAGGGTTGAATGTTTAACATGCTCACTGTTTGGCCAATTACTTTTGCTATATTTGTGTCATCTCACGGGATTGGGTCATATTGTAGCTTTCTGAGAAGGAGTGGTGTGATTTTGCTCAGAGTGAAGGAAAGCTGGAGCATCAGGGTAGTCTCTCGCTCCAAGATTGCTTTGATGATACGACTCCATCTCAAGAGCAGAACACATGGTAGGTTCCTCGGCGGGTGTCTGTCTGGTTTCGTCTCCTACTCATCTAGTACATTACATGTCTCCTTACATGAAAGACTTTATTTGGTCTTTTACAAGTGGGAACACATGTTTGTAGTGATGTGATGAACAGAAAAGGATGTGCACTTTATCCATTGCGAGAAAACGCAAATGTAGGCTGACTAATACTCTTCTCTCATTCATGAATGAGTTTTCTCTCATGTTTGAGCAGTAAGCAAGCTCGTTTAAGGAGGATTTTCAATTCTGCACAACTTAGTGATTGAGATGTAACTGTCATTCAGAATGTCTTGATGGGAAATGGTTCATTATGATAGGATCCAGGGGTCATAATGTCTAGCACACAAATATTGCCACTTGATTTATTTACCGATATTAGTAACCATATGGTGTGATACATTTCTGTGATGTAGCTTTCAGAGGCATTAAATCTTACAGATATTTGGTTCCTATCACCACAGCTTTGAACAACTCTGTCTCCGATTTTCTTAACAATGGAGCATTTCACATGAATAAGCCATATATGTATATGAATATATGTATATGAAATGCTCCATTGTTAAGAAAATTGGAGACAGAGTTGTTCAAAGCTGTGGTCAGAGGATCATTCTGGCAAGAGGTACATCTTGCCAATTTTTGCCATTGGCCATAGTGGTGAAATAAATCAAATGTATTTTTTGGGGGGAGCCATGGAGGTCCAGGTGCACCCAGTGTTAATACTTCAAAAAATTAATTAGTACAGAGCATCTCCCTACCTTCTCCACCTCAAATAAACAGTTTACACTGCTAAAGCTCTCCACTGATTATAATCCATTTTTGCTGCTGATGCTTAATGAAACCACAGAGCAGTGTTTTTTTTCCCCAAATGGTGACATGTTAACACAGTGCTAGTGTCTAGCTCAGGGTTTCATCCATTTTTGGTTCTGAAAGTCCAGTGTTCAGCACAGTTGTTTGATTTCCCTGCACAAACACTCCAACTAAACCTGTTAACTAACCAATAAATTGAATTTGACTTTAATATGAAAATTATTTTTGGGGGGGCATTTCCAGAAATAGTATTCATTATTTGTAAATGAATTTGTAGTGGCACTCAGAGAACAGGCAGACAAAGGTAATACAGATTCATAGAGATACAGTACTAAAAACATGCCAACGGGACATGTAATACATAAAAACAGAAAAACAGAAATGAAAGTTAAAAGGACAATGAATAATGGAATAATCAGCTATTAAAGAAGCAGAATTGCAGAAAATCTGATACATGCAAGTCTTGGAAAAAACATTGAAAAACATACCTTACTACATTAAATAGTATGTCTAAATAGTACATTCCAATACCATTAAGAGTGTATTTATTAGGGTAGTGGGTATAGTATTGTAATCTGTGATTTTGGACACAGCTTCATGAACAAAAATTATTTTAAGGCCCAAAGGCTCAGTCCCAAATGGCCCACTTGTAGGCTGCAGAATGTCCTATTTCCTTTCAGTGTTTAACAAGGTTTTCAAGGTGCAAGGTGCCAGCTAGAACAACTTTGTTGGTCATATGTGGGGGTGCTGACATTTGTCAAATGCTGACATTTTATATTTTGTTTTGCCTTTAGAAATGGGTAGAAAACAGCACGCTCTAGTCTCAGGGTTAAAGCCCCCAAGGAACATTTTTTATATTTACCATATCTGAAGCTTCAATATCAAAATATATCAATGGGAAACCCCTGCACGCTGCTAAACTAAAAGTCTGACCATGGCAATGGCAGTGATTGCTTAGCAGTGATTGCTTAGCGGTCTCTCTATTGCTTTGTAGACACAACTGTTGGCAAACCGGTAAGACTTTCCCAATCCATTTACCCAGCATATAAAATATTTCTTCCCAGAAATGTTGTAAAAATGCACACTTTCATAAAAAATGAACAAATGTACCCCATTCCTTTTGGCGTTTCCAACAGAGATCGTTATCTATAAGCCCCCAGTCAAAAGATTATTTGTAAGGTTATACACTGATGTTGGACGAGAAGGTCTAGTGCACAATTGTCTTTCATTCTAAAGGTGTTCAGTGACACTGAGGTCAGGGCTCTGTGCAGGCCACTAGAATTCAATAACTTTGTTTAGATTGGTGAGAATTTCCAGTAAGTAGGTCTGCTGAACAAAAGCAAACGCTGTGAATGGCTGTCATGTGCGAGGGAGCAGTCACGCTGTCATATCACTCATATCACGCAGAGGTAGATAGGTTGAAAAAAGCAGAGGCTCATGGAAAGGAGTGGGATTAGAGCGATTTCGAAGTGAGAGAGAACACAGACACTCCAACTTTCTAAACAGCCGCTCCACGCTCTGGGCAAAATCACACCGCTCCACTCCCCACTCCGCTTCACTTACTCCGCTCCCCAGGTAAAAACTAATTCAGCTTGAGTAGGACTATGGTCTCACAATTACATAGAACACAGGCAAAAAGAAAAAAAAAAACATAATGGTTACTTTTTGGAAGGCAAATGTAATAACCCTTCTTAATTCACTTTCATTTACCTGTCTCAGGACATATTGCCTGAGTGCTTATTCAGCGCAGTCCACATAGCTCAGACTGTTCAGCCAAATGACACAGCAGACACTGTCTATTATTGTGGAGCAGGAGCAGCCATCTAGCCACTAATGAGTCGCAAAACACCGCTGTGATTGGAGCTCTGGCTGTTACAATCCGAAAAGACACCTTGACACAAGGTCAAGGCGACATATATCGTTCACCGTGTACTGCATTTAAACTAATGAAGTCATTGCCATGTACTAACAATATAAGGCTGTCATTTATAATAAATGTGAATGGCAAAACGGAAAATTAGACCAGTATTAATAGCACCGAGCCCTGTTTAAAATATTGGGATCAAATGCTGGATAGAGACAGCAATTAGGAAACCACTTAACTATCTGCAGTAGACATTTATAGAGATGAAAGTGTGCAAAGCGAATGCCAGGGACTACACTTGCTGATTTTTTTTTTCTTTTTAGATTCTGATAAGTCAACATAAGTGGATTGAGCAGACGCTTTGAACTGCATTTGAACACAGACAGCAAGCTCAAAGCTGTGGTTCAGTGAAATGTGTGAGTATGTAGCTTCAGATTAAGCCTTAAATGTGCATATCTGACTGTTCATGATTCATACAGCTTTCCAAAAGTGAGGATTCAGCTGATTCAGATCAAACTTGACTAGTCCTATCAGGCCAAGTGTGTTTGTTGTCTGCCCATTACGACTGTTGCTTGTTGATCAGTGTAGAGATTCCTCAAAAGATAATATAAGAATATGATGCATTTCCTAAGGACATTCTATAACTGTGTGGTCAACATAGTCAAAGGTTTTGCTGCAGTCAATGAAACACATGTTGAGTTCTTGAGCTCCTTGGCTTTTTTCTGTGCTGTAATTTATGACATTAATGGCAATGGCCAACAGAAACAATAGCTCTAAACATGCAATTATTATTTAATTTTGTTGATCAAATGAAAGAAAAAAGAATTGTATCTTTGCAAAAATGAGAAATTTGAATTCACCAAACGTTCTTAAGAAGAAATGTCTTCTTAAAACACACTTACGCAATTTTCATGAAGATTCTGACATTCACTAATGTTTTCTTATTTGAGATTTATTCTTAGGTAATAACAGAATTTAATGGGATTTGTGGAAATATAGCAAGGTCCCTGTCGAGAAGTTTGCATATGTTGGTCTCACCACTCCCACCAAGCTCATTCTATATTCTATATTCTATTTCATTCTTATATATATATATATATATATATATATATATATATATATATATATATATAAGAATGAAAAAGATGTCACATGGTATGAATTTCCAGTGAAAATTCCTATTTCAGCACGGTTAATGCAAAATTGTCTTTTTAGTGAAGTTATGATGTTTGTAGTTTTTCCAATTGAAGTCTAGGTGTCTACATTTAACTCAGTGTAAACCTTGCAGATCACAGAGTGAGATACACTTAAGTGATACCTTTGTGGCAATCATTGTTTTATAGCTTAGGCCTGAAGGCTGAGATAAGACAGACCCTTTTTATGATGCTTTTAGAAGAAGTCTCAGCCTGAGAACTTCCATGACCCCTTTATACCATGGGGCCATAACCTTGTAGAGTACTTGCATACTCTGGTTTTATGGATAAAGCCAGACGTACACAGTGTGCGATTTTAGCCCGATTTGGTTGGAGACAACTATATTTCATGATGGGACCGAATTTCAGCTTCATTGGCTGTCGTTTGCCGTGCAGTGTGAGGGGGGCAGCGATTCCTGATTAACTGCCCAAATGAGCTCCTGCAAAGAAACGCAGTTGTAGTATGGTTTCTCAATGGCTGAACCTCAAACAGCCCCCTCCTTCCTATACAGTGCACTACGTAAGTTCTGGCTTCCACACCAAAATAGTGCACTATTTATTCAGTTTGTAATTATGCACACATGGCTGAATCCTAAATGGCTATTTATTACACATATGATGCACTGTATGGGCACAGGAGCCACTATTAAAATTCCTATCTGTTGTTTTGAATGAAACAGCTTTATTGGAAATCGTCTGTAGACAGAGCTGTCTATAGGGGCTGCATTTCATACGCAGTGTGAGCACCCATGTCGCATCTTGTCAGTCGGACCGAGTGTTTTTGTACAGTGTGAGGATATAAAGTGCAGGCTTTCTTCGTACATGATGGGTGATTCAAATGTGCAGTATGAGTTGTCACCAAAGAACAAGATTTATAAAATTGCACAGTGTATGTCTGGCTTAAGTCTGGTACCAGAGGCCAGGCATTTTATAGCTGCCATTCCTACGTGTATGTTTCATTGTTTTGGAATAATATCACTTTTTCACCCATTCTCTTTCTTTTAAAGGTGTAGGTTTTAGAGGAATTTTTAATGTAGTTTTAACCTATACTCAAGCATTGTTGAAAGTCTACACTCATACTCAACTCAATTCCAAAAATGTTGGGACAGTGTGTGAAATGTAGATAAAAGCATTTATAAATGTACTCTGACCTGTATTTGAATGAAAATAGTACAAGAGCAAGATATGCCAGCAGTTTGTTCCAAAAAAGTTGGGACATTTAAGACTAGGAATATTGTAAAATGTTCAAGAAACATCTTAAGCAGGTGATACAATCATGCTTGGGTAGAAATAGAGTATCCAGGAAAGGCCTAGTCCTATATGAGCAAGAATAGGCTGAGGCTTGTCACTTTGCCAAAAATGCATCAGCAAAAAACCCAACAATTTAAAAACACCAATCTTTAGTCAGCAATTGTACGAGATGTAGGTATTTTTATCCTCTGTGGTGCATAATATCATCAACAGATTCAGGGAACCCAGAGAAATCTCTGTGCATTAAGGGCAAGGCCAAAAACCACAATTGAATGGCCATGACTGTCGCTCCTCTAGATGGCACTGCATTCAAAACAGACATGCTTCTATGGATATTACCACATGAGTTCAGGAATACTTTGATAAACCGTTGTCAATAAACACCACCTGTCGTTGCATTTGTCAGGAAGAACTCCATCATCATGCATAACAGTGATGTATAACATTTGATGATGTCTTACATACTAGCTTCAAAACTCTACACTAGTGTCTTCTTTTTATCAGGTGCAATAACTGAGGTAAAGTTCAGTGAATGATAAGAGACAGTGAAAAAAGCCTTTCTTGTTAAAAACATGCCCTTGAGGGCTCTAGGATTAAAAGTTTGGGAATTGTGTGCAATGTGCAGATTATGATTATGTTATCATTGTAATTGTTTTTTTTTGTTTTGTTTTGTTTTTTAATGAGCTATTTTGCTTATCACTGGCACCATTCAGATTACAAGCATAATGCAGCTCAATAAAAAAAGACACATTTTAGCTCACATCTGAATATCTTCTAAGACAGCTGTAAACAAAGCTGTCCACTCCGATTGGTCCTCCCACTCCTTTGAGCATTAAAATAAGAAATACGACACCTTTTGGCCTTGTGGCCCTCGCAAATGAGGACTGCAGAACCACAAATGTGTCACTTGGGACACATGATTGTAAGCCCATCATAGCAGCTGTTCCGAGTTTAACTAACACGATTGTTTAAAATGCAAACTGTACCACAATAATGCAACACAATAATACAGCCAAATTTCGGTTGACGGTACAATCCCACTACATAGTTAACAGCAAAAAATATCCCAAAAATTTGTTTGTAGCCATTTATCCATGAGGAATGAATTTCGTAAGATCAAAAACAGAAAAGTTGGGGCTCCCGAGTGGCGCAACCGTCTAAGCGTTGGCCCTATCATCAGGAGATCACGAGTTTGATCCCTGGTGATGCTACAGCCATCCGTAGCCGGGAGTCCAAGAGAGCACAATTGGCCTCGCTCTCCTTGGGTGAGTAGGATGGCCCCTCCCTCTCCCCATCACCCAACGCGATGCTAGTCAGCGCAGGCGTCTGTTAGCTGACATAACAGATCTGGCAGTTGGTGCTTTCCTCCGAGCGCGTCCAGCTGTCCAGTGACGTTGCGTGAGCGGCAAGTTCGAAAAGATGCAGTGGCTGGCTTCACACATCTCGGAGGAAGCCTCTGTTAGCCTTCACCCTCCTAGCGTTGATAGTATCGTGTGATTGGGGGAGTCCTAACTAGCGGGTGGAATTGGAAACGACTAAATTGGGGAGAAAATCGGGTAAAAATCCAAAAAAAATTTAATAATAAAAAAAAAAAAAACAGAAAAGTTTTACATTTGCTTGCACTGACAATATAAACATAACTAGCTAACAAATATAATAATACATATAAAAATACAACATAACCTCAATGGCACACTTGGGAGCCATGGTCAATATATTGAAAACCACTGAAATAATGGACTATCAGCTGTTAAGTCCTATGTATAGTTGCATTACAAAAAGATGTTTGCTAGCTTGGCAGTTTGGTGAAATGTGTAATTCTTTGTGCACCTTCAGCTCGTTATTCACCAGGTTTTATCTTTTATCAATAATACCGTCTCCAGTTAGCCATGTAAGTAAACAAGTTCTCCGATACCTGTTACTCGTCTCACAAAACCTAAATAATACAACAGGGTACAGTTGTGTCTGAGTGTTTTCACAGCTAGCCTGTTTGGTGCAGATCAATCAAACGGCTTCATAATTTTGGTTCATTTTGACAGCTGTGAAACCTGTACTGTCATGAGCACCAAAACAACTGGACCATGGTCTGCCATAAACCATGGCTCTCAGACTCCTTCCAAGTGAAACAAAGGAATTCAACATTAAATGTTCGTCTAGCAGCAGTGCTGTACCATCTGTGTTTCAACATTTGGCTCTTTACTGATGCTTGTTTCATCCTTGAAGCACAAGCTATGGCTAAAGATGGCTGTCAAGCAATAAGTGATGCATTTGAGTTTGACATGTTGACTGCCAAATGTACACTTTTCCCCAATTTTCTCCCCAGTTTAGCTGTGTACCATTCCACCTGCGAGCTAGGTTATCTCCAATCACACAATACTACTAGTGCTCGGACAGCAAGAGCCAGTACATGAATCATTTAAAGCCAGTCACAGCATCTTTATAAATTGCCAGTAATATCAACAACATTGAACAACACAATGCACTTGGAGGAGAGCTCTAACTGCCAATTCTGTTATGACAGCTAACAGACACCTACACTAACACCACATTGAGAATCTTGTGGCAGAGAGGGGGAGCCATCCTACCCACCAAAGAGAAAGTGAGCCAGTTGTGCTCTGTTGGACTCCACAGATGGCTGAAACTTGCAATCTCCTGATGATAGGGCCAACATTCAGACTATTGTGCCACTTGGGAGCAGAATATACTTTTAATAGGCGGGTCTAGGCATCAGAGACCTGGTTAGATTCAAATTGACACATAATTGGAAGTTAAAAAAAAAAAAGGGTTTATTTATCTTAAGTAACAGAGCGCTTATATTCCTGAGTGTAATTTATTGCAGTTCATGTAGCTGTACCAACCGAGCCAAATGAAAAACATGCATTGCTACAAAAGCCAAACTCTGGTGGGACCTTAGCAAACAATCTAGGTGTGAAAATAACCTCTGCTCTCCCTGCTCGTACCCAGTTATGCATTTTAGACCAAAGTTTGCCGCCTCCCCCTGGGGGAACAGTCTCTGGCTTAACGTACCTCTGTGGGAGGAACGTCTGAGCTTGTGGCTACTGAAAGAATATCTCCAAATGCTATAAGACTACAGTTTGCTGCGGTGCTCAGAGTACAAAATGGTCCATTCAAAAACTCAATAACATTAGTAACTGTTCCGACATTAGATTTTTGCCAAAAAGCCAATAGCGTTTTACAAAGTAGTGACTGAGAAATCAGGGATCTGTCAAGATGACATGACAAGATACTGCATCCAAGCTGACATTCATTTTTAAAAAAAAAAAGGACACATGGAAAGTCAGAAACTTTAGCTTTTTGAGCTAATGATAAAAGTTCCTTCTTCAATCTCTCAATCAGCAAAAGCCTCTGGCTATAGCCACCAGAATACGGCATTTAATTGAAAGCAATTCAAACCCCACTGTGAAAAGCAAAACTAAGACACTGTGAAGGTCAAATCCACAGAACGGCCAGCCTTGGCTCATCTGTTTTTGTCTTTTTTCAGTCTGTGTTCTACATGGGGTGAATTATTGAGTCATTCACCTTTTACATTTATTCAGTTTTAGCACTTTCATGTCTTTTCTTGCCTTTTTCACATTGTACACAAAGCGGCCTGACAAACACTACATGGCTATGTTCAGACAGTAAGATGAAATGCTCAGATAAGGTTTATGATTCCTAAACTCATTTGATACGTCTGTCAAGACACTATAAACATGATGCTTGGTACAAATGACAGGTCAGCATGTGAATGCGAATGTGATTCAGAATTAAATTATATTGGGTGTGATTTTTTTATTCAGATTTTGGAAAAATGAAAAAGATCTGATTTTGCTGCCTGAAGTCTAGCCCATGGAGATTACCTCAAAATCAGAATAGAGTACATAAATAGATAATTAAATAGTGGTCAATTTTTTCATTTTATTGGTGGCACATGTGATTTGACTCATGACTTCCGATTTCCCCTTAACTTACTCACGAATCATGATAATGTATGAAATGTCAGCCTGAGGAAAGATTAAAATAGGACCACTAACCTTGCAGTAAGTGAATAAAATATTTTGTTTCCAACCTTATTTGAGTGACTTTCCTACCTCTGTGACTGTTGCCATAGTCATGCGCAGTTGTTACTGCAATGCCAATTTCTGAAAATTTGCAAATAAGCCTTTAATTACAAAAAACCTTCTCATGGACTGAGCAAAGCACCACATGCAGTAAATGTGATGTTTGAAGGAAAGAGGCAAAACAACTTCAATGGTTGGCTAGTGTGTTTGGTCCCACTTTATATTAAGTGTCTCTAATAGCTATGTAGTTACATGTAAACAACATCTCAACAACAATGTAACTACTAATGATTTAGTCAGTGTTACAGATGGATTAACGAAGTACAACTTATGTAATTACACATGTGTATCATCTTCAGTTTTGCCTTATGTAATTACATAAGTGTATCTTAATAGTTGTAACAGCCTATTCTCTCTCATGTAATTACACAAGGATAATAACAAATGTAATTATGTTTGTCATCAGACTGGAACAGCAGTTTTTTCATTTTCTTAGTTTTTCAGCAGTAAAAGGAAGAATGTAATATTTTACATTAAGACATTACTTACACGGTATCCGCCAGCTTTCCTAATATTTAGCTAGCATTTATGTTGCTAGTGCTGTGACATTGTAACCAGTTTCAACATTAAATCATTCTGTATGTATATGTGACAGTACAGCAGATGTTCCCTTATCTTAAAATGTAACTTTTATGACATTTATTAAATGCGTTGCATTACCTCCAAGGCAATGTCTATATTACCACTCCATTATTGCACAGAACCTGTATAAAAACTACACAGGAACAGTCCACATTACACATTGTTACACAGTGTTACACATTAACATGACTAACATGACTAAGTGTAACTTTATCTGCTGTTTCAATTGTTTTGCCTCTTTTGTGACTCTTGTTTTGTTGTTATCCATCAAACTTACTCGCACCTCAAAGATTCCAAATCTGACTTGGACTCACATCTCAGAGATGTGACTCGGACATGCGCCTCAGAGAGTCAAGAATTGACTGGGACTTGTACCACAGGAGCTTGAGATTTGATTTGGATTTGCACCTCAAAGACTCGAGATTTGAGTCGAACTCGCACCTCAGAGACTCAAGACTTGACTCGCACCTTAGAGACTCAAGATTTAACTTGGACTCACACATTCAGAAACTTGAGACTTAACTCAGACTTGCACATCAAAGACTTGAGACTCAGCTCGCACCTCAGAAACTCGAGTCTTGACTTGCACCTCAGAGACTTGAGACTCAACTCAGACTCGCACACCAGAGACTTAAGACTCAACTCAGACCTGCATGAACAGACTTGTGAACATCTCTGGTTGCATATCTAATCTAATCAGTTCAAGGACTTTAAGAAGTCTATGACTACACTGTAAGCCAGGATAAGTTGAATTTACTTAAAAATTTTGAGGAAACTGGTTGCCTTAAAAAAATTAAGTAATGTGTAATGAAAACTTGAGTTAGAATAACTATAATTTTTGTGTTAGGCTAACTTAAACAAATGTTTGTGCAACTCGTGAACTCTAATTATTTTAATTTATTAAATTTATATTTAACGTTTTGAAATTGCAATTTAACTACATGTTCCATTAGGCAATTGGGATTTTTTTTCTGATTAAGTAATACTGACCACCGAAGAGTTAACCTTTATTGTGAACATGGTCACTGACCAACACAAACCCCCACTCATCAGCAAAGGGAACGATAACCTCCACTCTTAGCCAACAACACACTGTCAGGCAGCCGAGTAAAGCATATATAAAACACATACGCCTGAGGAAAGGCAGCCTGGGTGAAATGAAAGCACACTGACAGTGAGTAAAACAAATGGAAAGAAACACTCAATATGCAAATAGATGGAGTCAGGAGCCAATGGGAAAGAAATATACGTTTAATCTAACAAGATCGTGTTAACAAAACAAACATGTAACTGTATTTTACAGCTACTTAGCTTCACTCAGTTTCACACATTTGTTCAGCAACTTCAGTGAGAAAGAAACAATTAAAACCAACAGAAATGTCATAATTTTTTGAATGTAGGGTTTCAAAGTTGCCATAGCAACAGACTAAACTAAATAGCAATGAGTTAATTCAACTCAAAAATGCTATTTGAGTGTACAAAATCATCCAAAACGGTCTCTTAACTTAAAATTGTTGAGTAATATGTGGGATATACTGAGTTTTATGTACAACAGACTTAATTTATTTGAGTTAAAACAAAATGCAGGATTACAGCGTATTTCAGACAACAACATAGTTAGAAGTAAAATAAAGCAATAAGCCACAAGAGGTTCACTTCATATCGTAAGTACTTTAAGTGTTTAATTCAAGCCTGTGATATTAATGACGGAGTTGTTTGGGCTGTTATCTGTTATCTTTTAATCTGTTAGCTAGCTGACCAGCCTAGTTCTAGTTAAGAAAATGAGTTGTGAGCCCCTCAGTTTAAACAAAAAACAGGTTCTTACTTCATCAGTAAACTTGGTGGTCCATGCGAGCAGCATTAGATTCAAGTTTATTCCATTAACAGCACAAGAATTTTTCCTGACGACGTGCAGAGTTCAGTTGTTGTGAGGTGATCATAGGTGTGTGTATATTGTGAATTTTACAACGGCTTCAAACACAGCTCAGCCAATCAGATTTTAGGACTGGAAGTATCCATTTTCTAATTCCAAATAAACAGCTTCTAGAATGTCTTGGCTCTAAACGGCTGTTACACATTAACATGAATAAGGCAATTTAATCAGTAAATAGAAAACCTTCAGTACACAATGACATCGCAGATAAACTGCTGCTAGGTTTGTGATTCCGACCTTCTGGAAAGCAATTATTTAAGTCTGCACACTCCATTTGGCAGTACTCCTAAATATAATGACACTTGGCTTCACTCAGAATAAAAATGACAAATAAAAAGCCCACCTAAGGGGTTCTGGCTCTGCGCCGAAGATATTTGAAAAAGATAAAGAAATTGTTGTGATTTAATTACAGATATGCTGCTCTTTATTTGTAAATTCAGCATGCACTTCTCGTTCACAGATTTTTAATGATTTCAAAGATCATTCAAAAAAAGTGAATGAATGTACAACAGCTGAGGTAATTCTGCAGAAAATATTCATTAATAGCTAATATTAGGCCCATATGGGTATAAGCTGAAAAGCTTCAGACTCAAATGTGGCACCATCATTCCATGTATTCATTCATTTTCTATTGTACAGAAAGAAGGCATATATATTAAAACACATTTTGTGCAACAACAAGTCTGCTGAAATCCCTGAACCTTATTGAAAACACTCATCATTTTTAAATGGAATTAAGTTGAAATCGAATAAGCATTTATGCACTAGTCTATGCTTCCTTTCTCACACTCACAGATTTATTTATAGGTTTGAATACCAACTGAAGCAGCGCCCAGAAGAGATGTGTAGACGTGATCATGTTGTAGAAAGACTTTTCATCACCACAGCAACCAACTAGACAGTCTGTAAAATCTCTGAACATATCTAATAAACAGCTTTTGTGAGTTTCACTTGCCTGACCTTGCTTATGTGACCTCAGACGTATGTTAGTGGCTTTCATTTTGTCTATTATCTATTTCATTCTATGCTGTAGGATAGGGTTGGGATTTTGACAGCATCCGAGCATTGACACAGAGCTCTAAGCATTGACTGGAAATGCTATATGGAGTGGACATTCTTCATGGTCATTCTCTACATGCTTCACAAAGTTATGCCATGGTCTGCCAAAGGGTCTTTTCTTAAACAGTAACTAGGTAGTTACAGTGCTTTTACAGTGATTTTAGTCCTGCCTGAATGGGCTGTATCAGTTATTTTTACAGACTGCAAGCTCTCGCCCCTGTAAAAATTCTTTTACCTTCTATAAAACAAAGCATAGAAGTAACTTATAATTAATTAATCTCATGGTACAAATGCTATCATATTCTGTGGAATAGGAGTTTGAGTATGTGGGGACCCAAAGAAGTGTTTACTTTTGTTCTCTGGGGCTAAATTCAAGCTGATACTGGTACTGTCCTATTTCAAGTTTACAACTCAGAACATTAAACTGTAAAAATTACAGGGCAAAAAGTTTGATTTTATGCAGCAATGTTGACTATTGGCTGTAAATTCTGTAAAGGTAATGTTAATGCTAAGGACACAATGCATTTACTTAAGACAGCAAGACAGACGGTTACAATAAACAGGTTAGTGGCTAAATTAATTTTACATGTGTTCTACTCTTTACTGGAGTGAAAGCAATGTGTAAACCATAACTCTCATATCTCATTCATGTTGAGATATCTTATCCCAACACCAGCTGACCCTGTGTGAGTAAGTACCTGCCCCTTAATTACACAATCAACCAAATATAGTTGATGATTTGGATAGAATAGAAACATCACTTAAATAGAAATTTCCAGTAACGTATGTTGGGCTAAAAGGATTCAACAAGCAAAAGAATGATCTAAAGATATTCCAGAAGTTATAAGAAAGAAAGCTACTGAAGCCTTTTAGGCTGGATAGGGTTACAAATAATTTTTCAAAAGATTTTGCAGTGCATGTAAAGGATTCTTGGCGACTGAAGGTCTATAAGAATAAATCAGCTGAGAAACATAGGACAAATTGCTCAGCTGCATTCAAAGGACACTACAAAATTGTACAGCCTTTAGTGATGTAATGGCAAAGAAATGCAGCTTCCTCAGATGAAATCAACGGGGGGCGGGGGTTGGGGGGTGTGATGGGGTGGTGGTAAGGGGGTTTGAAATCCATATGCAGTGATGGTTTGTGTCTGGAGCAAGATCCATATAGGAAACTCCATAGGGGAGCCAGCAAAATATAAACCAGTGTTTATGTCAGGAAGGTCTTCATAAGCTGCATGTGTTGGTGCAGAGAACAGCTAAACCACTGCTGTGAATTGCAGTGCTGTGGGTCACTAGGAGCATGATTAAAAAAAAAGTTAGATTATGACTGAACTCTTTAGGGCAGTTGATCACAAGGAACAATGTTGGCATTTCAGTGATTCCACAATGTATTTTGTAATCATTGTTCAGTAACTGTTGATGTACCTGATAGACCACTTAGTGTCATACCTACAAGCTGTGAGTTTTCCATCAACCTATTTTTTGTGAATTTTGAAAATGCCTATAAAAAGACTGGGTGGAAAAGCCAGAATTTAAAAAAAAAATCCTAAAAGTTTTTAAAACTTAAGCATGTATGAGGTGGAAAGGTTTGTGAAATATGGAGATGGAAACAAAATTTTTAAATATTTTTTGAATCACGCCTGATAGGCAAAAAACATAATTGGCTAAATTTAACTCACAGCTGTAATAGTCCATCTTTTTCATTGTGAGGCGATATTTCTATATGACAAAAAGCAAACCCACGTACATGTTCGCTGAATGGATTATCCCTGAAAACATCCCAAAAAGGTCAGCTTGTAATTTTAAGGCAAGTGATTTTCAACACTGCTTTCTTGAATTAGCTTTTAACTTGCCCAGGCGATCAGGCAATCGTTAATATTAAAGCATGAATTAGTCTGATATGTTAGGCCTTCAGGAGCTGGACCACTGGGAGTTTTTACCTAGCAGTGTTTACCTACACTCTTAAAATAGAAGGATAAGAAAGCGTTCTTCTATTGTTACATCAATCTGAAGAACGCTTTCTTGATGAAAAGAACACTTTAACCATGCAGAAGGTTCTTTATGTGTACATGGTATCTTTTTTAAGAGTGTAGATACCACAGCCAAAACAAACAAACAAACACAGTCTTGATTGGACTAATTTGCATTGGGCAATTTCACCCTTTTGTTTCCAACCAAAACTTAAAAACGAAATAATATATGGCCTATAAATCACTCAAAAACGGTTACAGCTTACTGTGTTAAGTTAGCTTATATGCTACTTTTTATTAAAGCTTACTATTGTTAATAGACTGGACTGTATTAAATATTCCTTTAGATTTTGATGGCATGTCAATTAGATTGGGCAAAGTTAATGTTTTGCAGGAAAAGCTGTTTAGTGTGTGGATTGCTGCAGTGCGGCTTTATAATGAGGCTGAAGCTGGTTTCCTATTCACCAGCTTTCCTTTAGGTATTTTCCATTCCACTTTAAATGATGCAGCAGTTACACATGAACCTCATAGTAAAGGCATAGCTGCCCCATCCACAAACCTCTAATGACACCCCTGGTGATATGTATTATGCATTATAAAGATGTCTTCAAGTGTCAAGTTATAATGTTTTCACCAACCCTTAACATTAAGGGTCCTTTTTGGAGATTTGGAGACATTTGGAGATCGGAGCAAAGCCTTGGTGTGGTTGAATTGCATGAATACAAAAGCAGAAGAAGCAAGTACATTTCCATTTCCACAGATGAAGATGCTGAAGATATATGTATCTGTAATTCCATCTGTCACCTCAGCCTCGCAAGTTCGAGCACATCTGTTATAATCTAACTTGTTCTCTCTCATTAATGCAATACACTGATAGAATGTAACCACAGACAAAGACAAGTTCATATTAAGGTGCGTCTGGCAAACAGCATTATTCAAATATAAAAGTGCCTGGCTTATGCAGATGGAATGCTTGATTACTGATTTCGCTGAGGGTGCTTTTACAAATTAAATGCAGTTCTCCGGAGCAGTTATGATAATTCTACACAGTGCAAAAATGCACCTTCCAAATGCTAGCCTCACAGTTTACTTGTTTACAATTAGCAAATTCTATGGGCTCCAAGCTTTTGTGTTCCAGCTGCCTTGTGTGCTGAAACTATGTGTTCAGCAGGCACCAGGATTCTGTTTTCTATGCCAGGATTTGATTTTATTTCAACAGATGCTTTATGGAGCAGATTATGGTTAAATGTTCATGGAAAAGATCACAGTGGCCTTACGCAAAGCGGCTCTTAGGCAGTCCATTCTCAGATGTTGTGTTGCATAGACTGAAACTGACAAGAGCCAGATTTCCCAAAATTTGCCTTGCTTTGCTTTTGCCTTCTGGCAGTAGCAAAGCACTGTGGACATGGTCCTAGTGCTCTGAAATTGCTTGTAATTTGAATTTCTGTTGCATCCAGAAAAAAGCAGCCTTTTTTTTGCGTACAAACATTGCTATAAGCTATTACCATGGCGCTCATGATCAATATTTCCCAGCTCCTTTTTTCCTTGTGACTATTATTTTTGCAGCATAAATTCACTGTGTGGCACATTAAGGGCATGAGCTGTAGCACAGGAGTGAAGTTTTCACTGGAACTGTCTGCTTTTTCTGCTATTTCTGTTTGTTATAATGTTATAATTGTTATAATTGCAGCATATGATAATATAATCACAATGTGATGTGTGATACAGCTACAGTATTAATGAAATGCATATGCTATGTCAAGTTAACAATGATACACACACACACACACACACACACACACACACACAAATACATTTTCTAAGCCGCTTATCCTCCTGGGTCACGGGGCGAGCTGGAGCGTATCCCAGGAGTCAGTGGGCGGAAGGCAGGAAACACCCTGGGCAGGTCGCCAGTCCATCTCAGGGCAGACAGACAGACATATACAATCACACACGCAATCACAACTAGGGGCAATTTAGCATGTCCAGTTGGCCTGACTGCATATCTTTGGACTGTGAAAGGGAACCAGAGCGCCCGGGGAAAAAGCTCATTTTTATCTTGTAAATGTGTGTTTCCTGTCAGACAGATACAATCTGCTGCACAGATAAGCATAAAAGTGTTATTAACACACATTGAATAAACAAACATTACTCAGTGCTGCCCTCTAAAGGTGTTATTAACACACATCAAATAAACAAACATTACTCAGTGCTGCCCTCTAAAGGTGTTATTAACACACATCAAATAAACAAACATTACTCAGTGCTGCCCTCTAAAGGTGTTATTAACATACATCAAATAAACAAACATTACTCAGTGCTGCCCTCTAAAGGTGTTATTAACACACATTGAATAAACAAACATTATTCAAATTAAACATTATTCCGTGTTATAGCATCAGTCAGAAGAAGAACCATGACATATCCCAAATGTTCTGCTTTAATTTATTTACATGTATTTCCTTTAAAGTGACTGATGAACACACACTCAATTCACATTGTCTGTTGTGATGTAAACATATGATTGTGAAAGCTAAGAACTGTAATCAGTTGTGACAGGCCTATTTGGGATAAATTTATCTGGGTAATGTTTTTACCTCTTATTTATTTTTCAACTACCTCAATATTTATCACAAATAATTAAAACGAAAACGAGTCCCTCCCAGTATAGTTCAGCTCTGATGACATGTTTGGCAGCTGACTGCAATATTCTCTGACTGCTGTGTGGTTCTGCTTTGTGTTTGCTTATGCAGAAGCAGATATGCATTTCAGCTTGAAGCAGATCAAAGCCACTGCTGGGTTTCATCCCCGGGCAATCCCATTTACTACACCGCTACTTTGCAAGTGTTGCTGATTGTAATCTACAAACTCTTGACTTTGGAATTTTCATTTTGCATAAAATACAGCCCCTACCGACAGCTGTGTGCGTTATTAGACAGCAAGGCACCTTATTAAAGTAGATTTGGGAACATACTGGATAGGTTGAGTTTGGCATAGCAAAACAATAGTGAACATGCATGTTAATAATGTAATCAGAGTCAGCACTTATTTATTTCATGTATTATTAAATCTGATCGATGAACCAAACATTTTCTGACATAAAATATACAAATCAAGCATTGAACTATAAAATAAATATTGTTCTGTCATTTACCTTTTTAGCATCATTTAGTATTTTGTACTTTCCCTTATCTTTGTCTTTTGTTGATGCCAGCCATCCAGTCCCCACTTACTGTTTTTCTTTTTTTTTTCTCCTCTCCCTCTTTCTGTCATGCTGATAAACTGGGCGAGGCCATCAGACGGCATCCTGGGAATATGTTGGCGTTCGGAACCACTCATTTCTCCCAGTTGCCAGAAACAGCCTGTCCGCCAATGAGACAAGCCTGGCATTAGCGGCAGAATAACTGGTGGCTCTGTTTTGCACTGTCAGTTGTGAAGCCATTACTGTTCAACCATTTCAAAATGACTCTATCTCCAGTTGCTAAGACGCTCCAGCGCCAGTACAAACTGATTTGTACTGCAATTAGTGGAGCTTTAAGGCCTGAGTAATTGACTGTTAACGTGTGCACTTGTCAGGGGAGCCTATCTGCTAGGCTACAGGAGGCTACAGGATAACAGCAACAGAGGGAAAGTGAAGCACAGCTGGTGGAACATTTAGAGACTGAAGGCAGCACAACACCTCAAGTGTTCATCCGGACTGCATGAGATGGGGGGAAGGGAGGCAGAGAGGGGAGTAAAAGAGAGAGAGATACTGCATGTACAGTTCTCGAATGGACAAAATGCACCAGTGAAACAGTAGCGACAATTCTGTGAAAGGCATTAATATTTGTTAAATCAACATTTGCAAAAAACTATTTAAGAAGGAATAAGATAAAAAATTAAATGGTATGAAAAAAAATAATAAAGCAAGATATTTATATATGTTTCTATGTAGTTTATGCAGTTACTATATACTGGTTGTTTTTGTTGTTGTTTACAGGCTCTCTATAATTGGTTTATATATTTTAAGTCTTTTTTATGATACATACTTGTGTTTGCCAGAGAGGGCCTATTCTTATGCTATCATAGCATTGTTATCTGAATTTTCACAGTAAATGTACACACACACACACACACACAGCATTGCCTCTGTGCAAAAGAACTGCGCATTTTCATCCTCTTCATTTCTTACTTTTATTTATTATGTATGCTTCATTGAGACAAATAAGGTGGCAAGCTAGTGATAAAATGAAAACTTGTGGAAGCTTTTATCTTGAATGTCACAATCATGACAGTCAACATGCTACAAACTAATGCTAGCTAAGTAAATTAAGGTCAGCATTTCTCACAGGCCACCTGCTCAGTCCTATAGAAATAGGATGCATTTGTTAAGGTAAACTGGATGTCTACACATTTTTCTGTGACATATTCAGTGACTGTGTGTATACATAATGTGGCTGATGTTTGTTTTTTATCTGCCAGCTTCTTTTTCAAACCCATAACTGCTGCACCATTTAATGTGGATGGAGAAAATGTAGCTCCATATATAAGTATGTGTTTATTATTTAAGAACTTTGGCAGGTTTGGTGCGCATTTTTATTAGTTTTTGTAAAATCTTACGTAGTGGAATTTTCCAAATTTGAAGTGTGCAGGTTATACGGATCCGGTCCACCAATCAGGCTAATCTTATCCTCATAGCGTTTTCTGGAGACGCTTTCAAAGTGTCCACATATCTTTTTATATTTTATATGGTCAGTCTAATCTGTTTTGTTTGGCCTTTATCCACATGCAAGGTTGTAGCTACAGCAACGGTGAGGAGACAAGCTCTATCAGAGCACAGTCAGAATTACAGCTGTCCTACCTATATGGTGGAGGGGCATTCTTAATGATCATAATCAAATACTATGAAATCTATTCTATTCAATTATATTCTAAACTTGCCAGTTTTATTTTCCACATTAGCTTATTGACCTGTTTAATCCATTTGTCCTGGTATTGCTTTGTGACTGCTGGGAAATGTGTGTGAGTGTGTGTGTGTGTGTGTGCGTGTGTGTGTGTGTGTGTGTGTGTGTGTGTGTGTGTGTGTGTGTGTTTATTTTAATTTGGGTTTTGTAACACAGGTTATACACGATATTTACAGACTCATGCAGTGTGATATTCAAATGAGCCTGTCGAATTTGAATGTGTATGAGTGAAGCTATTTGTGTACTCGCTCTCCAGAAGATGAAAGGCTGCATTTTTAACACTCTTAACCATATTGTGAAAGGTAAACAAGTGGCATTTTCAGCATTCTCACCAACCCGTCAACTTTATCTGCCTTGTACTGGATTTATTTCTGACATAATCTCCTTTCTTAGAGAAGCAAGAGCAAATTCAAACCATGAATGTTGAGAGTAATAGTGAGCTGGACTGTGGTTCAGCATAATCCTTTGGAGGAGGTGAAATAAAAAAACAGGAAGAATAAATACAGAGACAAATAAAAGTAAGCATCACCCCACAGGGGAAGAGCCTGGCTGTTTTCATTAGAGGCTGGTTCTAAAATTCTTATACCAAACACAGTGCAGACAGAGCACCCAAGTATAGCACAGAAAAGACAGCAAATGCTATGCGTGTGGATTGAATGTGTTTGCTATTTTCGCAAAACTGACTGAGATCACAACTTGATCGATAAGATTTGATTAGGAAACGTTTTTCCTGTTGTCAGCATGTTCTGATGTCAGCAAATTCTTGATATTTATTTGTTTGATTCCTCTTATTCTCAGCATGTGTTTACTTGTTTATTGATATACCCCCAGTAGCTCCATAGGATATTAATCAGATAAGCATGTTGACTTATTGCAAGCTTAAGAAATTTCTTTTTAATTTGACCCTGCATGTTAGCATTCCATTTCGCTCTAAGAAGGCCTGCGAGTTTGTGTATACCATCAGACTGGATTTGAAAGATTCACTTTATATTTGATGCAGACCACTTTCGTCTCTAGAGGACCCATTAAAACTGCACATCTTGGAACCCCGGCCTTGTCTTTTTTAATTGGTCCACCATTGACTTCCACAGACATGCCAGAAAAAGTGTAAAATATTTACCATTGAGATGTTTTAGTATAGTTTTTTATTTCCTGTACAGGGTAAACAAGACCATCTTGGTAAATCTCAGCTCTATAATTACTGGCATTCTTTGTAGAGATGAATAAAAAGGGTAATGAAAATGTCATTGTTGTTAATTAGGTTAATGTCACTGTGAAAATATAAGAAAAAACACTTAGTAAGAAAAAAAAATATATATATATATAATTTATATATAATTTTATATATATATATATATATATATATATATATATATATATATATATATATATATATATATATATATATGTAAGGCATAACCCCTTAAACTGCGGGTTTATCATTCACTTATCAGGGTCTGTAGTGTTTTGTGGATGTTTCCTCCAAAGCTCTTGGGAATCTTGTTTGGATTATTATTGGGTGCCAATAATTGTGACGTGTTTTTGTTTAAAAAAAAAAAAAAAATCTTTGCTTTCTTAGACTGAATTTACTTCAGTTGAAGATAAGACCTTTTTCATATTTTCAGTATAAGACTTAATTGGAAATCATTTTTGATCCATTATCTTTTTAACCCATCTTTAATAACTATGTTGACTGTATGCTGCTATGAATTGTCAGTGATGAAGGTAAATTAAGTTCACCCTTGACCACTTATTAGGCCTCACCAATTCAACAATATCTTCCTAAGTTTTTTCTTAAGTGTAGATATGAATTATACTTAAGTTTAGATTCTGTTCTTACCTAAGAACTAATCCCAAATAAGAAAACATTGATGAATGTCAGAATCTTTGTGAAAAAAGCATACGTGGGTTTTAAAAAAGACATTTCTTCTTAAAAATGGTTGGTGAATGAGGCCCAGTGTTAGATGCGATATGCTACTGTGTCAGTACTTCGAGAGAGGTCATTACCATTCTTCTTGTTGGTTAAACAGCACTGTTGTTTATCAAGCCATGAAGCCGCACTCACACCCTGGAGCTCGCTAAAGCCACAATTAAAGTGGCACCATGTTTTTATGTTTAAATCCAATTTATTCTTTATTGGAACACCTTTATTGATTCTCTCTCCCATTTTCTCCCAATTTAGATGTAGCCAATTTGCAATGTAACAATAAATCTCTTCCCTACTGCTTGACCGTCCTGAAAATTTGGAAGGACAACGGCCAGGACACGGACTGTGAGTATACCACTGCTTCTGTTCTAGACTATTAGTCAAAAAATATTTTGGAGATTTGAGGAGAAAACTAGTAAACTCAGTTCTACCAAGTTGACCTGCAGATGCTCAACAGGCTACCGCATTTTCTATCAGTGGAATAGAGATCTTTGTCCATTTACTTTTTTTGTTAATTTCTGAATGCTATAGACATTCTTTTCACATTTTTATTGACTGACAATTGTTTTACAAACACACACAAATTCTTCCATAGCACCTGTTGAGAGGTTGGACAAGCTTTACAGAAGGCTTTTTTTTTTTTAATGATGCATATGTGGGAATTCAGGCTAGATTACAGGATTGAATCAGGTTAGAGCTGGTCTGAACAGCAGAAAGACTCCAGAGAAAAAAAAAAAACTTTAATCTCAATAGGATTTAACAATTTGATGGATGACAATTATTGTAAATTAAATTCTTTGGTGCAGACCCTGTCGTCGGCCCAGGTCTTGAAATATCTGGACCCTCGCAGATCCTGCTGTATAGGGATGGCAGGGGTGGAGTCTATCCCCCTGGGCAACCAGGCAGGGAATAAACTGGTGGCAGCAGGAAGGATGGAAGAGAATGATGAAACATCTGCATTTTAAAGCAGCACACGTGTCATTTTACAGACAGGTAGAGGCCGGTGACTGGTTGGAGTATTGAGTGGCATTGGAGTCTCTCTAGTTAAGCCTTAATTTTACAGACTCCAAATACAATTTCCAAAAGAGTTACTAAATATTAGTTCTCAGAAACCTCCAAAAACAATCATATTGAACTGAGTTTTCATTCTTTGACAGAACAAATATGCTCCATTTTAATCAGCATTTCCGTCCACACTGGCTTCACTAGATGCACATTTAACATTCATCAAAACATGATCACTGCAAGCTTCTGTATGTGTTGAGTCCACTTTGCTTCACTTGTGCATGTGCAAGAATTGTGATGTAGTTTTGTTAAAACAACGGAAAATCCAGAGAGATCCAGTCCAGTCATACACACCCACTTTCTTTAGCAATGTAAACTATAGTGAAAATGATAATTTACTAAAATGCAGCGGTCTTGGTGGCCTTGCAGAGCAGATCCTGTGTGAGGACTTGTGGGATTTTGGATTTTCGGGGGCTTTGGGTTTTGGACTTTGTGGACTTTGAACTTTTGATGGACACTGGTTACATATTGTGTATATAGGGGTCGTATATGTGCATGTGTCTGTCCCAGTATTGTAAATCGCTGATTTTTTTGATTCAATATAACTTCAAAAGGATTGTTTTTGTCTTTCCTGTTTGGGCTTATTTGCAAAATCTTCTACTCTTATACTTGGAGTGTATTGTCCTCGGACTTCAGTAACTATTTTCTTGGTTGAGACTGACAAGGGTATTGTTACACCTGTGCTGTCTGCTCTTCTCTGATACAGTGGTAAAAACTAAACAAATCTGCTGTTTGTGCTGTCAAATTTAAACATTCTGTAAACTATTTATTTGGAGAAGAATGAGGAGAAAAAAATCTAATATTTCCACCTGAAGTGGCTGTGTGATGGAGCTAGTGTAGATTGGATGCACGGCTGCTTTTGCTTCACTTACACTAAGCTTGTGGTGCTCCGATAAGTATCAACGTATTTACATACGTGAGATGATTCATCAAACTTGTGCTTCCATGATTCTACCAACCTCCCGCAGATTTTGCATTGAACATTTTTTTTTTATTGTAGTTTGGGCTACCAATACCAACATAATGCATGAAATCAAATTACTCTTCAAATCAAGTATTCAGATTATTTGGACCAGCCAGGCCTGGATCATCAAGTTATTAGCCCCTGGAATCAAATGTTTGGTGGGCCCCTACATGGCTACCTTTTTTGGAGTGGTCAGGAATTTTTTTCTGATATCACAGCAGGCTATGAGGGTTATGCAGCATCACAAGGGTAGCTTATTAACTGCAGTGTTAAGCATGCCACTGCTGTATACTGTATTTTTTTCCAATTAAGACAAAACAATTACACACACATAAACGGAGAGCACCGTTAAGATAAACTCAACAACCAATGCAACCCTTCCCTACAAATCATGTCTGCTCTTTGGTAAGCAAAACATTTACTACAATGAAGATGACAAAATTGAACAGCTTAAATGTATACAATAAAGACAGAAGAAAGCAGCAAACTTAAAACCATCAAGCATCCTAATCGAAAGCATGCAGCCATGGCAGGTGTGGACATTTTTTTACATTTGCATCTTATCTTTGAGAGTTTGCAGATCGCTACTGAAGTTAAAGAACAAAAAAACGATGCAACTTTCTTTCTTTAATTCGGATGCAATTTCATATTGCATTGGAATTGAGCATCATCTCCTCTGTGGACGTATCAGTTCTCACTTTTGCAGATCCCCCAGACACATCTTTTGATTATCTGGATTCACAGGAATGCTAGCTCACTGCTCAAAAACCTGAAAGCTTGACCAAAGTGATAGCAGTTAGTTAACGGTTGCTTAACAGTGGTTAGAGGAGAAAATGAAGAGGATGTTCAGGAAAACATGGAGAGCATCAGGGTATTGATCGGCCATAACACAATGACAAATATAAAACTAATTCATTTTTAATGGCTGTGTGTTGCTAGTTTCCACCACTATTGGCATCATGAGTCAAAACAGCTGTTTAAATTTTTTCATAATTGCTCATAGGGTTCCTGTAGTGTTTTGGGCTCCTGGGCACCTCCCATAAAACCCATGGGATGCTTCAGACTTGGGGCCAGCTCTAGATCGGCTTCATTCCTTTTTTCCTTTTCTAGCAATTTCTGCTGATGTTGGCCTGGTACCGATACCTGGTGTCAGATTGGTGCCATCTCTGGTAGCAGCCGTTACCCTGCAGCTGAAATATGATTCACTCAGAAGGCACTCTCTTTATCTCCACTTCCTTTGTCCTGCAGGTAGCATCCTCCAGCAAAGGGACCCTGGAGCATAACTGTCAATGCTGTAACGGATCACTGTGGCACACGGTTCCCAGCCCCAAACACATGGACGTGGGTGAGTGCGCTGAGGCTGTAGGTGCCTGTAGAGAGCCATCTGTGGATGTGCCATGCTAAAGTGGAGCCCTCTGTTTTGGCAATGTTGCCACAGAGGCCCACAGACAGGGCTCTTCCCTGGCAGATGGATCTGAGCAGGGATGTGACTCTGCCTTGGGAAGTTGTTGTACCTCCCACTTTCTTCTCAGCAGAGAAGCTGGCGTGAAACAGCAGGGTACTTTTAATTTGCGCTTTACACTAATCCTGAGGTCACTGAGCATGTCAGGGAAAAGCTTTATGTCTTGCTAACTGCTGCCAGGAAAGAAGCTGGCACAAATCATAAATAATCACAATGATACAGACCATGATGTTTTTCACTGCTCTGGTGACATTTGATGTATTAATTAAAGTGACTTATAACTCATGGCATCAGGTTGTGGGGATACAATAAACATGTGAAAATGAGGAAGATGTTGATATAACACTGAGCATGTACAAATACACCATAAAAAAAAAAACCTATAAGCTTCTGAGATAATGATCTTGATGATAACAAGTGTTTATTATTCTTATTAGAATAATTATAAACCAAAAATAATTAGCAATGTTTAATTACCAAGTACCGATGAATCTGAACGCTCATAAAGTAATAATGGTTTTCTTGACAAGAGAAAGAGATCATGCTAGCTAGTCAGTTACTGCTAGTCCATGTTGTAGATCAGAGGGGTGGGGCTAGTTTCCATAACAACAGGGAACCAACAAGAGTGATGTGCTGAACTGAACACAGTACACTTGTGGCAGAGATCAGAGAAAATCTTCACCTGACAAACGACAAACCGAAGAAAACTGAAGGAAAATGACTTGGTCAGTAAACTAAACATGCTAAATAACAAGAGCAGTGCTCATGATTACACACAGCAACACAATTTATGCTGCAGAATGAATGCAGTTCTGTCTTACTTACAAGCTAAACAGTAAGCAGTGCTACAAACTTTCACCATCTCTCACACAGATTCAGTCTCTTCTTCACAGCTCTTTGATCTCATTCGCATATTAAACATTCTTTCATAAACCCTGTTTTTGGCCCCGGCTGGAGCTGTTCCTAGAAATGTCCCTGTTTTTAACTGTGAATTAAAACACACCAGGAAGTCCTAAAAAAGAGCTGGGGGCTAGCTGCTGCTATTCACTAACCACTTCTACCACTTGCTTACCTAGTTTTAGAGAATACTGCAGTGTAAAACTCAACCAGAAGCTAGCAAGTGGCCAGTGTGTCCACAATATCCCCACAAATGTCTTTTCAGGATGCATGGTAACCCAGGGATTAAAAACGGGGGTGGGGTTACGGGACTAGAATCATATTATCAAGTGATGTGATTTGTATAGGCATACAAACTGCTTGAATGTAGGTTACCATGCGATCTACAAATAGTGCATCACTTTATCAGCCATCCTTATATGGCATATGGCATATGTTGACATCAGCCATCTCTATCTCTCCAGAACTGGAGCCCAGGGGTATGTTTAAGGTCTGGCTATAGCCACAGTTTTTTCTGTAGCCATGGGTCTTTTTTGGGCCAAAATACTTCACTATGGTTTATTAAAATACAACAGTTACCATGCTCAAAATACATGAAACTAGAACTGCCCCCCTACCCTGTTTTATTTCATAGATAGAAGCATTGGATATTCAAATGATATGTTGACCACCAAACTGGAAATATCCCCAGTTTCCATTTCAGAAATCTGGTCACCACTAGCTAAACATAGTGGCATCTTACACTAAGAGTTATTTGGCAGCCAAGTAGCTAAACATAAAGGCATTAAGGACAAATTTACTTAGCTTCTAAGTTGTAAAGGAATAAGGTGAACATTTATTTATCTACCAGTAGCTAAACACAGTGGCATTAAAGTTAAGGTTTATTCACCTACCATGTAATTAACTTATAAAGGCATTAAGGTTAAAAGATATTGAGCTGCCAAGTGTCTAAACAGAGGGGCATTAAAGTTAAGTTTTATTTAGCTACCAGTTAGCTAAACATACAAGTATTATGTTTCAGTTTTTTTCAGCTACCAAGTAACTCAGGGCACGAGCTGCTAAATAGGTAAATGTGATGTGATATTGTGATGTAATAAAACCAACGTATTTACATATATCTGCCCATTCATGGTCATGACGTTATAAGTAGTGTCTCTGCTTAGATTGCCTTTTGAAAGTAGCACAATACAGGGCAGCCAATCAGAACATAAGTCATTTAAATGCACAGTAACAAGAACAACCTGTTTAACTCTAAAGAATAAAGAGGGGTTAAAAATGGCCATATAAAAATTAATTATGACTGTTTTTGGTACATAAAACCACACAGATGTTATAAGTGTAAGAATGTATAGCATACAAGAACAATGTAGCACACACAGAAACACAACTGTTTGTTGTCAATGCACTGCACAGCCACAGTGCATCCTTTCCATTCTAATGCAGTATAATACAGTGTATAGAGTTCAGGACAGTGTCATTTTTTCTGTTTAAATGTGAGTGCTTATGAGGAATGCAGTGAAGAAAAGAAAAAGAGAAATGGAGAGTGGCATTAAGAGGGGCAGCAACAGCAGTAGCTACAGCTTTTACTAGTTCACGTATATAAAGAAAGAAAGAAAAAGAAAGAAATGTGCCCAGATTTAGTGTCTTAGTCATTAGGATGACACACCACTGCAGAGACTGCATTAGCAATCCTCAGATCGATGGTAAGCAGGTTTTGGGCAGAGAACAAACAGGAAATATTGTATTACAGAAAAGTGGAGAGAGAGAGAGAGAGAGAGAGAGAGAGAGAGAGGTTTATTAATGTGGTTGGCACCAGCATCACATCATATCTTTTCACCATGTCCCGAGGTCCATTTCCAGCAACAGGAACAAGAGCCGTGACTGAGCTGAAATAGGAGAAAAAAACATGGCCGTGAAAAAAGCATGTGTTGTGATACATGTGCTATCATGACCTTGTTAGCTCTGACAAAGGTGTTTTTATCTTATTCACAAGACTGTCATGGATATGGAGAGCACTCCGTGACTGTTATAAATATATCCCATTAGAGATGTATGATGGTTCCTAAGGGAAAAAAAATCTAACATTGCATGAAAATGTGTTTAGTCCTGTGGACAGCTGCCTTTATTAGTGAGAATAGACATCTGTCGGTTTCCTTGTGATTCAGGATCTGCATGGCGTTACCTTAGTGACCTTAATCTCAAAAGAGAGCTAGTCATTGTCAGTTCCCTTCTGAAAAGCGTAGAGCAGGTGTCTCACACTCAAATTTGCCTTCCAGTAGAAAAACATAGGGAAAAAATCATAATACAATAACATGTTCAATTTAGCAGTAGAACTGCGTTCTGAGTGGGTTTGTTTGATAATTCTAAGAATTTCTTATTTCTGACATGGTGTTTTTAGCACTATGTTACTATGTCAGGCACATGCAACATTAAACTGACTATTGGTCTAAATTAGGATGAAAGCTAATTTAGTTACAGCTATTATTTTTGATGCTCCTTGGTTTTCAACACAGTTCAAATAAGGAAGCTGATACAGCCATAAGAAGTGTCTGAGTGAATTCATTTAGATGAACATTTATCTGAGGCGGACAGGCAGTGATAGGATCTCTCTTCAGCAAAGACACAGCAGATAAATCAACATGGTTATGATCTAGATTTTATAAATCTGAACTTTAATGTTAAAATAACAGTCATAAAAATACATACCACATGTAAATACAGGTGCATTTACAGTCTAGTGTTAGAGCTCAGGCAGAGTGTTATAGAAAGTTATCAAAAGTGCAAAGCAGGTAACTTTGTTTTGACAGTTTGCTTACACCTATGTACATATGGAGTGCTAAAAACAAATAATAATACATAGCTAAGTTTCATGGATTGCTTTCGGTTGCTTCTATTTCTGTTTCATAACTGTCAACATGCTGGTTGGCTGTCCAGAGCAGCAATGCAATAAACCACCCCAGAACACAGTAAGTAGGTGCTAATCTAATGTGAATATTCCATATGGATCAAGGTATGCTTTACCTACAATGCTCTGCTGTAAATCAAATAGTATAAGTACTTCACATCAAGTAAAGATATCCTGTATGGGATGTTAAATGAAATAAGCTTAATATAAAACCAGAGGATAAAACAATTCCAAGAAGTTATCTATGCTTCACCAAACACATAGCCATATCTACACACATCTCAAAACATTTACATTTATGGCATTTGTCAGACCCTCTTATTCAGAGTGACTAACAATTTGATCATTTTTACACAGATAAGCAAATGTAGCACTAGGAGTCTTGCCCAAGGACTCCTATTAGTATAGGGTAGGGTGTTTACCCAAGCAGGGGATTCGAACCCCAGTCTACAGGGCAGAAGGCAGAGATGTTACCCACTACACCACAAGCATGGGTGTTAGTCACTGCATTCTCTCCATTATGCAGTATAACCCTATCCCACTTTCTGAGTGCAGTGTTCTTGAAAGGGTATAATTTTGGATAGTTCCTTCCTAAAGTGCTACTCTGTAATTGTACTAAATGCAGTCTGACAACGAAGCTGACTGAACCAAAATGGCGGCACTGTTGATGTGCCTGGCTGAACCCAACACGCATCAATGTATATATATCTATGTACTTTGAGACCCTGGTATAGAGAGTAGAACTAAAATCATTTTTCATCCAACCTGATAATCAGTTGAATCTGATTACTTTTGGGGAGAGCCCCTGAGGAAATAACAAATACAATAAGTATACATAATAGCAGTGACCAAAAATATTTAAGATATTTAGATATTTATTCTTAACACTTTGATGCACAACATAGATCAAAAGTGACCAGACTGAGTTTATTTTCTATATCTTTGCATAAAATAATTTCATCATTCAGGATACCATGAATTCCTTAGTTAACTTGTCTTTGATCATCACAAATTCTTATTTTGATTTTTATTTTTTTCTTACTTTTTTAATAAAAATCATTTTTGTATCAGTACCCTTCTAATGCACAACATATTTATTTTGCATAGTATTTTACACATAGCTGAGCGTGTCTTTGCTATATATTTAAAATCAATCTATTTCCTCATTTAATGTTCCAAGGGTTCCTTAAATATCTTGTTTCTGATTACCACAAATCATTGTTTTCATTTTTCTTGTCTTACTTCATTAACAAAAAGAATTTTTGTATTACTATGTCAAGTTTATGTACTTTGATCAAAAATGACTCATATATGCAAGTGTGATAAAAAATAATGTTATAAGATAATAATTTTGTTAAAATAATTATTTTAGCAGTGATCAAGCCAAACAACAATACAATTAATATTTGAAATATGTTTGTCACTTTGTCACTTGCTCTTCGCTTAGCCTTCCTGTCTGATGTCCTGCTGTGGCTGGTTGGCTGTGTTTGGTTTGACCATTGTGGGGGCTCTTTGCCAGAACAAGTTGGACATACCACCTGTGATGAAGCCGTCTAAATCAAGGGAGATGCATAGCTCAGAATTTGGGTTCAATTGCAACATGACCATTGTGAGCTATGTGCTGAAGAAGGGAAAGGTTGTTGTGTTCCTGAGCACCATGCCTGATGACAAAGCAGTGGATGATGACAGAGTGAAGAAAAAAGTGATCCAGTACTATAACAAAACGAAAAGCGGAGTGAACAAAATGGATCAGACGGTTCACACCTACTGATGTAAGTGGTCACAGCGGCCCGTGGTGCTCTGCTACAATATACTGGATGTTGCCTCCCTCAGTGCCTACATCAACTTCACCGCACAACACCCTGATTACATGGGTGATGTGACCAAGGCATGGTGGCTATTCACCAAGGATCTGGTCAAAGAGCTTGTCATGTCACATATGAAGAGATGCATGGAGGGCACACTGTAGGGCACACAGACGATATGCCTAGGTTGTTCTGGCAGTCCCTACATTAACCAAACACAGCGACCCAACCACAGGAGGACATCAGACAGGACGGCTAAGTGAAGAACAAGAGGTTTAAGATCTACCAGCTGCCAAAGACAGAAAAGTCAGCAGCTGGTGTTCCCAGTGCACTAGGCCTGTGTGCAAGCAGCACAAACACGTAGTTGTCATTTATGAGGCATGTAAGACAATTTGCGCTATACACATTTGATTTTATTTCATCAGTTTTATTTTCTTTTACTCAGTCACATTCACCACAATTCACTACAGTTCACTGGTGTTACACTACAGTGATATGTGTGTTATATGTGACAAAGTGACAAACACCTTTCAAGTATTAAACATATAATTGTTAGCAAAATCACTGCTAAAATAGTTATTTTAACAAAATTATTAATATTATATATCTTCATTTTTTTTAATCACATGGGTCATTTTTGACCCAAGTATGTAAACATGATGTAGTAATACAAAAATTATTTTTGTTCATAAAGAAAAGGAAAAAAGAATGGAAATAATGATTTGTGGTATTTTATGAATCCTTGGCATATTAAATGAGCAAATAAGTTGATTTCAAAAGATACAGCAAAGAAACACTCAGCTATGCATGAAATAATGTATTAAATAAAATATGAAATATATGAAATAAAAATAACATTGGAAATGAATTTTTGACCCATGTTGTGCATTAGAAGGGGTTTGCATAGCTTTGCATCAAAGGGTTAAAATATATTTATTTTATTCTTAGTTATGTTTCATAAGTAAATGAACATGTCACATTTCAGGCAACACTAGACCCAGATATTAATAAACTACTGCTAATTAATTTACTTATACTGGACTTCCCAGAAATCATGATTAATTAAACTTGGAGGACATTATGAAGTCCATTAGGGAGGAGTAGATTCTCAAATAAGGATTCAGTAAAAGGTCATTTTTACAGTGTTTTTTATTTCCTCAAAAAGGCAAACTTCTGCCTTTAGTGTTCTTAAAGCCTGTGTCAGCTTGGTTTTAAATGTTTACATTTTTGTTTCAATAGTACAGATATGCTGCAAAAAGTGTTAAACAGTGTTACATTCGAGAAACATACATAAATTAATATAATTTAATAGTACATATGAATGCTCCAAAAATTCTGAGCTGCTGTCTGCTTATAACTACGTGGGCATGTCAGAATGCCTAATGATTGACAGCGGTGTCTCCCAGGCAATGCAAACACCAGTGGCACTATTTCATCCCTGCACGTTTGAGTCTCCCCTACAGGAAAATAGACCACTTTGCTCTTCTCAGCCAGCCTCTGAATGGTAAGTAAAAAGTGCAAAACAGAGAAGAGGCTGTCTGATGGTCATTTTAGAGATCTAGTTACATTTTACAGCTAATGTTTGAGACTTCAGGGTTTCTTATGATGCTCAGCAGCACTAACATTATATCCATAACTTCTGGATGGTGCTCCTGAAACTGAGGTCACTCAAGCTCCCATTATGAGTCGGTCATTTTTGCAGACACGTTGGAAAAGTTTTTCATGTGCCTTATTGTGCATCACGGCTGTGAAGGAAAATTGCGGGGAAACACTGTGTGAGTTCCAGTGTTAAGAGGGAGTAACTAATGTAATATTATGCTAACATATTGTTTTATTCCTACAGTTAAGGAGGACCGCTGGCTACCACACCCTCACAAATGAATCTAATTAGTTAGAGTAGGGTCCTGCAACAGGTGGCTAACCCAAGTAGGAAGCAGCATCTATCTATGCTATAAACAACTGTGTTAAAATATTCATAATAAGCACCATTAAATTTAGAAAGGCTTAAATAATCTACTTTCTGTGAATTTGGCTAGGCCTCAGTGACATCTGTCACTTTATGTCAGGGAGAGGGACTTAAGTAGCTGACATATACATATTTCTTTGGCAGATTTAATGTCACCTGCCCCAAATTTAGTTCTACCTAACTCAAATCAAACAGACCAAATGACAGAAAAAGTCATTTCAAAAATCTCACAAAAGAAAAGACCAAGATCATTCTTTCTTTGCCAGTGCTGTATTATTCCCATCTCATCTACACGGATCACAATTGTATGAGGCTTTTATTTACTGACTGTGATCTCTATGCCTTATCCTCTATTTTTATGCAATTTTCCCAAACATTATTAAGAATTTTCACAGGGTGTCTACCCATGACATTTAAAAATCTTTAGTTAACATGCCAAGCTTGATAGCTTAGATTTCCATCAAACAGAATAATGAAAATATTCCAAACTAAGAACTGTCAACCAAACGTTTTGCTGCCATATAAGCTAGCAGCAGCACCGCAATGGCAAATGAGTTGGCAGACAGCCAGCACTGGAGCACTAACGGGACCCCCCTGATTACTGCAGGGTATTTCGCAGACTGCGAGCAATACAGATGTAGCAGACAGAGATTAGTTTGAAAAACACTGGAGAATTCCTGTAATCTGATTTTTGAAAAATGTAACACTATAAAATCACAATTAACACACAAGACAGTTAGTTGCAACATTAGACTCTACAAGACACAAATCCTCAGGACTTCAGGACGGCATAATATAAAATAAATGTGCTTCTTTTTCCACATGCAAATCCACCACCACTACATCTTACTTCACCGCAGTTCAAACAGGGCATTGTCCATTTCCCTCCCGTTCTCCTGCAATGCATCAGCCATCACAGGTAATGCAAATCCCTGTAAATACTGCAAATAAATACTGTTATTTAGAATAAAATAAATAAATTTCAGTACAAATTGACAACATGTAGAGCCTAGTTATGCCAATCATGCAATAAATAAATACATATATCAGAATGTCCCATCAGCAAGCAGACAAGTTTCAAATGTAAATGAAAATAGCAGAAATATGCTGTGTTTGGTCTTGATGTTTCCCTCCTTCATCGTATCCACCACTCACCACGCTCATGTATCTTCACTATAAATCTGTCATTCATGTGAATCTGCCACCACCTTGACTGTGTAACGAAACAAAAGGAGAAACATGGTGCATATTTCAAAAATAGAGTTGCCAGATCAGTTGTGTCAAAAATGGACAGACCAAGTTGACCAACCCCCCCCCAGAGAGAATGTTCTTCTTGAGACAGCTGAAGAAATTCAACCTGTTGCAGAGCCTGATGATCCAGTTCTACACATCGATTATCGAGTCCATCTTCACATCATCCATAATCATAATCATGCAAATAATCATCCTCTCCATGGCTCTTCATTATTCTTTATTCTATATTCTTGTTCTAGTTGTTGTTCTTAACTGTATTTTTCCCCTAGTTAAATATTTGTTAATAGTCTGTGTGCTTGTCTGGTTTGTTCAGTATGTTACATGTCATATATATGTGCACTCACCAAGACCAGTTCCTTGTATGTGTAACATACTTGGCAAAATAAAGTGATTCTGATTCTGATTCTGATTAATTAGGTCTCCCTCTATCACACAAAGCTACCGAGCTATGCGGGTGAGGGCAGGACAGCTCAATGTGCTTGAAGGAGAACACTAACTGCCAATTCTGTTGGGTCAGCAAACAGACACTTGAAGTGGCTACCACTGCATTGAGTGAGATGGCCATTCTACCCACTCAGAGTGAGTGGGGCCAATTATGCTCTCTTTGATGACTGACAAACTCAATGTTGCAATAATGGGGTGAATGCTTAGACAGTTGTGCCACTTCAAAAATGAAGCGAGATGTTAAGTACTGTTAATACCTGGATGATGTACTAAATCCACTGAAAAAGAAATGTGGAACAATGCACACTGTTTGCACTCCATGCTGCAGGCTGCTGTACATAGGAGAAGGGGATGAGTCAGGAGAAGCCTCTGCAGTTTTAAATTTTAAATGAGAAGTGAATGCCTTTGTATTTCACTAACTGCGTTTGTGTGCTACATTATTTTCGTGCATAATGTAACCGCTAACCTGGGTGTCATTCAATGACGTGAGGTACCAAATAGTGATTTATCATTTCCATTTAGTGTAAACCTCTAGAGTTTGATTTGAGATGATACTACACTAAAAACATAGGTTTTAGAGGGAGAAGTACACAGTATAAAAATATAGTGCATGGCAGCGATGAGGACTCAAGTCAGTGATTCGGACTCAAGTTACACTCAGTTTGCGGGTTGATGTGACTCTTAACTCAGATGAGCACTTAATTACATCAAACATAGGCTTAACTGACTCAGCCTGACTTGGATTCACACTTAACTGACTGGTAACCCAGCTCGCACATAGACTTAAGAGTCACAAAATTTCAGCCAGCGAAAAAAAACATGAACAAAACTGACTGCCAATCATAACGCGAAAAACAAATAAAACCTTTTATTTACTAGTTTGTGTGTGTGCCTGTCAGTCATGCGCAGTGCTGTTGTTTGAGGTTATTGCATTATGGGTATTGTAATTAATTTACTTTATGATCTTGGCAACTGTAGACACTGCTGTGATGCATAATGCTTTTTTTTTCTCTTTTTCTCATAATACTCTAATTTGCTTTTGTCTAATAAGCAGACTACTTGCAATAAATGCCGACTACTTCACTGACATTCCAGCTCATCCTTTTGGAATAAGAAAAGTGCCAAAAATTACTCCAGAGTGGTACGCAAGTTAAACTCACCTGGCCCTAGAGCTAGTTATGGAAAAAGCTCCCCAGACTCGCCACAACCTCAGCCTGGAGGCAGAAATCAGGAGAAGTAAACAGCAGTTATTACTGTAAAGCCGTTCTCACAGCTCGCAGTGGCGACAGGTTTGATACACCTTCAAATAACAAGCCTTTCATTATACAGAAACCCTCAGCCTGAAGGACAGAATGAAGTGCTACATGCAGTAAATGCTACATTTAAAGGAAAGAAGCAAAAATAGCAATAGCTAATTAAAGTGATATATATACTCAAACCTCAGCTGGGTTAGCTATTATGCTAGCTAGCAAGCACATTTTTAAACTACAGATTGACCAACCATTACAAGTTGTTTTGCTCCTTTATTTCAATCACTGTAGTTACTGCTTCAGTTCTGTCTATCATACTGCAGGTTTTTCCTATAGAGAAAGGTTATTTAAAGCCACCGAACAGGCGCAGCTAATAATGAGACTGAAATTCTCTACCAAAGACTCGAGACTTCACTTGGACTTGCACCCCAGGGACCTAAGACTCAACTTGGACTCGCATTAAGCGAGTTGTGAACATCTCTAGTGCATAGTGCCCAAATTAAGACACATGGATAGTGTGCACATATGCCCTCAAAGAGTTTTTGGGATGCAATTCCTAAAAGACTAATGGGATTATGAAATTGTGAAATTAGACATATGGCATCATCATCAAGCTTAATGGGAATTTAAGAGGAATGTTTTAAAACGTATAGTTTTTTAATTAACGTATATAACTCACATCACTTTGCTAGATGGGTATTCATGCTTGAACTGCTTCCCCGGCAAAATAAAGAGAGTTCACTTACAGCAGGGGTGTTCGGTCTTACCTGCAAAAGGCCAGTATGGCTGCTGGTTTTCACTCAAGCAGAAACACAGTTTTGTTGAAATGAAAATCTGCAGCCACACCGGCCCTTTGCGGATAAGACTGGACACCCTTGCCTTACATTATCTTTGTTCGTGTGATTATAGAATTTATTGGTTATTTCAATTTTGCTTGCTTTTTGACATAGTACAGCTTCCTATTCAGTCTACAGCAGTTTAGCCCTGCGCTCTGTTGTTGAAGTTGTAAGAAATGTTTCAGCCTGAAATGCTTTTTAAATGAGGGATAAAACCAGCCAGTCAGAGGTAATTAACATATTATCGTTGTCAGAAGAAAACCTTGTATCTCCAGAAAAAATATGTAACTTTATAGAGAAGAAAAAAAAAACATCCTTAGCATTAACAATAAAATTAACTAACCATCTGTAGTCTTAGTGTGCAAGTAGACTGATTTAACTGACCTCTTCTGCACTTTGGGCCTGCAGTTCCTCGCTCTGATGTCCAAACAAATTGCTTAATTTCATTTCATTTCACACCCCCCACCCCTAATATGCTTTTTGGGGGGGTCTCTCTAGCTGGCCTTCACAGTTCTCGGTTGTTATCATTATGCTTTGTTCTGGGGCGGTGGCATTTGCGTGGTTGGCCAGGCTCCACACTCAGAGAGTGCAATGGGCCTCTAACATGTCTAGATACGTGCATGCCAGTATTCGCTCAGCACATGCTGTTTGTCCCTGGTGGTCTCTGTTCATTTTATATAGGGCTACATTAGAAACAATGATGCATTCCTCTTCTTCTCGCTCTCTCATCAGCCCACACACACAGCGGCCCACCAGGAATCGTCCCAGTCCTTCCGATGGCCAGTCCATCCCTGGTTTAATTGTAGACTGATAAAAGTTGGAAAATGCTCATGCCAAAATCAATTATGACTGCAGACTTCAGTAAACCACAATAACATAAAAATGAAATAAATTGCATTTCCAAATAAAACACATTGCAACAAAGTGCAACGGCTGACGGCTTGTGTTGTCTATCTGAGTACATGCTGACTCATAAGTGTCCGGTTTTAATTGGGAAAAAGGAGGGATTGCTGTGTGCGTTTGCCCTCTAGTCACAGTGTGTCATAATCTGCAGCAAATACCGCAACTCTCTGAGGCTGGAGCTGCGTGTCCTCATTAGTCCTGTAGAGAAGTGCTGGGCCGTAGAGAAGAGAGTGCTGAGAGTGGTGTGGGATAAAGGAAGATTGCACCTGTGCAACCTCAGTCTACAAGGAGGAAAGCAATTCAGTCTCATGAGAGGACACAGAAGCTCATACGCACACACACATACACACACACTTGCAGTGGTCTCAACTCATTATCTTACGTGTCATCCATCTCTACGCGCGGAGGCTGGGGTTTGCAGGGGTAAATCATGATAATTAGAGGTTGTTTTGATCCACACGCTGAGTTGACTGATTAGCTTTTTGTTCCTTAATCACAATTCGGTCTTCTGTATCTTGCCCCCATAAGGACAAAAGGTGAGGATGTTCACTTTCTTTTGTTTACTCCAATTAAAGGTTAATTCATCTTCATTCTCTTCCCTTCATTTTTTTTTTTTTTTGGAGACAATCTGAATCTGTCCAAGGCAGTCAGCGACGCAGCCACTTCTGGAACAATTAATCAGATCCGTCATGTCAATATAAAAGAGCTAATGGCCGTGGAAGTGGACATAAACAAATTTGAACGTAGCGGAAATCTGCAAATCAGCAGAATTTTGACGGATGACCGCAGATGGCATCCGTGAAATTAGAAAAGTGACCTTTTCGTCTGCCTCGTGCAGGATTCAGAGAGATGGGAAGCAGATGCGCCGGTGGCACGATTCATTCCTTTTTAATTTCCTCCTTGAATGGTGGGCCATGGAGAGCAGGCGTATATAAGGGGTCCCCGCGTTGAATACAATTAGAATGCCATGGAGTCGCTTGACAGTTATTAATACATCTTGGAGAAGATATAGCAAATTAGTATCTAAGAGAGAAAAAGGAAGGTCTAAAGGAACAAGAAAGATAGCTCCTTAATTGCAGACTGCGTAAGTGAGAAAACTACGTTTTTAGACATTCTCTGAATACGTTTTGACAGCAATGTGAAAGCAGGAGATCATCGAAGTCAATCAGTCTGCACAGTGACATGCAGAAGATAATATAACTGATACTTTACTAAGAATAATGGAATAACTGTGACAGCGATGTCACCAGACCTTAGTACTAATAATTGATTCAGATACAAATTCAGTGGGCAGGAGGGTTGAAGGGGTAATGTTCCTTCCACTTTTAGAAATTGCGGGATGATTGTCAAAAAAAATAGATACCTGATATAAATTATTAAATAGTTGTCAATTACAGTTTGAAATTCTAATTAAACCAAAAAGAGATCATGTTTCATTTAGTACAGTCAGTCCTGACAAAAAGAAAAGCACTAACCTGCACTGGAATCATTTTCAACACTTCTTTACTATACTATGATTGTTAACTTTACTATACTATGATTGTTAATACCGTTTCTTTCATCATATTTATCATTGTTGGGAATTTGCAAAAATATTTATAGCAATGATGTAGAAGGGGAAAAAAAGCCATTGTAATAGGCAACAGAGCTGAATCTCTATACTGAGCATGTATGATTTCATTACTCCTGGTAGTAATATCACTTGATTTTGTGTTTTAATATTGATATATAAAGTATTACATATCAATATTTGTCAGTAATACAGAACAGTAATTGTAGGCTTACTTTGTTTACACATTTTTATGTTTAAGTTGCTGTATGTAGGCTTTAGCCTCGTGACATTGGTCCCCCACTTGTCAGACCAAATTTGTGTTCCTGGCTTCAGAGGTCATACAGAGAAAGGAGCAGACGCATTCAAGCTGATGATTCATCGTTCTTTCCACTGACATATATAATATACAATATTATATATTTTTTATATGAAATTTATGTTATTTATATGATTTTTCATCAGAATTGTGTCAACAGTGTTGCTGACTCCTAAGGTTGAAAATAATGACTTTAATAATGGCCACTTAATTCAGTACACCACTCTTTGTCTATTTTATCAGCTCCACTTACTATATAGGTGCACTTTGTGGTTCTACGATTACAGGTTGTAGTCCATCTGTTTCTCTGCATACTTTGTTACCCACCTTTACTCTGTTATTTAGTGATCAGGACCCTCACTACACCACCACAAAACAGGTATTATTTACACACCACCACATCAGTGCGACTACAGTGCTGAGAATGAACCTTTATTCAAATAATACCTGCTTTACAGTGGTCCTGTGGGGGTCTTGACCATTGAAGAACAGGGTGAAAGGGGGCTAACAGAAACAGAAACAGCTGAACTGGTCTGTAACTGTAGAACTACAAAATGCACTAATAGAGCTGATAAAATAGACAATGAGTGTAGAAAGAAGGAGATACTTAATGAAGTGGCCAGTCAGTGTACTTTGATTTATAGCTGACCGCGAGGCATCTCTTAAAATTGGCAAGAGACTGTGAGATCATGAGATGGGGACGCGCACACCACTCTGTCTGTCATTCCTGTCAGGTCCTCCTCACAGTTTTCTGTTGTCTCTGTAAGAAGTAAGCAGGGATGGGTTTAGTGATTTTAATGCTCTAGGCAAAAAAAACAGGAATGGGGCCCTCTGGATGCATATTTTTAAACTGGCTCTGGGCTCATATCTAAAATACCTTATTTTGAGAACAACATGGAGTAGTCCTTTATAAACATGACCGGGGGTGGGGCTGCATTGAACTGATTGAAAATAGTTGCTACAATCGCAAATAACAACTATTTTTCAAAGGTATGTACATTTTGGAATAGAAACACGTAGAGTATTTTTCATTTTTATTTTCATGGGGCCTTTGGCACCTGGAGATAAGAGGATGTTGAGTATATATATATAAGAGTATATTAAATAAAAAAAAAAGAAAAAAAAGATGTTTGAGTGATGGATAGGACTGTATCAAATCCTAACACTAATCCTAAATACTAAATCCTAAATACTAACACCTTTAAAACGTTACCTGATTTACTCTGTAATGGTTGAGCAATGTTGCTGCCTGCTTTTGAAAAAATAATAATAATAAAAAAAAGAAATATTCTTACTGGTATGCTTTTTGTACAACTAGTTAAGAAGACTGCTTAATGTCCTGTTTTTATCTTTCAGAGCCCCCATGAAGAAGGGAGATCTCATAAAGTAATCCAGTTATTTTACAGTTTAAATGTAATTTCATTGGTAAAATCCTAGAATGGACTTTAATGAACTTAAAATTAATAATAAAAAAGAAATTCACATGGACTACCTGCATTTATGTCAACTGACATTCAGCGCATTACTGCTCACCTCCTTCTTTAGCTAGGAGACAGGGCCAGTTCATTGCTAGGGGTAGGGGGATGGGGCGTAAGGCTGGTTCATTGGTACACTGTTAAAAATGAGAGGTCAACTCAACTTAAAATGATATAGTAACTGATTTCATGGCTTTTCTTGAGTTGACTGAATTTGAGGACACAAGAGTTCACACAACTCAAACTTCTTAGTTGTCAAGTGTTCTCTTGATTTTTTTAGTACTGCACCTCGGTTAGGTGAATAAAAAAAATATACATATACTCAACTTTCCCACCAACCAGCACACTTCCTGTCACACAACCCACATTTTTCCCCTTAAGTACTCACTTATGGATGGCCATGGCATTGCTGGGGCTCAAACTCACAACCTCCTGTTGGTGTGACAGTTTAGTCCACTGCACCACTCAAGAACACATGAAGCAACTCAGGTTTTGTGTCTACAAATGTTTGATACACTGGAGAAAATATTTGTTGTTTTAACTTTAGGACAGGGCATCGTCTCACGTGGTGCATAATTAATTCTAATAATTCTTCCCAACATGAGGAGGTTGAGTTTGAACCCCAGCAATACCATAGCTGTCCATATCCAGAAGCCCAAGAAGAAAACATGGCGATGGAAATTTGTGATAGAAGAAGTGCCAGCTAGTGGGGAAACTGAGGAAAAAAGATACAAATTTAGTTTTGTTTTTCTAACTGAGATGCAGACCTAGAAACAGTAGCTGGGAGAATTTTTGACTCAGCTAAGAAGTTTGAGTTGGGTGAACTCTGGTGTCCTCAAGTAGAGTCAACTCAAGAAAAGCCATGTAATCAGTTACTATATTATTTTAAGTTGAGCAGACTTTTCATTTTTTACAGTGTAGGGGTATGGGGATGTGGAGACAGGGCTGGTTTATTGGTAGAGGTATGGGGACAGGGAGTAGGGCTGGTTCATTGGTAGGGGTATGCAGATGGGGAGAAAGGGCTGGTTCATTGGTAGGGATATGGGGAGAGAGGGCTGGTTCATTGGTAGGTATATGGGGATGAGGAGTAGGGCTGGTTCATTGATAGGGGTATGAGGATGTGGAGAACAGGGCTGGTTCATTGGTAGGGGTGGGAGGATGGGGAGTACAGGGCTGGTTCATTGGTGAGGATAGAAGGATGGGGAGACAGGGCTGGTTCATTGGTGAGGATAGAAGGATGGGGAGACAGGGCTGGTTTATTGGTAGGGGTATGGGTATGGGGAGTGGGGCTGGTTCTTTGGTAAGAGTAGAAGGATGATGAGACAGGGCTAGTTCATTGGTAAGGGCATGGGGATGGGGAGTAGGGCTGGTTCATTGGTAGGGATCTGGGGATGGGGAGTAGGGCTGGTTCATTGATAGGGATATGCGGATGGGGAGTAGGGCTAGTTCATTGGTAGAGGTAGAAGGATGGGGAGACAGGGCTGGTTTATTGGTAGGGGTATGGGGATGGGGAGTAGGGCTGGTTCATTGGTAGGGGTATGGGGATGGAGAGACAGGGCTGGTTCCTTGGTAGGGGCATGAGGATGGGGAGACAGGGCTGCTGAGCCTAAAGTTGCATCTGTTTGGTCTGGCACCAGGCAGGGGCAGGGATGAATGATTTAGTATTGTGCTAAGTGCATTCTAGCTTTTATTCTTCTGAGTTTTTTCTGAAAGGGATCTTATTGTGAAGGTGGACTAATCACTTTGTTCTGTGTTTATGCCTGCACATCAAGAGGAACTAGTAACAAGGAGCTTGAAAGCGAGAGACTGGCTGTGTTCTGCATAGATTATGAAGTACTGAGCCGGTCCAGCGCTAATGGCTGAGGGAGCAGGACGTAGCTTAGGCTTAGGGCCAACTGTCAGACACAACTCTCTTATGTCCATGCTATAAATATCCATTGACAGCTGCCATAGCACTATTGCTAGCTTGGCGCTACATAATACTGCAAATCCTATTAGAGTGCTAATTGAAATTAGCATTATTGCAGTGGTGTAAATCAGATAAAAGCAGATATAAAAATGTTTCTGCATTAAAAATTTCCATATAATAACAAACTCATAATTTGACTACATCTGACTGTCAGTGTAAACAAAATTAATAGCTTCATATTCACGTGCGTATATTAAAGCAATAAGCAACGAGGGGCCATGAGTTACTGCGATTTTATCATGGGAAAGGGTGTTCTTTGCGAAGCACAGTGCCTAACACTCCCTTCCCATGATAAAATCGCAGTAACTCACTGCCTTGAGTGGCGTATTGCTTTTAAAAAAAGATGACCAACATAAAATATATTAAAATACACAATGTTTTAGATAATTATTTAAGTTATTATTAACAATAATCAGCATAAACAAATATTCCACCAAGAAATGTAGTTCCTTTAGAGTACAGTATCGTTGCTAAGCAACCATTGACCACTAAATGAGGAGAAGAATGTTCGGTTTTATCCCTATTTATCTAGGGAGTACCGAACCGTTTGGGATTCAGCCTGGGTGTGATGCTACTTCTGACTGAAACATGGACATTTGAAGCATATAAGCCATTCAGGTGACCTTCTTTAGACTTTTATATTGCTTTTATATTATACTGACTGCAGCCTGTAGGAAGGCAGAGCTGACCATCACAGGTTTTACAAAGTAGCCCAAATGGATAATAAAACTAAGGGGAGTTTCATTACATGTAATACACCGCAACACATTTCACACAATGTCATAGACACAGAATCTGCTGCTTGGGCTAGATCAGGCATGCCTTATCCTGGTCCTGGAGATCTTCCACCCTGTACAGTTAAGCTCCAGCCTTAATCAAACACACCTGATCCAGGTAATTAAAGCCTTTAGGGGCATCTTAGTATTAGAGCCAGGTGTGTTGGATCTGAACTCTCCAGGGTGGAAGATCTCCAGGACCAGGATTGGGCACCCCTGAGCTGGATGTAAATCAGCCCCATCTTAGCAAGGTCATATTTTTCGGATGACCTCATGGTGGAGCTGTTGTTAGGTCCACATTAGTCCAAAATAATTAGCTTCTAGATATTTGTCAGCAGCAAGTAAAACAATGGATGCCAAAAATCAAACTTTATTTTCATACTATTTTTCTTTGAAAGAGAGAGAGGGTTTAGCCCTACTGACCCATTTATACCAGCCACCCCTACAGTTATGGTTCATGAGATATCATCAGCTAGGCTATAGAAGGTAAGTAGCAATTAGCATCTCAGTATGCACTAATATAAAATATGAAAACTTCTGAGAGACATATTACAATATCACATAAGCACCCCATGAGATCTAAAAAGACATGGACTTTAAAAATCAATGAAAGATAATGTTCATAAACAAATGAAACTGGCCTAACTTAGCATCTAGCTTTGGAAGTTCTACATGGATAGTGCATAAGAAAAGACAAACAATGGCCTCCTTATACAGAGCCTGAAGTGCTGCTTTGTGGATATGCATTTCAGAACCAGAGCCGGAAAGGCAAAGCTAGAGTTCTGAGTGATCATATAGCAGTGCTGAAGCTTAAAAGGCAGTCAGCAGATGAAGCATTAATACTCAGGGTTCTGGTGTTGTATTATGTTATATAATGAGAGAAAGAATCCTACCTTCAAAACAGCAACATCTGGGCTATTTATCATAAACTTCAAGATGTTTAGAGTTGATTTTTAGCTCCCTGTGAGACTTAAAGAGGACAGTCATCTTTTAATTTATGTAAGAAAACCACAGGATACCTATTAGCATAAGGAGAACTTGGCTTTATCATTTTCAAAGCCTTTAAGGACGTGTGCCACTTTGAAGAGCATTACAGGTACACACTGTGATCTTGCAGCAACAAAGAGGTGGAGCTACTGGAGTTGCAATAAAGCAAAGGAATAGGTTTGGAACAGCAATATTTTGGACCACATATGCTATATCTGATAGAAATCATCTTCTACTGGGAACTGCACAAATCTTAAATCTGATTTTGCCAGTTAGTTTTCCTTTTCCTTCCTATTAGAGCTGCCTTTCCATATAGGGGAGAACAAAGTTGGTGGGCCAGCAGGGGGGATTCTCACAAAAATGTAACATAAAAATGATTACCATTTGATCAATATGTAATCCACTTTTTCAAGAGCTCTCAGTGTTACAGTCTATGAAGGTGGGGACAATATTTAGAATTTTCTTCATTAAAAAGTCTCTCTGAGTAATCTTTTAAAGAGAGATATTAAAAGTATATTAATTTTAAACTGTAAAAAAGGAAGTTAGCTATAATTTGATATGATTTGAAAGCCAAGAATAAGTAATGTTAGCTAGATAACATGAAGTAAAACAAAATTGTGTCCTGATGAGGGGCATTTTGTTATTAATGAATAAATAATTTTAAACATAAATCAAACAGTGAGTAAGCAAGTAAGTAAATAAGTAAGTAATTAAACAATTTGATCCATAAAGCAGTAAATAAATATATATTTTATTTATTAATGTATTTATGTAATTCTACATTTGCTAATTTATTTATGTTTTTATTTATTTATCAATTGATTTATATCTATATTTCTATGTATGCTAATATGGAAGATTAAACCACAGCAAGCAGAAAAAGCAGAGAGTTTAATTACTCTTGCTTTGTTTTTGAAATGCTGCTAATACATGAGCTGAGCTCAGTTTCTGTGCATTTACACTTGCTAGAGGATGAATTAGACAGTGGACAACTGGACGATGACTACCTTCTGTTTTGGGTAGTGGGATTTATTGCAGCCTGAGGAGAGTTGAGTGGTAAAATAGATGTGGATGTATTTGTGTTAGAGACCCTTAAAGATGCTGCTCACCAACTATAACATGAGTCTATGTCAGAGGCGGCAGGCAGATAATTAATGAAATTGTGCCATAAATATTTTATCATTATTTATCGTTAAGAACCTGCCATTGACTGTGTGTGGACACAGCCGGCCAGGCAGATTCAGAGCTGCAGTAGAATCCACTGGGCAGTGGCAGATGTTGAAGCTGTAGGGACAACGAGAGCTAGGTCAGGAAAGTTCCAGTACATTATTTCGTTAAACATAAATGATACAATTAGGCTATATTATCTGTCTTGTAGTGTATGTATATGTCTGTCTGCAGTGCGATGGACTGGTGACCCATCCAGGGTGTATCCTGCCTTCCACCCAGTGACTGTTGGGATAGGCGCCAGCTCCCCCCGGGTCCTAGAAGGATAAGCGGCTTAGAAGATGTGTGTGTGTGTGTGTGTGTGTGTTGTCTGTCTTGTAACAGAAAAAAATTAACACAAGAAGCCAACAGTTATCGAGTTGGTCTGCAATATTTTAAAGAGCCTGACAAAGTCTTTGGTTCGCCATATTGGAATATTCAGCCAGGCCAACCTCAGAAGCCAACCCCTGAACCAGTAGTTTGTTAGAATTATGTTAATGTTGCTCACCTCATTAGCATAGACCAGAGGGATATATATATATATATATATATATATATATATATATATATATATAATTCACTTAAATTGATTTATGATTTTATGTCTCACATTTTATTTATTTATTTATTTATTTATTTATTCATTCATGCATTCATTCATTCATTTATTTATTTATTTAATAATTTATAATTATTTAATAACTACACCACATTATTACAGCTGCATCTTGCCTGTCATTCAGACTGTGCGTTACTGGGTTATGGAAAGTTTCATGCCAGAATCTTGAACACTTTCCAGACCACAAAATCACAGAATATGGGAAGGAACTCAAAGTATAGCTTGTTGGTTGTTTGCTGTGGTGCTGCAGTAAAAGAGAAGAGAAATGGATCACAAAACCAGACGTTTTTCAGACATTTTCAGGGGGGCTGATTGAAAAACAGGGGTACTAAAGCCCCCTAAATAGGGTCTTGATATGCATCATTAGAATGGTGAAACTTGCATAAATAGTGCTTAAACAGTTTAGGTTACGAGGCCCATTTATTTTATCAGCTAGGTTTTGGATGACCACAGGCAAAAAAGTAGCAGGAGTGCTAAGGAAGTGTGGAACTTAGTATCAGTGACACTGTGTGAATAGGGCAGGGCAGCAGAGTCTGGTCTGAGACCACACCACTGGTCCAGATATTGGTGTGGTTGGTTAGCACAGGTCAGCTTATCCCCTTTATATAGCCTATAATAATTCCCCTATCTTACAAGTTTATTATTATTACTTACAAGACTTAATGAATAATAAATGCATAACAATAAATATGCATTTTACATTTAGATTTTAATATTGAATAATTATATTTATTTGAGATTTGTTATTAAAGTTAGCGAGATATGTTTTGTTGAGGAGTGGTGTTTTTGTTTTGTAATTAACATACAGTTATTATCAAGTCAAGTCAAATTTATTTATATAGCGCCTTTTACAACAGATGTTGTCACAAAGCAGCTTTACAGAGAATCCGGGTCCACGTCCCCAGTGAGCAAGCCTTGGTGACGGTGGCAAGGAAAAACTCCCTCAACAGGAGGAAGAAACCTTGAGAGGAACCAGACTCAAAAGGGGAACCCATCCTCCTCTGGTCGACACTGGATAACAGCACAGACACAAAACAATATAAGTGGATACAGTTTTACACCACTGTGCAGTGTGCCGGCCGCATCAGTCATGTCAGACCCTCTTAGGACAGGCAGCCGCTTAGCTCAGGGAAAGAGAGGGGGAGGGGGGAAGAGGGGGGGGTAGGGGAGAGGGGGGATAAGCAGGACATAGTTAGGAAAACAAATTAACCAAAGGCTCAACTAAACAGGTAAGTTTTTAGCCTAGACTTAAAGACTGAGGCTGTGTCTGAGTCCTGAACACAGACTGGTAGGTTATTCCAAAGCTGGGGGGTGTTGTATGAAAAGGCTCTTCCCCCTGACGTAACTTTATTAATTCTAGGTACTAATAATGAGCCCACACCTTGTGATCTAAGTGTGCGTGTTGGTTGATAATAGGAAATAAGGTCACTGAGGTACTGAGGAACAAGGCCATTCAAAGCTTTATACGTCAGCAGAATAATTTTGTACTCAAATTATGTTAATATTAATATCTTTAGATATGTAGGTGTAGATGATTTTGTTTCACTGATACTTTTACATTTGTAAATTACTGTGTGAATTCAGTGGCTGTGATGCACTAACAATAAAGCTGCTACTACTAGATCTTACTAGAACTTAAAGGACACTGACTAACTACATGTTTTATTAGCTGTATTTATTAGTATTCTATTTTCTACATGTGGTGCTATAGGTTCTTATTTTAGCTTTCAAATCTTTTAAAAACTTTTAAAATCTTTAATTTATAAAAAAATTAAATCTCAGAAAAACTAAATATTGAAATACACGTTGTGTATCGTGAACATGTCTTGAAGCATCGTGATATAAAATTTTTGCCATATACCCCACCAATATTGGGAGGTTAAATTTAATCAAAATACTAGCTAACAATTAGCAATTTAGCAATTTCAACAGCTGAACATTTGCAAATTTAACAGTCTATTGATTTAGTTTCCTAAGTTGTTTGTTTTGTTTTGTTTTTTTTTTTCGTTAATAATGAAAGTGGACAATTGATGGTAGTGAATGCTCTTTCATTGAGACACCGTCATTTGCAGTATCTTCTCATAAATGTAGCGGTCCATTTCTTATATGTTTCTATTTTTATAGAAGATGTTCTAGAATGCTGTACCAAGGTATCAGTAAGCAGTGTAAATGCCCAGTAACTACTTAAACTTTAGGAGAACTTCAGAGAACAGCTCACATTAAACGTCTTATAAATTGTCCCCCACCAAAAGCCTTTTTAGTGGACTATAGTGAGTGGGAGGGACTTTGTACTAGATTTTTATTAGCGATTTTATTAGTGACTTTAATGTTGCTAAACTTTATGTCCTATGGATGATGCTGTAGTAGTTTATTTCACATTTTTTTCAAAAGACAGGATTCTCCAAGCCAATGTATATACAAGTGCTAACTGATGATGACACTTCATACTTAAGTAGCCAATTTTTGGCATGGTATTTCATTACTTACGGATGATCAACTGATTACATGTGAATGCTCAAGTGAAATAAAGTGAGGCCTAAGATCAAAACTTCGCCATTTAAAAACGTGCATGTGCCCCGGCCTGAAACTGTCCTCTCCAAAGATATAGTCTGAAGCACAGTGTGGACCATGCTAGCTACAGTGTTATAAAGTCCCAGTATATGTCAGGTATGTGATGTTCTTTTAAATCTTTTCAGCTTTAAATGCAGGCCTTATCTTTAAATTTAAACATAACACCTTTTTAGCAATATTTCTAAAAAATACACTCAGATTTCATAGCAAATGCTCTGAATATGAAAGCGATGATTGCATATGTATATCCTACAACTCCCATTCTCTATCCTGTCTTCATCAACAATCAAAATATTAAGCAACAAATCTCTTACTGCAATAGCTTTCCCAAACTGATGCCAATGTTCACTATGGCAAAATGAACTAATGCTAGTCAATGTTCAGTTTAGTTACTTGTGAAAGAGGCAACTTTTTTCAAGGCAGAGGGCGCTTTGAGCTCTCCACTTTTCCCAACATTAATAACATGGTTTTAGGTCATCTGTTCTGTGGGAGTTATGGCTATAAATAATGATGAAAGGAGGGGGAGAATGAGAGATGAAGGGAGGACTAGAGAGGTTTCTATGAAAAGTGTTCTTCTATGAAGAGAGAAACGATTGATACTTACATGATACCTTGTACTATGTTTAACCTCATCTTACCTGATGTTTCATCAACATTAGTCAACAAGAGATATTGGTGATGTCCTCTTTAACTTGTTACAATTTGCCTCTATCACTATTTAAAGCAAGCATGATGCTACAATTATTTTTGGAAGCACCATGTACACACATTCAGAAGAACTTTTTTAATACTAAGCTTTAAAATGAGATGAATCACTTCACTTGAGTATCAAAAAGAGTAATATATTTATATCAGAATGATTGAAAACGAGTAGAATTCTTTTTGAAGAAATAAGTTTGATTGAACTTTCATTATTTGTGATGGCATATTTTGGACATTTTGATGCTTAAGATTTTGCTTGTGGATTTTATTATTTTATTTAAAACTTTTAGCACAAAATAACCTCAAAAAATCTGTGATATTCCTAAAAATTTCAACTAAGAACTTAAAAAACTTTGCTGCGAAGCTCTCGGAGCTGGAAGAAGCTGGTTTGGTTTGGTTACCTTGGATGAAGTTGAAGTTGTCTTTTTATTTGCCAGCTTTGAATTTTCCATTACACCTTCAGTGGTACAGCAGGTAACTTCTTGCACCGCCTGAGGGAAATTCTAATGTCTGCCTTTGATGCTGTTTAAAATGGTGAGCAGTGACAGCAAGCTTGAGTCGAGTAAAATCATGGCAGGCAAGGAATGGTAGACTGAAAGGTGACAGAGTGTCATCATTGCACAAGCACTGGTGCTAATACCTCAACTATGCTAACTCATTTGTGAAGACATTACCCAAATGTGTCAGCTACTGGAGCGAGGAGAGAACATGAGTCGCAGCAGTTACTTTAGCAGCCACCAACTGCCAATTCTGAATGAGCAAAACAAACCAGGGATGTTTATAACTTCTGATAGCTACCCAGTAGTAGAGTCCTGGATTCTGCTGTATGCTGGGAGTGTTTTAGCCACATTTTATACACAAACACAAGATCTGATTTTAATGAACTTGTAAACCTCCGTTCTTTTCATTTTAAGATAGTCTTATAGTCAACAATGTTTTGTTAACTTTTATTATTATCAGCGGTAATAAAACAAGTGTTCTCCAAACATACATGAGCAATATGTAATATCACATCTTGCACTGTTATTTATATTATTTTCCTATTTATTTTATGTCTTCTAAGAAAATGACTTGTGCCAGTTATCCCTTCAAGAAGCGTTGTTGTGTTTTTATGGTAAGGAAAAAAGACAATTTCGGAATTTCTAAAAAAATAAACAAAAAATGCAAACATTATGATAGCATTTCTTTTCTATTTCTGTGTTAAAAGTGTATTGTTTTGTGATGCAAAAATGTCAATAGGAATCGTTATAAATATGCGTATTACTGCCCCCCTAATAATGATAAAATATCTGTATATTGCCCACTTCTAAGTGCTAGTAACAGCATCACCATCGCAATTGACTAGTACGTACATGAAAAATACTGGATCTCAGCATCAGCCTAGAGTTCCCATGTTTTTTTTTTTTCTCTCTGAAATGCTTCATTTACTGCTGATATCGGTGACGCCTTTATTTACATACCAAAACAAATGCATCAACATCATTGAGAGCTCACATTATTAAAGGTGGAGAGTTGATTACTCAGTTAATGCGTCAGGAAATAATCTGATTTATTTGTTTATGTAAACTTTGTCTTTGTATGGCTTAACTCAGAATTGTCTTCATTAAGTACGAGAAAATACAACTTCCTCTGATGGCCAAGCATGATTATGACCCACAGTCCTGGTAAATGGTCATGACAGCTGGTACTAAACGACTTGGCAGGTAAACACCACTTGGACTTGGAAGCATCAGTGAGATTTGGGACGTAAATTGATATTGGCCTCTGCCATTCACTTCAGCTCCATGGTGTTTAGCAAGACATATGGCTGTCTTATAATATTCAGTCTAAAGCTGGCACGACTTACGGAATACACAGTTTACATGCAAACGTATGTTCTGCAAGTCTACACCACCAAATAGATCAGTAATTGAAGGAAGCCATGAACATTAACTATAATAATATCTCATTTCACAGTTTTCCAATTAGATCCGGCTCACGCTAACTTCAGATTTTATCGTAACTGTCCAGTATGAACTGATGATGTTTCTGCTGCCTGGTGATGTAGTCTTGTATTGGGCATTGGCCAGGCATAGATATTCAGCTCTGTGACTGCTGTTTATATTCCTGAAGTGTACATGTGTGGTGTCTCAGACTCAGTCTGGCCTAATATGCTATGACCGAGTGGTAAAGGGGTGAGCCTTTTTAATATCTTCCCTTGCTGCTGCCTGGAATAGGCTGACAGGTCCAATTACAGCTCGGAGCTCCACCGCAGCTGCTCAGTGGACAAATACAACCTCCAAATATCCCTGAGGATAAGCCCTCTTCAGCAAAAACAGAGAGGTGAAAAAAGAAAAAAAAAATCGAAGGGGAAAGGAACGCCTTTAAAATCGGAACTATACAACTACACCACCAGTGATCGTCTTTGTCATCCGGTGTAGCTTTCTCTAACTCCCTGGATCTTTCCATTAATCTAAGCTCGGTGATGAACACAAGGGGCAAAGACAACATGGTTCAGTTCAATTACATTTTATATATGGATCATTCTACCGAATTGGTTCAAAGTCAGAGTTTCAAAACCCATTTCAGACTTTTAACTGACCTGGAGTTCAGACTAAAATCGGTTTTCTTTGAGTCACCCTGTACCTTAATCATGTTTGTATTATCAAAGCAAATGACTCAACATTCCATTTTGTCACTACCAAAACAATCATATCACCACCAAAAATGTTTGGGTAGTGACAATTTTAAGCTAATTTTGGGCATAATGTTTTAACACAGAACAGTCTGAACAGTTGTACATGCATGAAATCATTATATTTTTGATTGAAACAAAAAATTACTTAATTGCAGAACATATATGTTTTAGTAGTGACAGTTATTAATGTTACAAACTGATTTTCAGATTTCAGGACAGATTTACCTCAAAATAATGGGATCTAACTGCTTACCATGTGACCATGAGGAACAGGGATGCAGTCTCACTTACTCTTCTAAAATGCAGGCTCCACCTATGAATTAAAACTCTGTGTTCCGGTAATGCCATGAAAATGTAGGACCTCATTTTTTTAATAAGGTTTAAAAATTAAACTTATAATGAATCTTAATCTGTCTGTATTATGTATTATTTTTAAGTTTAAATTTAGGGATTAGGGTTTGAGACAGACACCTCTCAATAGAAAGTAAACTATCAAACATCATTTAGTGTATTTTTAACTCTTTACTATGTAACTCATTACTAAGTAACACCTTCAGTTAAGACAGATCTTAACATAATCCTTGTTGAATGTTTTTTGTTATTATTTTTTGTTTGTTTATTTGTTTGTTTGTTTACTCTGGGACCACAGTTTGAACTAATTTGATAGAATGCTGCTCAACAGTCCTGAGTCTTCTCTGCCAGATTTTTCGTTTCATGATGCGCCAAATGTTTTCTATTGGTGAAAGGTCTGGACTTCAGACAGGCCGGTTCAGCAGACGGACTCTTCTTCTGAGAAGCCATGCTGTTGTGATGAATGCAGTATGTGGTTTAGCATTGTCTTGCTGAAATATGCAAGGCCTTCCCTGAAAGAGATGTTGTCTGGATGGGAGCATAAGTTGTTCTAAAACCTCTATATACTGTTCAGCATTGATAATGCATTTCCAGATGTGTAAGCTGCCTTTGCCATAGGCACTAATGCAACCCCATACCATCACCAGATGCAGGCTTTTGAAGTGTGTGCTGATAACAAGCTGGATGGTCCCTCTCCTCTTGAGTCCGCAGGACACAGCATCTGAGGTTTCCAAATAGAATTTTGAATTTTGATTCACCTGACCATAGAACAGTTTTCCATTTTGCCTCAGTCTATTTTAAATGAGCTTTGGCCCACAGAAGACAGCAGCGTTTCTGGATCATGTTAACATATGGTTTCTTCTTTGCATGATACAGCTTTAAATTGCGTTTGTGGATTGCATGGCGAACTGTGTTCACAGACAATGATTTCTGGAAGTGTTGCTGAGCCCATGCAGTGATTTCCAGTAGAGAATCATGCTTGTTTTTAAGGCGGTGCTGCCTGAGGGCCCGAAGACTATGAGCATCCAATATTGACTGTCCTTGTACGCAAGGGAAAAGGCCTAGTTCTAAATGAGTTCATTTTTCATGAAATGGTAAAATGTCTCACTTTCAACATCTGATATCTGTTCTATGTTCTATTGCGAATAAAATATGAGTCTATGAGACTAGCAAATCATTGCATTCTGTTTTTATTTACATTTATTTACATTTTACACAGCATCCCAACTTTTTTGAAATTGGGGTTGTGTATATGTATGTATGCATGTATGTATGGTATGTATGTATGCATGTATGTATGTATGTATGTATGCATGCATCCCATTAGTCTAATATGTAATGATGAGATCAAGCATTTTGCATCTTAAAGATATTTGGGCGTTAACTGACTTTTGACTCACCTAAAGAACCTTTTACAACAGACATTGTCACAAAGCAGCTTTACAGATCAAGGTCCAGTCTCCTAATGAGCAAGCTGAAAATGACAGTGGCAAAGTTCCTTAACTGTTATGAGGAAGAAACCTTGACAGGAGCTTCCAAAATGGGAATCCATTCTCCTTTGCACAGCATCAGGTAGTGAACTTTAAGACAAATTAAGCCAGAATAATCAGATCATCCTGAGGAAAGCTCAGAGATAAGCCAGTGATCAATATTAATGACAAAATGACAAAGTCTCTTGCTACAGGGGACCACTGATTGTGTTAGAGATGTACAGTTTCTTAGAGCTTGATTGGGCATCTACTAGAACTTCTAGAGAACATTCATCACAGTAGTCCAACAGAGCATCTTAGCTTATGATTTTGTAGATACAAGAAGGCTATTCTAGTACTGTTACCTACATGTGCACTGAACAAGAGGTGAGAATTTATAGTGATGCCAAGGTTTTCCGAAATTACACTTAAAAACATCTGAGAAAACATTTGAGATCACAGATATTTATAGACAGCTTATTCCTAGCAGCTTTTGAACCAAATAACAGTACATTTTTCAACCAGATTTTGATTTTCTTTACACTGTCCTCAATCTTATTACATCAGTGTATCATTCATCATGGTATGATGTGTACAGTTGTGCTTTATCAGTATAGCAGAGATGGTACTTTATTGTTTATGAGAGAAAATATATCAGGAAAATAGAACTGATCCCTGAATAGAGCCTTGTGGATCACAATGCTTTTATAAGTTGAGCACATTCTTGGTTACACTTACAAATTGATAGAAGTCACTCTGGTAGGATTCCAACTTTGTCAGCCTCCTGACCCAAACAAGAGTTCTTTCAATTAGAATGTCGTGGTTTAGATGTTACATGTTACACTGAGATTAAATAGGATGAGCAAAGATCCTCAGCCGTGGTCCGAAGCTGGTAATAGATCATTTCTAATTCCCTCTGTGATGGAGCCTAAATAATGACTGAAATGATTTATGTATGATATTCCTGTGCAAGTAGGAACTTAGATTTTGAACCACAGCTTTAAAGATAAAGGGGAAATTTTACACTGATCTATAATTGGAAACTCTCTTTGGGCAAGGTTAAGTTTCTTGATCAAAGATTTCGGCATATAACCAAGACTGGGGGAAGAGTTTACTATTGTGAACGGAGGACTAATTATTTCTTTTAGCATCACTTTGAGTACTAAAAATCCAACTTTGAGTCTGATTTTTAGTTACTGAATCATGTGTAAATAGATGACTTTGACTTTGTAAAGAGATCAGCAAAATTAAATCAGTCTGTTAAATCAAGGTACATATACAAGGGTATATTTATAACATTATTTACAGAGAAGTTGGAGGGGTCATATTTATGTTTACCATATGTGCATTGTTTACCAGCGCAGAGAATGTACTTGCTGGTGTTACATCACAACTTCAAGTAACATGGAAGTTGTCCAAGATTTCCATTTGTATTTATATGTCTGGTGGAAGTTCATGAGTTTATGATAACTGTCTGAAGACACCATGAGTCTGAAACAGTTTAAAATAAATGTCTGTGTTCTACACCGTGGGTCAGTATTAAATCTACTGCAGTAGTGGGTGGGCTGCATAATGATCGTTCAGATGGTGGCAGTTACTCGCACTGACAGTGAGGAAATGTAAAACGTTACAGACATGAATTCTGTTCACGCAGCTTTCTGGCACCTCTTGTTACTGGATGTTCAATTGGACTCTTGGAGCAGGGAGTTTGATCTGTGATGCGACAGTATTCTGTTGATGTGAAACCTGTTCTGGGGGGATTCTTCACATGCCTTGTCTCTGTCTGCATTCCATCTTTTCTAAGTGTGCAGCCCAATGGCCAGAGGATGCAGATCTTCTCACATCACTTTAACTGTTTCATGCCCCAAGGAAGTACACTTCCTCTTTACTTCCTGCCTTTCTTCAGAAAAATCAATACAGCACATTTGCATATTATGATGTTTAGAAGATAACACAGTGTGCATTCTGCAATATAAATCCTGCCGGAAAGCCAGTGAAACCTTCTAGCCTACACAGTGCAGGTGCACAGCTCTTCCTCCTTGCATCTCTGGCAATGCACCTTCTTCTCATCAGAACATCCCCCTGATGCTCACATGCTCCTCCCACCTCCTCTGCTTCTTCCCCATCTGATCTTTTGTTTGTTTGAAAGCATAATCACAGAGAAGTCACTCTGCGATTGCCAACACCTGCATGTGATTCTGCCATCATGACAAAGGGCTTAGGATGGAAAATTACCTGAGGCGTTCCAAATGCCAAGACAAGTCGCTCGTTTGCCTGCGCGCGACAAAGACCCTATGGAGTCTTTTGCCCCGGCAAAGATGCTAATGCTCATATAATTGGTGTATTTCCATAACATAAATGTCAGCAATCGACTACATGCAGGGAATGCTATTCTTTGTCTCAGGGTTGTATGAGTGCATGCATATATGCAAGTTTAAGCGCTAATCACTGATTGTCTATCTGTACTTCACTTCCAAGGTCTTATACTTCACCATTTTAACAAAACTTTGTGTCTCTGAAATAGTAACTTTTAAGAGAAAAAAAAATCTAAACTTTAATGTATAGTACAGTGTGAGACTATAGTCAGAAACCACATTTTCATTTATTTAGTTTCCAGTCAAATTAACTGTTCAGTACAATTAACCAATTAAATATAAAATATTTTTTGCCCAGCCTTTCACTTTTTTACAACTTCTTTTTGGGAGGCTTTCAGATTTTCAAAGAAATCTGCAGGGATATTTTCCACACCTAAGTTCAGTCATAAAAGTTTGTTGTATTTTCTGATTCTGATTCTCACAATCAAGATAATCCCAATCACAAATTTAGACTCAGTCCAGTTAGAGTCTATTAGTGCAAATTTTCTTCTTTTTTGTGTATTTCCTTTTCTCAGCAACACCTTCTTGAGAGCTACATATATTTTCAGACCAGCAGCATTGAGTTTATTCAGATCTGAAGCATGTGTGTACCTTTGGTGCTGTTTATCTGATCAGGACTGTTTTGGTGGTCTACCAGGTCCTTAATGGTTGTCTCTTTATTTTTTAATAATTTTATTTACACCCCAGTTTCCTCCTGTTTTTTCACTTATTTTCCTCAAGCAAATGGATTATCTTATACATAATCTCCTCAGAAATATCACCTTTAGCTATTTTAGATGCATACAAGAAAGGAATGTGTAAGGCAGCTAAGGTGTATAGGGTAGTTGTTGTGAATGTTAGTGTCTCTTTGAAGAAGCACATACATGTCAGTGACTCTTTAGGGGGGACACTATTGCAACTCAGTTTCAAGATTAGAAGGAAGAAAGAGTGTACGTGACAGTTGGTTACACAAAAGTAAAGAGTGGACACATTAAATACTGAGAGAATGGATATTATATTGGGTGGGTTGCACCAACAAGGGTTAAATCAGAGCTAATAAAGGATTTGTTAACTTGTTTTATTTTAAATCAAGTTGTGTTGCCTTAAACATGCATTAAAAAATCTGCAATAAAAGCCTTAATCTGCAATTAAAACCTTAACCTGTTATTTGTTTTGATATTTGAAAGTACAAATAAACAGCAACAACATTACTCTTGACATTCAGTCATTGCCTATAAGTTACTTTTTTCCATACTGAGTGAAAACTAGCCTGAAGCTACAATTTGTACATTTAAACAATCTGTTATTAGACCTGGAGGCTCAGCATCAGGGGGAGCTGTTCCGTCAAACCTGATAAGACTCCTTAAAATATATACAAAACCTGTTGGTAATTTGAATCAAAATATTTTACATGCAAAGAGTCTATATGTTATTCTGTAAATTGTAGTTTTATAGTAAAGGCTCAATATTAAAATTAAAGCCTAATGTCAAATATTTTAAGAATAGCCTGTTAGCTGGTTAGCTAGCTATCTGCCAAGCTATTCACTCTAGAACAACTAGTTAAAAATAAACACATTCTTATTTGGAGTTTATTTAGATTAGTCTTCAGTAAATTTAGATTGTCTTCAGCCATTCCTTCACATTCATGCAATTTGTAATGCAAAACAAACATACTTAGTGAGATCACGCTGGTGTGTTTATTTTCTTGATGCTCACAAAAGCTACTTGAGTGCTATTAGCTTCCCCTTGTGGGCAGAATGGTTTCTTGGTTTCATTTTTCTGATGAATCTGAGTTTAAAGTAATGGTGCAACAGGATTCAATTTATTCTTGATTTACTGTAAAAATAATCCAGGATTATGTAAGCCTGATTATTTGTAAACTAGGTTTAAAGTTTGGTGCAACAGGACTAATATAAAAACTTTGATTTAATCCAAGTTGAAGCTTAATCCAACCTGCCTTTATCTGACACTGAAAAATAACTGTATTGCCTGAAATTTAAATGGCTGTTTTGATTGGAATTTAAATAAATGAAAGGGTGGTCTCTGACTCTGAGCAGTATTGCATATTGCTGTAATTATTAGAAATTATATTGGCCCATTTTTATTGGTTGAGTAGACCCCAAAAGTAAAAGCCAAGTGTCATCAAATAATATTAAAAAAAAAAAAAAACATAAAAAGTGGAGTTACGGTTTTTGATATGACTGTGACAATATGCTATACCAGCAATGGAGTTTTCCTTTTAGATCACCTCCTCACAAACGAGCTGAGTTCGAACTCCAGCTTCACGAGCCTTATGAAAAAACTATAAAGTCTGTCCTGTTCATGCTGATCAAGCTATATTAAGAATGGTAATAATGCCACAGATATCTACAGAAGTGACAGAATGAGGAGGTGCAACGGCGCCCGCAAACAAGCGCAGCAGAAATCAGTGAATGAAACAGGGTGGCTGACATTTCAATCAGGAACCACTTGGCATAGGCCCATTTTCTATAGGCGAGAGAAGCCAGGCAGAATGCCCGGCCAGAGCTCTACTCAATTACCTGCAAGAATAACCATCTAATGACTGCATGTCGCATCCTGCCACTCCGTCCTGTGACTGAGCAGTCTCTGAGAATTAATGAGGTGGCCAAGCACCTGTGAGAGGCGTTTAATTTTTTATGATGCTACAAGGAGTGAATCCATCTCTGTGACAAATTTACTGGGTCACAGCGGAGGACCCCCTGCCCTTTTACATTGTGGAGCTTTCATAGGCCTTTCATACCTCCCCACTGTTAATTAAATTAAAGCAATCTGGGCTGAGGGCAGCAAAGCACATTTGTCCCAACTTATTGCAGAGCTAAGCTGTCACGTATCACACAGAAGTGCTGGTGAAATTAACAGCATGCACTGGGTCTGCTGTGCTGGACTGTACAAGTACATGTGATGCACATGAATTGCTCTCATTCAAGCAGAGGAAAAAGCAAAACAAAAGCCCTGCACTGTTTATGCAGCCACCAGGAGTTCATTCTTCACCTAAAGTTTCAAGAAGGGATATGAATGGAGAATAATGATGGATAGTTTCCTTTCTGGTACCTAGTAAAACCGAGACTAGCATCTCAAAACCATTATCAAAAAATTCAAATACTGTAAAAATAGAAAATACATTATAAGAAGAGTAATTGTATTCAGTGTTAAATTCACTGATTGATTATCTTAACTTCTCATTTTGTCATTACAACATAATTTTACTGTCCTGTGAAAAAAGAGGTAAAACACCTGCTGATACAGATAGCAATACTGATACATTTAAAAGTCTTCTTGTGCTCATAAAAAGTGGAAATCTTTGTGATTTACACTGTGAAAATTAAATGCAGACCTATGAAAATGTCTCTTCACTGTCCAATCTAAACCTCTATGAGCCTGTTTACTGATCCATTTTTGTATAATTGTGCTCCTCACACGATAATTGGATTTTCAAGGAATTATGGGAGTGAAATTATTAAAACAGCTAATAACAGGCCTATCGTTACATCTGTGTGTGTATGTTTCTGCCCTGCACATTTATTGTGCACATTTATTGTTGTTTCCACAACAAGAGTTCAAAAAAAAAAAATAATAAACAGATGAAATGGGGCTCCTAACAACTGTGCAAGACCTGGTAGACCACCAAAACTGCCATCGTCTGATAAACAGTATTTTAAGCTTTCATCTTTGAAAGATCAAGCTCCACTCTTGCTTCAGATCTCCACAGGTGTTACTGTCTATCCTTCCACTGTAAGAAGACAAAACAACTCTATGAGTCTGAAAGGATGTGTAGCTGTTAAGAAGAAGAAAATAAAGAAAAGTCAAAGAAAGAACAATGGACTTACCACCCCCACGAGTCCAGATCTAAACATCACTGGATGTGTTTGAGATTACTTAAATCATGAGAAGCATAAAATGCAACCAACTTCTAAGACTGAACTTAAGAGGTTTGGAAAAATATCCCTGCAGATTTCTTTGAAAAACTGAAAACAAGCAAAGAATGAAGCTATAAAAAAGATAAAGCATGGACACTCTTTGAAAAAAATGTGACTTTATATTTACTGTTTGAGGCTTCTGTGTAATTTTCTGTTTTACTTTTTTCCTTTATGCCACAAAACTAAATAATAACTTGTGGTTATGGTCATTTTTTTAATTGGAAATTTAATAAAGGTAAGGTGGTCTCTGACTTTTGAACAGTACTGTATGAATGTTGAGTAATACCTTTTATGTGGTCCACCACTGAAAAAAAATGGACACATCTCTCATCACCACAGTGGCCCAGGTGCAGTTACACCCTCTGCATGAGTAAGCCAAGCAGAGTTTACTGAATGTGTGTGCATATCTGTCTAGAAATAAAATCATGGTTCATAGTGGGGGGAGGTTAATGTTTTAAACATAAAGTTTTCTCAAAGCAAACAACATTGCCCCACACCCACTCTTATTATTTTTAAACTCTAAATAAAGTGTTCTGGGGAAAGTGCTTGAAAATAGATTGTAATACTGTGTTTTACAAGAACATGATAACAAGATTGATAACAGTAAAGCATATGCTCTTAAAAAGGATTCTTCCAGGGTTCTTTAGTAAAGACAATGGCCCATATTTATCAACTTCTCACAGTCAGAATACTGATCTAGGGTCAGTTTACAGCTTTTATGTAAGACTACAGAGAAATTTAGTAACCAACTTAAATTTGTCATCTGAATCTGAAAATGTTGTCACCTCAAACCTTTAGTGTACATTTTATTTAATTAGGAAACTACTGTACAGTACCTGAGGGAACTGTGCTATTTGATTGATATGTATTCAACACTGTTTGGCCTTCAAACAGTCCTATAATGCGCATGATTTACTTTACAGGGGCATTTAAAATCTTCAGCCTTCTAAGAGGCTATTGCAGTCTCTACATCTAACTACATCTCAATTTTCCTGCTTATATATTCACAATGGAGTTTCTGAGGATTTTGCGTGGGAGACAATAGATTTATGCAGGCATAAAATGGGGCCTTGAAATGTTATATCTAAACAGCCTTGACACAAAGCTAACATAAAAATGCAGCGTTCCCGTGGAGCTAGGCCCAGTTAACCCAGATAGAAAGGAGCCCTGCAGTTGGAAGCTAGCTGCTCATCACACAGAGCATTATTCACCAGATTATACAGGTGGGAGACATGCTCTGGCAGCAACAATGCACTGCAGTTTATCATAATATTCAATTTGTTTTGGCCTCCTATACAGTCAAAGGGAGACAATGAGGGACATAGATCAAGTGCTGACAGTCAAGGGGCCTGATGCCCATTCTGAAGAGAAGGAAAACATGTCTGGCTAATTGCCGCATTGTACAGCTGGAATGTTGCACTTAGCAGTATGTGTTCTGCAGTGTTTAAGACTGTATGAATTATTCTGTCACTGTCTGCTTTCATGTGGCTGTGGCTGCTAAACCCAATAGATTTGTTTGTCATGCCATGACAGTGAGGCCTTCCTTAAATGGAACGCTACGTTGATAGCCTTGGCTGAAGTTCAGACAGGAACAGAGCTGCCAGCCTTGTTTTGGGCTTTGGCCAAGGGGTGCTCTTTGTCCACAATGTTCTTTTAGGCTGCTGGGACTCTGCATAAATAAACACAGTTAGAGTGCTATACTGACATTCAAACAAATTCATTCAACTTTGAACACAGATGGGAATACATCCTTTCTTCTGGCCTACTGTGGCAGCGTCTAAGCCGGGAAATGTTTCTCTGGCTTGTATGTGAGACCACACTTACAGGGAACAAAGACTGATAAAAGCTGACAAGCAAGCGTCTTTATACACTCATGACTTTTACATCTCTTTAGTTTTGTACTGGAAACCAGATCTCTTTTGCAATGAATAACAATGAATGGCCAATCCCTCACTTGCAATTTGGTCTGACAAGTGGAAGAGGGACTAACTTCACCATGGTGTAGCCCACATAAAGCAATATAAACAAGTTAAAATAGATAAACACAGTACACCTACAATTAGAGATACCATATTAACATTTAATGCTTTATCTGTCAATATTAATGCACAGAAACAAGCAATATGACAATTAACAGGTTAATTGACAGTTAACTGTTAGGCTAGCTGCTTGTCTAAGTGCTGCTGCACATTGCCACATACTGTTTTTCGGCAAAACTTGCCCTCAGAAAAATGAAATCACTCTGTTGTTGGGTTTAATCATTTTCCCTTGTTGCTATTACTTAATAGATGCATGCAATTTAATAAAAAATGACTCAGTTGTGTTGTTTCAATGAAATACAGTGAGTTATCAGATTTAGATGTGTTTGTTTGGTCAGTGCAACCTTGATGAGAAAAATTCAACATCTTTTCCACTGGCTTCTGGCACAAGCTATTTGCATATTATTTTACTTGTTTTCTCACACTCTTTATGTTGTCTTTCCCTTGGCATACCTTCCATTGTGTGTGCATCTTAATTAGTTAACATGTTGAGTTAGCCTGTACTCTACTGCTTAGCTTGTTGGCAGCGGGGTATAATAACAACTTAACTAAATGATGTAGATCTAACTTAAAGCTGCTGTCTACTCATTTTCATGATTTTCTATAAGCTGGCAGAGAAAGAATGATGCTGGTCTTCTCTATTATGATTTTTTTTAAATGGCTTTTTTCTGTCATTGTCTTCTGTTCAGCTTAAGTTGGATGATACTAAATTTGGTGTAGGTAACATTAGATTTGCCAAAGTAGCAATCCGAGTTAAGAGTATGTATACATTAACTACTCATGTCCCTCTCCATCACATAAAGTAACTGCTCTCTTGCTGCTCTGAGTCCCAGAACAGAGCTCCCAGTAAGTAGGTTATTTAAGCTTCTCCAAATGTGTTAACAGTGCTTGTTATGAAGGATTATTACACTGTTGTTTGTAGCATAGATAGATGCTGCTTCCTACTTGCGTTAGCCACTTGTCGATAGATCCTACTATAAACAATTAACTTTATTTATGGAAGCATAGCAGACAGCAATCCACCTTAAATGTAGGAATAAAAAGCTAAAACGTTAGCTACTCTCCTAACATCAAGACATTTCCCTGCAATTGTATGCATGGCACACAATAAGGTACATAAAAAAATTTCTTCACCATGTCTGCAAATATGTGTTTGACTCATAACGGGAGTTTGTGCGACCTCAGTTTCAGAAGCATTGTCCAGCAGTTAGCCAGCAAGCTGTAGGTTATGGATACAATAGTGCTAAGCGTTCAAGTATGGGACCTGATATGTCCATGATATACCCATCACAGCTCAGAGATGATATACGCATCTCATCTCATTTCACAGCTCAGAAATGAGTGCTGTGTTGGTGCTGCACCATGCTGTCTGTTTACTGTGTCTAATGTCTGTTTTAATTATCATATTTATTGTATTGTTTCTAGTTTAATGTTTTGCACACTTACATCTGCAGACTTTGTACTGTCTATTTTGTTCCATGTTGCACCATGTTCCTAGAGGAACATAATTTCGCTCCACTGGGTACTTATATATAGATGGAATGACAATAAGAATCCTCTTGACTTGACTCTTAATCATTAAATGAAAGCCTGCGTTCTTCAACATCATCTGCGAAATGTAATCTCTAAAATGACCATTACAAAAAATTTACTGTTGCATGAACTTCATTTAATTATGCATTTTTTTTTTTCCATTCAAACAAATAGAATAGTCAGGAAACACAGACTTGGTTACCTCAACATAAAGTTCAATTGCTGATGGAACAAAATTGAAACATTTCAGTGGAATTTATTTGGGTTCTACTGGAATGGAGGCACGGTGGCGCAGTGGGTAGCGCTGTCGCCTCACAGCAAGAAGAGCCTGGGTTCGATTCCTGGCCGGGTGACCAGGGTTCATTCTGTGTGGAGTTTGCCTGTTCTCCCCGTGTCTGCGTGGGTTTCCTCCCACAGTCCAAAAACACGCAGTCAGGCCAATTGGACATGCTGAATTGCCCCTAGGTGTGAGTGTGTGTGATTGTGTATGTCGGTCTGCCCTGCGATGGACTGGCAACCTGTCCAGGGTGTATCCTGCCTTCCGCCCAATGACAGCTGGGATAGGCTCCAGAAGCGTAAGCGGTTTAGATGATGGATGGATGGATGGATGGAATGGAATTCTCAAAGTTCTCTTCTCAAAATAGACATTTTCATTCACTGAAAGGTACTTTCAATAATTTGTGCCAGCTGTATGTAAATTTTACATAATTCATTTAATCTCAACATATTTTCAGTTTTCAAGTCAAACAACCCTCTTGGTCCATTTGAGTGTAGCGAGCTTGAGCATTAATATATAAAAACAATTAGTCCAGTTAATTGGAGTTTACTCAAATCACTTGTGTCTGATTTACTTGAATTCATTATTTTGTATATATTATGATAAAGACATTCTCAAAAAAACCCATATACCTTTTTTATTTTTTTATGTGTATCCTGTGTAATTTCCAGTAGTGGGATGGCCATGCCCCCCCTCATCCCTCCTACCTTTGCATCAGTGGCTGTCAGACCAAAACCTTGTAGCTTTTGAGGAAAAAGATAAAGTATTCTTAATTTTTAATGTAAGTTGATATTCAGATTTTATTTCAAGTAAGTTTAGACCAATTCTAGTGGTCCTTTCATGATGTAATGTTTAAACAATGTAAAGAACAGATGCTGTTTTCCAATGACGCAAATAAATAAAGAACAAAAATCTTTTCAGAGATTTTGATATGACAGTGACAAAATACAAGAGTATATAAGAGCTCAACATCCCGTCCTATTATAGTATTACAAAATATGTCTCATTGTGCGTGTGTGTTTCTTCATGACAGACTGATTGCACATCTTGCCCTCTTTCAGGCTCAAGTGCTGATAGTGTTTTGTATGAGAGAAAGGCCTAACAGCAAACTGGATATAGTCTATGCTGCATTTCCTGCTCTTTACACTGAGGAGACAGTGAGGTGTGGAGAAGAGAGGAAGTGAGCGATCATCCCTCATCCATCATAAAGACACACTCCTGCCTCTGAGCCTGCCACGTTGTCACAAAGCAAGCATTCATATCCGCTTTACTTCCCCAAGATGCTTATAGATGACTTTGCCTTCCCTGAATGATGTTATGTAAAGGGATTGTCAATGAGCGATAAAAATGAAAGCTAGAGAAGTCAATAGTCAAGAGAGGGCGATCAATAGCATGTATTTAGCGCAGATCTCTGGTAAGAGCTGTGTAACTGTATTTGAGGCTTCTATAAACAATAACTGAATATAACTTTATTTGTTTAATGAATTTCTGTTCAGTTTTCTCAAATTATTATAAATGATGCATATTTGCGATCTTAAAACCATAGAGCGATGCCATAGAAGAAACACCTTTAGTTAACTTTTCAATGTATGGTTCTTTGAAGAGTCATTTTTATACTTGAGATGTGTGAGTGTGAAGAATTTCCATATAATGTAAAGGTTCTATACCAATGAAAGGTTTTTCCTAAATTTGGCCAAGCCAAGGGCCGGCCCTAAAGAAATCTGTGGCCAGATACTTCAGGCAACAGAGGAATAGAAAAACTCTCTAAGAGCATGAGGAAGAAACCTTGAAAGAAAACAAGATTTAAAGGAAATGCATCCTCTGGGCTGCATCAGATAGCATAAATATATTCATAGATCACATTTTCAAAAGTAGGTTTCAAACAGCATCACATGTTGAAAGTTCTTGGGTGCTATTGATTGTTTGATATTAAATATACTCAGTGTGTGTATAAACCCCAGCAACACTGTTGTGCCAGATTCACTTGAACAAACAAAACACTTGTCATGTAACATGTCTACATGTCGCTGTCACTGTCACTGCTGAGAATGGCCCACCAACTAAATAATATTTGCTCAGTGGCCTATGGTGGTCCCTTTCCATTGATAGAGGGGGTAGAGGGTCAGTACAGTCAAGGTACAGTCAGTACACTCTGCAGAGGATTAAATGTCAACTGTCAATTTAAAATTCAGCCAAATTTAAGTAATTTCAGCTTATAAAGAGGCAGCCACATTCAACACAAATTTAAAAATAGGCTCTACTTATTGTTGACCTAACTGAGATACGGTACTGAAAATGTCATGTTTTTAAAGGAGAACCTTTGTCTAAACTCTTGAGTTGGGAAAATAATAAAAAAAGCTAAAGGTTGACTTAAAATGTCAAGTTGACCTGATTTAATTGTTATTTTTTTTCCAGTGTACCTAAAAAGTGCACCTGTATGAGAGGTGATAAGAGGTCTGCTACCTGACAAAGTTTTAGGTAAACACTTATTCGGCTGCAGGAAAATGCTACCCTACCTTTTAAGGCTTCCCAGGCTGACCATATGTGTGACGTCGTACTGTAGTTGTTGGGGCCCCTAGAGGCTAAGGATTCTTTCCGGGCTAGCTAAGTGACTCTGTACCGTGGTCTGGGGGATCACTCCTGCCAACTGTGGGGACGCTGTGTGTGTGTGTGTTGTTTTGCTTATTGTTCATTATGTATTTTGTTAGTTTTGTAAAGTGGCTGATTGTAAAGCGTCCTTGAGCATGAGAAAGGCACTTAGAAATAAAGGTGATGATGATGATGATAATGATGATGATGATGATGATGATGATGATGGTGATGACAGTGGAATGGGATGTTAAGTTGAATTTTTTGTGAATTTTGGTTCTGTTCATATAGGCCTATGGGATTATTTTGGAGATTAATAAGGCTGTTAAGGCCTGTTTAGTTGGACAGTTCATATAGAAACATGTTTATATTGCAGAGTATAAAAAACATATACATAGCAAGCTGATTTTTACACATGGCAAAAGTAATAGTACATGTGTATTTGTATCTGTTTACAGTAAAGAGTAAACTATTTTGTTTTCTGAAATGTAAAGCAATATAAAAACTACTAAACTTTAAAATGAACTGTTTTTAATTTCTGTTTTTTTTTTTTATTTTAAGCACTTTGCTTAAGCATATACCAATAGGCAATTATACTAAAACTACTCAATCAGTCTGTTAACCCCACTGGAGTTAACCCACACTGTGAGTGTGTGCTATTACAGGATAGATTTGTTATAGGATTATGATATCAGGCTGATGTTGAGCTTATACTGATAACTATACTAAAATGCCGCCTCTAATTTACAGAGAACCTCAGGGCCTTCAGAGAAGGCTTAAAAAGTCTGTCATTTTTAGGGATTTTTGATCATTAGAATTATAAACTCTGCAAGTTTTACAGCACTATTCTTATTTACATGTTAAGTTTTGGTTGGCAACAATAAGGCTGAATTCTTCAAACAATGAATAGAAATTTGTCATGTCAAGATTATTGGGAATAATTAGGAATTAAGATGCATAATTACGAAGTGACAAAGGAATTGACCAATGATGTTTTTGATTTCTGATGAGTGGGACCAATTTTGTGAGGTCAAAATGTCACTGCAAGCCATCTGGAAGGCAATAGCCCCTACCCCTTTTGTCCAAAAATTACTAATGCAATTTTTGATGAACTGCACATGTTGCATGCATAATTAGTTTGCAGTCATCTCACAGTGCTGCTGTTTTTTGACAGCACTACCTCTATATGTTTAGTTTATCAAAAACTGATGATGCTTTGCGGTATTTTTAAGTTAGTATTACACTCATCTTTGGTCAAAACCGTCCAAGCTAGCTAACTGCTATCATCACATAGTGTTTATGTCTGAGCCTTTGGAGTATGTCACTGTCCTGTGCACATGTTTTAACAGCATGCCAAATAAGTAGAGAAACAAGATTTACTGTCGATCATAGCTGGAAGCTATAAAAATGGATGATTCATAGTCCACAGTTAGTCACAAACACACTTACCACCACAGTTGCATAAGACTGAAGTTTGCTTTCCATTCACCAGCTTCTTATTTGAATCATCTATTCCCCTTTATATGGTGGCACCTGTTCAGATGCCAGAATGTAACTGAAGCACCATTTATGGAATGGAAAATTCATATAGGAAACTGGCAAAGAAAAAGCTCATTTCAGCTTCATAACTCTTGTTTGAATGAGACTAAGACTACGATCAACTTCTGTAATTTGATTTCTTACAGCAATTCAAAGTCTGATCCCTGACAGAAAATAAAAGCGTTAAAAATAAATGGAAAAACCCTGCCACCATGGGATTGATCAGGCTACGAAGTGGTATTTTCATAGCTTTTAGCTCTATTTAAATATTGTTTTAAATCTGGCTTTGGTTAATGATCATCAGTGCACTTATCTTTAGTATTATTGACATAGTTTTGATATTTCCAGCTGAGTTGCTACAATATTAGAATAACCTTGTCTATAATGGTATTTTCAAATACTAACACTCTTCTGACTCAAAATGAAACTCCTAAGCCCTGCCCATGACAAAGTCTATGCACACCACTGATGTAGGTACAAGGGAGACCTAATAAACTGGCCTCTCAAAGTAGTTAGTACTTTTAATATTCCATAATTAAAATTTTCCACAGTGAAAAAGGTTCCTGTATATAACTGTATAAAATGTTACATAGCTTCCAAAATCTTCTTAACATTTTTTTTCTTTTTCACCAAATATAAACTCAAAAATCCAGTAGTTCTGTATAAGAGCAAGTTCACCCGCTGAAGAAGTATTGCATTTTCTGGTGGACTTCATTTGTATCTAAACATCCATGCAATGCCATACCACATTCAGCATGTTTTATACTTCATCACATTACTCGCCAGTGTCACACAGCTCACAGACCTGGTAAGTAAAGCCAGGACGAAGAGGCTGGACAGATGTTACACACCGATTGCACCGCCATTGCGTGACTGCATGTGTCTCCTGTGTGAAAGCTCCTAACTGGCTGTGAGGCAAACACAAATGGGGAGAACGATGGAAGGATGATGTGACTCACCTCTATTCATGCGACACTGGCCTTGAGCAAAAGCTGCTATTTTTACTTAGCTGTAGAGTCCTAATTATGTTCAATTACCATACAGGGGATTGATTATGAGGCAGTGAGAGACTAATGCCAAAAGTCCAAAATTTTTAAATTGTCCCCTCACGTCTGATTGGCACGACCCTTAAACAAAAGGGATAAAGAGTTCCACTTTTTTTATTTCATTAGTTCAGACAATGTTCCTTTCCAGTCACAGGGGAAAGCCACTGGGTTGGGTGAGGCATACTCAGCACAGCACCACTCTTAAAGACCAGATAAGGCTCCTCTTCCAGCCTCAATATCTTTCTGACTCACGACAGTGTGAAATCGGTCTCGCTGTAAAGGAGGGAGGAAGGTGATAAAAACAAAATGGTGGTCACTCGGTGTGTCCAGCTTGTAGAACATGCACACAAGCTCACTGGGGTGGAACTAGCCTGATAGTTTTTTAGGACTACGTGTGATGGATGATGGGATTTAGTGAGGATGCTGACCCCAAAAGCCCTGCGGCTGTAGTTTATGGTATATTTCACTGTGCCTATATTTTAGCCTGCTAATGCAGGGAGTCATCCTTATGTTCCCAGGGCTCTTTAATAGGTCAGTATTCAATGTCTAGGAAATAGCACCATGTTCCCTCATTGAAATTTTCTTGGAATTTGCATTAAAGTCCCTGTTGTTACTGAGTAATAAGCCTTAGTATGTAATAAGTCTGGGATTTTAAGGGGTTCAAGCTTTCTTTGTTGAGAGAGAGAAGAAAATCAAGCTCCATTCTTGCTTCAGACAGGATAAATCAAATGTGTATCATTCCCAAATTCCTTCAGATAGCCCAGATCAAAAAGTTATAGTGCTAAAATTAGAAGCAATTGAATCCAAACAATTAAAAAAAAAAGAACGGCCAGTAAATACCAGACAGAATAGCATTAGGCTAGTAAAATGAATTCATTCAACTTAACAAACACTGCCAAATAGTACAGAAATCACTCTCATTTGTGAGAACCACTTTCAGATATTTCATTCATTCTCCTTCTGATTAGCCCATCACCCAAAATTTTTAAAGTACAGTACTCCTATTTTAAACTTGAGGATAAAGGAACTGTTTTAGTCTTTGGCCTCATCATCAGTAACCAGGTTTTGTTATTACTTTATATATTCTGTCTTGTTGGGCTGAATTTGGTAAGGTGAATGAACCTACTGTACTAGCCTAATGCTATTCTCTATGCCAGTTAGCAACACATGTTGTTATTGTTATCGTTGGGCCTATCACATAACGCTGATATAAACGTCTGCATGATGATGTTCCGATCCGGGCAATTTGGGGTAATTTGGAGAAGTTACACAGATACTTTACCCCATATGGCCAGTCAAAACAGACATAAATTGCATTACTGGACCTCTTCTGGTAAAACTAATCCAGCTCAAATAGGGCTTACAACATTTTAACTAAATCACACCAAAATGACAAACAGGTTCGGTAACACTTTCTATGAATGTCACCTTTGTAAGCATCTATAAACACATTCATAACATGTTATAATGCATTCATAAGACATTATAGACATAGCTATAAATATTTATAAAGTGAAGCATACTCTACTTAAGAAACCTCCAGTGTTAAGAGTGAGGCTTCAAGTTGAAGTATTTACTGAAGGATTTACTGAAACACTAAAACATATATAATAAAGCAAATTACAGGCTTCAAATGTCAGAGTTTAAACTAGTGCTGCCATCAGTGTTTTACCCAATGTGGGAAAGTCAATGTACACCACCGTTAGCTTGGTATTTGTCTTTACTTTATGCTCTCCAAGCTGGGACTGACTTCTTTGGCACTGACATTATAACATGTTATTAACACTATTTATAATGCATTATATTAACAGTTCATAATGTATAATAAACATGGCTATAAAATTGTAATTCAGTGTAATTCTTTTTTATAAATATTTATAACCATGTTTATAATGCCTTATGAATACATTATAACATGTTATAAATGTGTTTATAGATGCTTACAAAGGTGACATTCATAGAAAGTGTTCCCACAGGTTCTAGCTAATAAACTAATAAAGGACATTAGCATTACGTCTATTTATAACCTTTTAAATATTTTGACTAACACGGCGGCAAATACGAACAAACATTACATTTCATTGTAATGTCACACATTAAAGCAGGAAAGTAATTCAGAAACCTCCACTAGATAAGCTATATTGTGCAAAATGGCACCTCAAAGTACAAAGGTGCTTTTCTGAAGTACATGATAAGGACCCAGTAAATCTATAAAAATAAGTAAGAATTACTATTTTTTTTTACAGCCCAGTTTCAGTTTCTCTTCTAGATAATAAACAGGTTCATGCTGTGTAAGACTTCATTCGTGTGCATTATTTTATGCTTTGTGACTGCCTGGTTATCTGGTAAACACTTAGCACTTAAAGGATTTCAGAACAAAGTGTTACCAGAATCTCTAGTTTAGAGAATTTAGTTTGTAATCTTTTTGAAGTCCTGTATGCAGAAAGCAGTGCAGATTTCTCTCTGAATTAGAGGACATCATAGGTAAATTTAGGCAGGAACACACCAGAGAATAAAATTACAAAACAAACAAAAAACAACAGAGTATATCATGGTATTACTTTAATTCCTTGTGACAATCCAGACATTACACTGATCCAGAAAGAATACAGCCGGTGAACTGTGGCATCAAAATACACCACGTATCAAAACCTCTTTGCTTTTGATATTAGATGAAAGTACACACAACAAGTCCACTTCAAAGTCAAAAGCAGCATCTGGCCGCCAGGAATTGACTGCAATTCTGTTTTGTCCTGTCACAGACGGTATTAAAAAATCAACTGATTTATTTAGTGACCAGGGGAGTAAATTTTGTGCCATGGAAATTTGACAGGAATGAGACACCTATTCCAGCAGAGAGTCAGTCGAGCACACTGGGAACGTGGCTTCTCTTAAGGAAAATAGGATTAAGGAAGCAAAACACATACTGTGAAGATCCAGCGGTTAATATGGGCCAAATAAGCTTATCAGACAAGAAAGAGTTCAGAGAGCATTTTTTTAAGAAGTGTGAAGTGTAGAAATTGTAGGTTGATTATTATCTCCAAATTATGCTACTTTTTTCTCTCTCCAAACCAAATTTGTGAAACCTTCTAAGCACAGCACAGGTAATTAGTCCTTAGAATTTCATATCTAAATCAAATTCACATGATTTTCTACTTACCACAAATGCAGTCATCAGCCAAGATATGTTTGGTGTTCAAGTTTTGCTTCTTTACAGTGCTGCCAACTCTCACGCATTGGCTATGAGACTCTCACACATTTTAACGTCTCTCTTTAAAGCGACCTACTGATGAACCTGAACAAGTTTCCCACTACTCCAGCTTTATGACTTCACTACTCCAGCTTGACTTAGAGATCACGCTTGCTAGCTAGTCAGTTACTGTTTTTTAGATCAGTGGGGGCGAGACTGATATCTGCAGCAACAGTAAACTAACTTCGGCCTCAGATGACTGTAGAAGACAAATTACTTCTGCAGTGTGCAAATGTAATGTACTGCACTTGTGTGACTGAGAAAAAAATACTTCGCTAAACAAACGACCCCAACTAGCAAGAAGTAAAGAAGAATTAAAAGACAAATAACCTCATTAAACATGATCTAAACATGATCAGTAACAAGACAATCCATAAATAAAATAAGAGTAAGAGCAGAGTTCATGATTTCACACAGCAACACATTTTATGCTGCAGAATGAATGCAGTTCTGTTCTACTTACAAACGAAACAGTTTTAGCTAAACAGATAAAGGCAGGGTATTCTTATCCATTTTCACTATGTACCTGTTAGCTTTGAAATCTGTGCCTATCAAATGCAACCAGGAAAATTTCTGATTTTAATACACACACAAACACACACACACATATTATCTAAGCTGCTTATACATGCTTATATTTCTGGGTTGCAGGGGGAGCTGGAGCCTATCACAGCAGTCACTGGGCAGAAGTCAGAAAACACCCTGGACAGGTCGCTAATCAACTTTTTGAAAATATTTGAGATAGACTTTCAGTGGCTGGGAAATAAAAAATGTCTGCAAAAAAGGTAGTCTATGTAATGCCATTCATAACTGGTAACACAATGTGCATGTAAAGCCTACAATAGTGATGATAAAGAGCAGCACTATTGGGCAAATAGGATCAATGAGCAACCAGGAAACACACACACACAAAAAAAACATGGACCTCCTAACCCCCTTCAGTCCCATACTGCCACCCCTCAACAAACAACCCCCCTCTCCCCCCACCCCAGGCCTCACTCTAACAAAAATTTAAAAGCTGGCAGCCCTATCTTTAGTTTTGAGCTAAAGCCACGAGGTTATTGTTGCTTATGAACACTCTTAACCCACTCAAACCACATTCAGGTCTTAACTCAGGTCACACAGATTCATCAATGTGGTTTAGAACACAGTATGACTCACTACGGACTATAAAAACAAAACAAAACAAAACCAAAAAAAAACCTTCTCTTTGTAATTAAAAGAAGGGCCAGTCATTAAGGATAACCCGGAATCACTTGCTTCCTGAGCACAATTTGGTGCACTTCTGTGTAAGAGTACCAAAGACAGGGCTTTAAGGGAATTCACAACACAGATGCACTGTAGAGTAATGTAGGTGCAGAAGGTAAGTGAGTATACAAGTGCACTCAATTTAACATTATCCTATTACAAATTTTAGGACCACATCTCTCTGCACAAATGAGCCTCAACTGTATGTATTTGAACCTGAATATGAACATAAAGAAATGTGTCAGATGGGTACCAGATCCACCTCTTGCCAAAAAGCTGATGTTTGCTTGTGTATGATGTTGGCATTTTTGCGTTCCACCTTAAATGATGCAGAAGTTACATTATGATGCCTCTGGTGCCAGAACACAACTGCTGCATCATTTAAGGTGGAACAAAAAATTGTAATAAGAAAAAAGAAAAAAAGGTGGTAGACCACCAAAACATCTTCAGATAAACAGTACTTAAAGCTTCCATCTTTGAGAGATAAAATCAGTTTCTTTCAAGATTGTTTGAGAGGAGAAAATCAAGCTCCACTCTTGCTTCAGATCTCCACAGCTGTTTCTGTTCATCCTTCCACTGTGAGCAGACAACTCAACGTTATGGGTCTGAAAGGATGTGTAGCTGTCAAGAAGTCCTTACTGAGAAAAGAAACAACAAATAAAATAAATCAAATCAAATAAAGAAGCTGCCATTGTTCTCAGATCGATGGATGGACCACCCCAGAGTCCAGACCTCAGCATCACTGAATGTGTTTGGGATTATTTGAATTGTGAGTAGCAGAGGCTGAACTTTGGAGGTGTGGAAAAATGTCCCTGTATAAAATTTTTGAAAAACTGAAAACAGCACTCACAAAAAGAATGGAAAATGTTTGTTGAGGCTGTAACACTTTCTATGAATACTATGCCTATAAGAACCTATGAACACATTCATAAAATGTTATAATGCATTCATAACACATCATAAACATGTCTATAAATATTTATAAAAATGCATTACACTTTATAGCCATGCTTATTATTTGTTAAGTATTGTTAACATAATTCATAATAAGTAGTGTTCATAACGTTGTCATAACAGTCAATAACACTGCAACACACAAAGTAAACCATGTTACAAGCTTAAAATATCAGAGTCTAAATTAGTGGTGTCATCAGTAATATCTACCCGATGTAGGAAAGTCAGTGTAAACCACTGTTGTTGACTTCGAGCTAACTTATCACTGCCTATCCAATAGAATGCTATCATTACTGTGGTGTAGTGTAGTGATGTTACAAAGTGAAGGTTTCCAGTGGTTAATGTTAGAACCAGTGAGGGAGCAAATAACAATGATAGCACTCTACTTGCCTCCCACTCTCCATGCCTTTGCTCCACATTAACGTCATGCTCAGTGTGATGTCAGAGGGGGTTCAGGGAGGGGCCTAATGGGTACTTGGTTTGCTGTGATGTAATTTTAAAGTGAACTTATTTGTCTCACTTTACACTCTGCAGGCTTGGACTGACTTCTTTGGCACTCACAATATAACATGTTATGAACACTGCCTATAATGCATTACATTAATAGACATGGCTATAATGTGAAATTCATTTTTAAAATATTTTTAGCAATGTTTATAACGCCTTATAAATACATTATAACATATTATGAATGTGTTTATAGATGCTCATAGACATGGTATTCATAGAGAGTACTACTGTTGAGTCTTTTACATAATTGTCTGTTGTTTTCTGCTTTTTTCTGATGCTGAGAATTAAATCACTAGTATTGAAAGGCCATTTTGACTGAAAATGAAATAAATGAAGAGTAGTATCTGACTTCTACATCGTACAGCGCTTCATAGGTGGAAAATCTTCATCAGTCCTCCTCCTTATTGAATCGGAGTATGATCATTTGTAGTGTGTGCGTGCTGGGTGCAGTGTTTGACTATGGGGTGGAAACGCAGGAAGAGGGCGGCGGTCCAGAGGGGTTTCCAGAATTGAGGACAGCAGCTGCTGCTTCTTTGAGAGGTCGCACGGCTGCAAAATTCAGCACAGAGGCAGGAACATCACAGACATCAGAGAGCCCCTAAACTCTTTAAACTTTGACTGGCCTAGATCACTTGCAGTTACACTTTGTTTAAAATGCTTCTGTATAAGATGTTGTGCCTTCAGTGGAGGGATACAAAATACTGAGTTATGCCCTGACGCCAACACTGAGTGGAAAAGGTATACAATCTTAAAAATAAAGGTGCGGAAAAGGGTTCTTTGGAGCAATGAAACTGGTTCTTCCAAACAGAACAACCAGTTTTTATTCCCTAAAGAACATTTAACAACCTCAGAAGAATGATTTTTGTAAATGAGATGTGCGAGTGAGAAAAACCTTTTTTAACATTTAAAGAACCTCACATAATGTATATAATCTATGATAAGTTTTTCCTAGAAATCTGTCTACACCAAGGATTGTTTAGGAAGCATCAGTCACTATAAACAATCTTACATTTGAAAAGCTGATTGTAAACATCTACACTGATCAATGGAAAAATTGTTTTGCCTCTTTCCTTTGACACATTAAACTAAGCTTGTGCTTAAAATTTTCAACAGTCCCTTACTCTGCAAGGCTTGGACTGACATCTTTGGCACTCGCAATATAACATGTTATGAACACTGCTTATAATGCATTACATTAATATGGGAGACATGGGAGAAAACAGAAAACAGTGATGGCTGCAGTGATTTGAGTCTTAAGTACATACAAAAGTGCAGTTCAGTAAAAGCTGTGAGTGTAGTAGATTGTCAGCTTTAATTTTGCCATGAATCTGTAATTAATCTAGTAAGAAAAAAGAGAATTGCATAGTTTTACTGTTTTGCGCTTAGCCTGATGCCTTCTTCTCTGTAGCCATTTTGCCTGGAATAACCTGCTTCGTCTGATAAACAAGAGCTGAGACATGTTTACACTAATGTTTTTTCCAAGACTGAAGTCATTTTTCTGTCTGAAACCTGATCCTGTGGTGTAAGGATGTCCTATAATGTACACCATACCATAGAGGTGAATTTTATACAGGCATTATGTCTGCCTGCAGCACAGAGCAACCAGCACAGCTGTGTTTCTTGAGCAATCTCATCTATGGTACTATAGGCACAATAAATGTGGTAGTAATGTAGGATATCAAAGCATGAAACCTTTGAAGGTTCACTTATGTTTATGTTTGAGAATATTGCTGTCTTGCTATGGTTTACACAAAATAAATGAACAACCTTTTTTCTTTTTTTCTAAAACTGACGATAAATTAGTTTTCACCATCACTGGTCAATTACAATTACAGTTCTAAAGTATTTGCAGCAACACTTGCCATGTTGTTATTTTCAGGAGACTCTAAGCTTGTGCTTTTCATCATTTGATATGTAAATGCTAAAAGAATTTTGATATGTTCATGAAATTGGCAACTCCAAAATTGTTGGCCTTGTCAGTTCAGATATATATATATATTTTTAGAAATTGTTCAACAAGAGTGCCTGTGAGCTGAAAATACAAGAAATGTAATAGTGTAATGTAATGTAATGGTTTATTCTATGGCAGTCATTCATTCTTATTGCAATAAAGAAATAAATAATTATCACAAGGTGGACATATTTGTTATGGATTTTTTTTCTTTTTGGATCCATGATGAGTGTTACAACTCTGATAGCCAGAAAGACAAGCATTGGAATATTTTCTAATTCTAGTACTTTTGGAATATTTTGAATATTTAACACCACCTGTTTGTCAATTGAAACTGAAAGACAGAGCTGAATATTTTTTATTATTAGCTTATCTATTCAGTTTCACTCAGAGCTGAAGCTATTATAATGGAGCTGCTCAATCAGCATTGAAAAGCGGCCACTGTTACCTAACGCCCCTCTCCCTCCTGCTCTTACACACAAATACACATGCTCACATGCACCACACACTGAACACATGCAGGCTTCTCTGCTCTGCATGTCTGTCTGTTCAGTCTCGTGGATTCAAGCTGACCAGTGATTACACTCAACAAAATCAAACAAAGATACGTTGGAAGGATGATGTGTATTTTTAGGTGTAAATAAAGAATCTTTTTTTAATGAACTTCCTGATGAATCATACTGGTTTGTATCACAAGGTACACTCACTCAGGTACATACATCTGCCCATCTCACATACAATTTTTTAGCCACTCTTTACTATTCATTGGTCACTTTGTAACTACAGGACCACTGTTGACCAGATATTCTTTGGGTGGTGGATTGTTCTCTCTGACATCTCAGTAACACTGACATTGTAGTGTATGTGGTGCTGGTCTGAGTGTATCAGGCACAGTGGCATTTTTACACACATCACTGTCAGTGCTGTGTTGAAAGTGGTGCCCTACCAAAATATCCAGCCGGAACTAATCTTTGATATTCTTCAAAGGATGGCTAGAAGATGGCTAACACAGAAAGTCCAATACAAGAAATAAGCAGTAATCTCTAATCGTACATTGACAAGGTGGACTTTCCATAGGTATTTCTACGAATGTGGCAGTTGACTGTCAATATTAGCAGTGACATGGCTATAGTAAACTGCTAGAACTGTACAGAACAATGTTTCTTTCTCCTGCTCCTGTGAAGCCAGTGCATTGCATAGTTACTATTCAACTATTCCCAGGCCCAGCACACCTGATCCAACTCATTCGCTAACTATCAAGGCCTTTCTGAACTGGATCAGGTGTGTTGTTGCAGGGAATAATTGTGGCTGTACGGGACACACTGACTGACACTGTGTTCGAAATGTGTAGTGTACACTGTGCACTGCACCAGTATATAAATGTTTACGGCATTCTACTCTTGTTGTCTGCAGTATCCAATATGTGACAAAAGCCAGGCACTGTATTACAGGGTTGGGGCATGATTAGACTGCCAACACCAGGAACTGAGCCAATCAGACCCGTCCCACAAGTTTACTCAAAGAAATTTTGCCAAAAATAACCAAGCCTCTTCTGTCAATAATACACTACTCTCTTAATCTTGGCTATGTGCCAAAAGCTCTTAAAATAGCAGTAACTAGACCTCTGATTAAGAAATCTAATCTTGATCCCTGTAAGCTGTCAAATAATAGACCTATCCCAAATCTTCCCTTTATATCAAAGATTTTGGAAAAATTTGTGGCACAACAAGTAAGTTCCTATTTTCATACGAATCACATGCATGAAAAATTGCAGTCTGGATTGCGGCCTCATCATAATACAGAACAAGTGAAAATTGTAAAAAAAATCTCTTATTGCTCTCTGACCAAGGTAGCATATCTTTGCTGGTTATGCTTGATCTCAGTGTGGAATTTAATACTATAGACCACTCTGTCTTATTAGATAGGAATAGTTCTTTCCTGGTTTCAGATCTTACCTGACTGATTGCTATCATTTTGTGAATGTAAACGGCAAATGCTCTGTTATACAGAGGATACAAAAGAGTTGTACAAAAGTAAGGTGTGGTGTTCAACAAGGCTCTGTTTTAGGACATCTGTTATTAGCATTTTATATGCTCCCACTGGGTACTGTTATCAGTAAACACAGCACCAATTTCCACTGCTACGCAGACGACACACATCTAAAAGATTTGGATTCATTTGTGTGGTTTCCACACACACATTTTCTCCTCTGTTTGCTAAAAGGCAAATCAGTTCATTTTATTACATTTGCAGTTGGTAATATGAGCTAGTTTGATTGAATAATAAGCAGTGTGACTCCACACAGAGGTATGAAAAGAACACTCGGTTTGGTTTGTTCAGCTGACACTAACTTTAGTAGATTTAGTTTATCTATGCATTAAATTAACTTTAATTAGTAGATAAAGCAGGAAAACCCATCTCAAGACCAGTAATAAAAACTAACGGGGTTTCATTGTTGCATGGAGTAGCATTTGGACAGATTAATTTCTTTTATTTTGCCATCATTTATATAGCCAAGGCTGAATTGGGGGATATGAAATTGTTAAGGGCTATCCAGCCAGTTGTGTCAATGGTGATGACCTCCTGAAATGGCCATGTTGCATTTTGGGATGTTATTTGGGTATCTTTGGCGTACAGGAGAAATTTAAGTTAGCCACATACTGCATTTTACCTACTACTTATGGGGACAATTGGTATGCAAGCAGTTTGTAGTAGGCTCTTTCGGACACAGCTACTGTAATGGATAATGCTGCTGCTCACTGCACATCAGACTGGGGTTTAATTCCCTGTCCAGGCAGGCACACAATTTTACATCAATAATAGTCTTTGGGCAAGACTCCTGATGCTAAATGCATCTACCTCTGTTACATCATGAAATTGTCATCCACTCTGGAAAAGACCATCTGTCAAATGCTGTAAATGTAGCATTTTATTTGTTAAGTAATTTAGAAAAATGGGTTAAAATTTAATTTTTGTTATTCCCACACAGTCTGCCTCAATACCAGGAACATATAACATACTTACCTAATTTTGCAATTTAACTTACTTACTTACATTCTGTTATGTAAACCTTTTTTTTGAAAGTTCAGTGAACTTATAATCGTAAGGTTCACCTTCAGGTTTTGCTGAGTGTTTGTTCCATTCTCAGGAGTTTGCAGGCTCAAACTTCAGTGATGCCAACGTTGTCCGTGGCTGAGCCAAGGAGGAGGATAGATGTGCCAGTCCCCATTCCCTGTGTGATAGGCTGAGCCAGGAGGGAAATTGGATAATAAATTTGTATTGCTTGCCTAACTGATATGCCATACTAAAAAAAAAAGTGAGTTTGAAGAACGCTTGACTAAACTAAGTCGTCTGATGCCTTCAAGTTGAGTTAGCTCAAAAAGGCAGTGAAGTAAGTTGCCCTAAATGTTTCATTTGACCTGCCTTTTTGGAATGCAGTGGCTATGCAGGATTACTGCTATTGATCTGTATCATGTGAGGTCACTTTATGACCACGCTGCCATTTTGATGACCAGGAGAGTCAAAATATATTCTATGTGCTTTGCAGACCACAAGAACAGCCATCAGAAAACAGAAATGGAAAGTCTTACTGTTTTCTCATGTAAGCTAGCTGACATGACAATGTTATTTACTAACATAAACAAAACTGATCAAACTGAGCAACAATACTAAAAAACTATTTTTCTAATTTTATTTGCAAATAATGTCACATATTCTAGAGTCTGTAAACATTTCTGTTTTTCGCAGATGCTCTTATCTATTCAGATTTAAAGCAGTAGGCGAGGGTACTGTGAGGAGTAATGCAAATGTATTTTTATCAGTATAACAGTGATGTTAGTGTTTGCTTATGTTCTCTATGTTGTGATGTTCAAAACTTTGAATTCAGGCAAAGTGTTTACTGTAAAAGAAATGGAGATGAAACATGAGCAGATGGTAATACATGACCCTACATCTTTTCAGATCATGTTGTTGTGTGTAAATTGAGATACAGATGGCAGCCACAGTGGATGTGATATTTAATATCAAAAAGGTTAATGAATGTCTGATTTCAGCTGCATTATTTATGGGTCAGTACATGGCCACTGTCTTCGCATTAGGTTTCATTGTAAGGTGGTCATTCAAAGTATCAAAACTTGTCAGATTATAGGCCCCTCGTCTCAGGAAGATTGACATCACAGCAAACTGCATGAAATCTGTGCAGCAAAATGATGGCAGCGTGCAGCATCAACCTTTTTCTTTTGGAAAGGCTTTTTGAAAGCTAAATATTTTAGGGTTAAAACTAAAATCAGATTATCTAAATGTATCATGTGAATACTTTTTGTTTTGCGTTAGCTAGTTAGGTTAGCTAAGTAGATACAAGGCTGCCCAACACCAGGGTGGAAACATTCTATTTAAACTATGTTATTTAGACTGTTGATGGTAAATGTTAACAAACTCAAAATTAAATGCATGCCTCAAATAACAGCTGGACAGCTCTGTCAGTAAAACAGCTATTGTCTGATAGGTCTGTGGTTTGTTTGCCTTATGATTTGATGCACGCTTGACATTTCCAGTGTAGATATCCTGAAGGTTTTGCAATGTGATGCAATGGTACAATCTGTCATTGTGTTACAGCAAATCATAAACCCTCCTTTATCTTGTTTAAGCTTTCAGATTTTTAGCAGTGAGCTAGTGTTCCTGTGAATATACTTTGAATCTTAAGCTCCAGGTATTCCAAAGATGTGTCTGGTGGATCTGTAAAAGCAAGACCTGATACTTTGACAGAGTAGAAGATGCTAATTTAATTTAATAAAAGGTTGATATTGTTTTCTATTAACCATTTCCTGACCACTTTGCCTGTATGTTCCAGATCATTGTCTTGTTGGAAAGTCCAGTGCTGCCCAAAAGTTTTTCAGCAGACTGTCTGATGTTTTCCTCCAGAATCTTAATTATAGTCTTCTTCTCTCATGATGCCATTTACTTTGACAAGGCTGCCTAATGTGTTGGCTGAAAAAACACCCCTGCACCCCTGCAACCCACATGTCCATCACCGTGCTTGACTGTGGGGATGGTGTTCTTGGTACTGAATGCTTGTCCTTTCTTTTGCCAAATGAAAGCCAAGTCCAAACAACTCCATTTTCTTCTAATCCGACCACAGAATTGATAACCAAAAGCTCCCTTTTTGTCCAGGCAAGCTTTTGCAAAGGCTAGGTGAGCTTTTCCGTGCCTGTGGAGTTCTCCTTAGTCGCCATCCATGGAGAGCAGCCTTGTGCATTGTCCATGAGTGTCTGCCTTGAGATGTTGGTACCAAAATTTAGGTTCCATTATTTGTCATGTGAGAATAACGATGCTGCTGACAAAGCTTGACCGAGGCAATGGCGGACAGTGAAACAGTTGCTAAGCGGTGATTGGAAGAGAAAATAAATGGATGTTCAGGAATGATGTGAAGATTTCATCTAAATTGCTCATTGTTTAATTTTTTTCTGTTTAATTCTTCACAGGTGGGCTGCAGCTGCAATTTGCACATATTAGATGCTTCACATTTGGTCTTTCTACCAGACAGTGAAATTTGCTGTAATTAAATAGGTACAAACAATTTCAATTATAATACCACTAATATCCCTGAGCTCAATTCTAAGCTTGTTGCAAGAAGAGAGAATAATACTATAATTGTCAGCTTCCCAGGGATACCAAAGACTATGGCCATTTAAGACTGCATACAATTTACTGCATTTATCAAATACACAAGTTGCTATTACAATAGCAGTTAAACTGCCTTGCCATTACACTTAAAATGACTTAAAAAGTGTCACTAACATTACAGACATTTTTGTTGTCCAATCCATTAATTTCCCATGAAATTTTTGAATAGATACATGACAGACAACACATTATTCTTCATTATTCTACTTCCTTTGAAAGAGAACTAGTTAAAGAAGCTAATTTAGTTATAAAACATACAGATAAAACAATTTTCCATATTTAACATCATAATTAAAACCTTCAGAGACCTGAGATCTGAGCTGAGCTGACAAATCTATAAGGGAAGAGAATTCCACAGTTGTGGTGCATATTGACAAAACACTTTATATAAAAACTTAACAATACTAACCCCTTACATGGCCATGGCCTGCCAGGCCCTAAGTTTTATTACACACTTTAATAGCCTACGAATAGCTCAGCTAGTTTGCACTGAAGTCCCTGTAGTTACTGAATAATAAGCTTTATGTATGTAATAAGCCTGGGATTTTAAGGGGTTAAGCCTTACTCACAGTTATTGCAGCTAATATTAAAATCATGGTGGATTTCAATATTCAGCATTAATAATTCCATATTAATAATTTTACTCATAGCTGATTTTGCATTAGAAGAAAAGATATTGTATTATGATATAAAGCTTTATATGTCTTTGCTATTGCTTCTCATGGGAACAGATGGAAAGAAATTAAAAGTACTAACTTGAAAATGTTGACAGAGTGTAAACTGAATGTAAACTGTAATGCATAGCTAACTATGTAGTTAAATATGTAATTAAATAAGCAAATTTGAATAGTGTAGCAAAACAAAAGTAGCATCTCTCAACTTCTAAGGGTTAAAATAGCTTTCATGTGTGCTGCTGTGCTAATCTGCCTAACATTATCTTCACAAGCTTTGTGGAATTGGCTGGGAACAGGCATATTGAGAAGTAAAGCCTTTGCATTGTAGCGGATACAAAGTGGGTAATCCTGCTCACAACAATATGTAAAGTAGCTGTCAGATACAAAACTTGAAATACTACCCCAAAGAGTGAACCCCCACAGTCTGCCACCTTCAGCTGTGCTACGCAGTGAGGTTAATTAAATAACGCTATCACTGCCTAGCCAAACTGTGTCTGTGTTTCTATCTGAATACAGCCAGGCTGTTTATCCAACACTGACAGCTCATTTCACTTTTGTAACCCGTGTTCATCCTACGCGTGTGTCGGTACACAATCCTCCTGCTTCTCCATGTCAAATACACAGAAAGAGCCTCTGATAGGTCCCAGTAGAGAACTGACCCTCATTTGGGGGCTGCCAGGTTCTACATGTTGTATAGCAGCCTATCTGACCCACCCAGATGCTCTCAGAAGAAAAGGGGACTATGCTTTGGAGCTGAGTAATCTGAGAGAAAGGCCTGTGTGTGTTTTTGGAGTGTGTGTGTGTGTGTGTTTTTGGGAGTGTGTGTGTGTTTTTGGGAGTATGTGTGTGTGTGTGTGTGTGTGTGTGTGTGTGTGTGTGTGTGTGTGTGTGTGTGTGTGTGTGTGTCACTGCTGGTCTCTTCATGTTCACCCTTTGTACACACACATTATGCAGGTGTCGTCGGAGATAGCGCAAAGAAATTGGATAAGCTGAGCACGGCTGACAGAAGTTGGACCGAGCAGAACTGATGCCTCCATCAAAACACTCCCAGAGACAGTGTGTGTGCTGCTCTTGATTCTGAGAGGTGGCAGAAAAGGCCAGCACGTGAATTAATGATAGGCTGTTCCAAGGACCTTCAAGCTTTTACAATTTGGATAAAGTATCAGCAATGACTCCGACAACTGATGGATGGTTGCTATCGAAAGAGAAAAATGTTAATGACAAACAATATAGACGCTCCTAAGTGTGTAGGCCAAGGTTCCCCAAATCCGGTCCTGGAAAGCTGTTATCCAGCACAGTTTGATGATTTCCCTGCTCAAACACATCTGATTTAACTTGCTCTGTTAATTGCCAGATTTATTGGATGTGTTTGAGAAAGGAAATCACCAATTAGTGCTGGACACTGGCCATCCAGGACTGGATTTGAGGAACCCTGCCTTAGGCTTTTTATAGTCCAATATTAGCATCCAGACAAGCCCTGGGTCTAAGCACTGTCGGTGCTGTGATGGTGGCCAGAAGTTTTAGGCCCACCCACCTTTTACACAGGGTTACTGCTCAGATTTATTTATAATATTAAAATCTTATGAATAAACATCCAAAAAAGGCAGTTGCTCTGGTATGCAGGTGGTTGCAGAAAATATATAATACACATTGATTTGTATAAAATTAACTTAAATCAATGATAAATATTGACATATAAAACTGATGGATGGTTTGCTATGGAGTCTGAACAAAATTTTAATCAGAATCTAGATGCGCCTATTACAAACAGAAAATTCTAGCCTCCATAAACAGTTATCCTCATGGTAGAGTCAGTTTAATTTCCCTTCATATGATTAAAATGATTTATAATTTCCTAAACGGTAGAATTTAGAACGGCAGATTAACTCGCTACTTGAACATCTAACTGTGTTTATATCACAGCCCCAGTGACCCTTTTTTCTTTAAATTCATCTTTGTGATCTTGCCCCTTTTCCAACTGTATACCCTTAGGCTAGTCTTTAATCCCCTCTCCCCCTCAGCATCCTTGGATGAGCCTCAGAGGCCACATGGCTATAAAGAACTTATACTCTATCATCTTCTGGGGCAATTATATACTACGATCAGTGGAGACAATTCTTGTTGCAGCACAGAACTTCTCTCGTCTTGTTCACCTTGTCAAAACCAGCATCCAGGCCTTCTCCCAGGAGCTGGGTATGAACCTTTCTGGGTCCCCAAAGAGAGAAATTTAGAAAATTGTTGCTAGACTCTGCACGGATCTTTATCAAAACTCCAATCTCAAGAATTGAATTCTCTTAAAGTGGGTGTCCAAGATATGTTTTTAGTGCATACTTCATTGATACAGTTGATCAGACAAATCTGGGGTCGGTAATTGGGAACATCAGGAGAATTCCCAGTGGGACAGTAGGGTTTTGGGCCAGTTACTTTGGGCCAACAACTTTGCATATGTGAAAATCAGTGGCAGTCTGTGACTGCTAGAGCAAAGCCTTCAATTCAGGCAATAAATGTCAAAAAACACCTCTATAATAATGCTAATTTTTAGCACCTATTTGGTTCTTCTAATACTACGTTAGCGGAGATCTGACGAGCATGTGGTGAACATGAACAGTCATTGGCCATTCACACATTTGAAGCTCTTTGAGAAAAGAGTCCTGCCAGAACTGCTGCTGTTTCAAACAACTGAATAAAACATCAAGTCAAGTCAAAGTTTATTTATAAAGCGTTTAGATTTTTTACAAAATTGGTCTCATTGTAAACCAAAATGTGATTAGTTGATTCATCTCAAATTTTTATGTTTAAGTTTGGCTCTGCCCCAGCTATGTAAATCTGTGTGCATGGTGTGCATTAGTTTTTGCATTGCTGAATGTCAAAGCCAACATGAATCATGTGAGCTTAGACAACAGCGAAAAGTGGAACAGAAAAACATGTCTGCACAGTTTACTGCACAACTGTACTTAACATATTGGGGGAAAAATAAGTATAAAATGGCCTGTGGAAAAAAGGTTATATTTTATTTATTTTATGTTTCATTTCTTCCCCAGCATGTCAAATTCAGCAAATAAGTACAAATTGTGCACTAAAATTAGTAGAGAAATGCTATACTTCAGTTTATAGAAGATGTTTTTACTTACAAAATTGTTGTCCAAACTTTTGCATACGACTGAGCTGGGCTGTGTGATATTTTAAATACTCATTAGTTTGAATAGTTTGCTGCATATTAACCATTATGTCAAATCTCACATAAAAGCTCTGTTCAGTTTTCATTTCATCACAACCTAGCCAACTTGGCTATCTCACTACAGCTAATAAATATGTGTCAACCACATAGATTAAGTGTTGATATAAAACTCACCAGATTTTAGAGAAAAGTCATTAACTAACCTTATTTTGCACTGAGCTAATACTTTTCTCAACACTACTAAATCAAGTTCAACAAACGTTCTCTCTTATTGTTTTTGGTAAATCCCAAGTAAGATCTGTAAACAATTCCAAAACTTTGGTAGTCCTTTTTCCAATAAGCAGTTAGCCTATCAAAAAAGGAAGGATTTTCAACACTCCTATGGTTCATAAAGTATTGTTCCTGTGAAGAGCTCAACAGCAGTGCCCTTTGCATCCCACCTGGGATATGACTAGCCAATCTCTTTAATTTTTCTAGATGACAGAAACAGAATTGGTCTATGGCAGTTTTATAGCAAACGTCCTGCAATATTGCAGGTGATGTATTATAGTGATGTATGTAGTCAGCCATGTAATTAGAATTTGCTGATCATTTGTTTGAGCAGACCACTGGTGATTCACTCATGCTCCAAGTAATCCATACAGAGTACTGGAGTAATTAGTGAAGTCAGCCAAGGGCCACAGCGAGTCCTTGGTTTTTCCACCTGCAGCAGTGTTGTTAAAGCTGTGTTTTCCTCGTGGACTTGCTGCATTTGGTGTGCAGTCACATGACAAAGATATGAAAACCCTGCTTTGCTCTTTTGTTAAGCTGCTAATCAACTCTCGTCTCAGTTCTCTCATTTCTCAATTATTGTATCAAAAGCACGCGGCCATGAATGTGATTTTATTCTACAGTGGGTTCTGCATATTAAACTCTGCCAGTACATTCATTTGCACTGTATGGTGAAACTGCAAGACATAACTTTAGCCAGGAAAGCACAGTGTGTCAGGTATTGCTTTACGATAGGAGGTGCGGAATAATTAGGGATCATAGAGCTGCCGCTGCTTAGTAAATCCACTGTTTTCGCCTGGCTTACGTGTATCAGAACTTGTCACTTGTGGATATATTTATATGATGCACATTAGCAGACCTTGTGAGAGCTTTTAATAGAGGCATTCCAACTGTGAAAGAGATGTGTGATTATTTTGTTTTGGCCTGTAATGTTTTGTTTGTTGTGGGTTTATTTATTTGTTTTCTTACTTATTTCCTTTTTGAATCCTTCTTTCAGGCGCAGCTTCTAAAGTTTCAAGTTTAGTCTGTTAGCTCAGTACATTTCCCCTATCTGTGTCTTGGTGCAATTAGGCACATTTTTAGAGGTATAGTGTTGGTTTATACTGGGGCTGTATTTCATGGGGAACCCTCAGGGCTTTCTAGGTCTTCAGAGAGGCCTGTAATTTTTAGTTCATTGTTGTTTGATATAATCATCTTGCTTGTTGGATTTGAACACTGCAACTATTGTAGTAATTGTCTTATTTCATTGTTAAGTTTTGGTTGAAGCAATTTAGTTACATTCTTGAAATGCTCCATGGAAAACTGTCCAATCAGGATTTTAATTCGAGGTAGATACAGCCAAGCAAGCTCTCCCATTGGTTAGGCCTTCAGGAGCTGAACTGTACCTTGTAGTGTATTAAAACATTTGTGTTTACAATGTTCTTATGAACAGATATTTTAACGAGTTATAGATATTATAATGTGTTTTGAAACCTGACGTTATATATTCCCATTTGATGTGTCCTTGTTTTAATGTTATTCTTGAAGCTATAACTACTTATAAGCAATTATACAGGCTCATGGCAGGCATTATAAGTTATTATGTAGGCCATATAATAGCATTTTGAGCGAATAAATGAATGCATAGGAATATACCTCAGACTGCATACTCCTTTCTCCTTACTCTTATTGTTACTCTGATTGAACCAATGTCCAATACAGCACATCAACTATAAGCTGTTATTGTGAATACTTGTTCAGAAACTGCTGCACTCCATCTATCCATCTAACAGCAGACATTACAACACAGACATTCTGCAGGGCCGGAATGCAAAGGGAAAAGGGCAGCATGATTGTAAATTAAATGTAATTTATTGTGCAGCATATTGCAAACGCTCTTATCAAGAGAGACAGCCATTATGTTGCAGAGAAAACCAAAGAGTGCTTCACAAGGCAGCCTAAAATTACACTGTTATTGCCAAAACAGGGATTCAAACCCCAGTCTCTACTCTAATACTAGACTCTAATATTACCTACTGTGCTCTCATCACTATAATAATGCTGTGTTTAGCAAGTTATTAGTGCCCTTTATTGTCGACCTAATGTTCAAATTCAAATATAACCATATTATGCAAAATGACACTTTTTAAAAGAGATTATCAGTGCTTTATTGAATTTCCACAGCCGTGGTGATGCATGCATCCTTGACAGAGTTACAGAACTGAAATCTCCACAGGCAGTCAGTATAGCACCAAAGGAAGCGCCCAGGAGCAAGGACACTCATGGACCTTGAGTAGACCCACTAGCTCTGCGTGTTTTTGAAGAATGGACATGTAATGCTCAGTTTTTTACACACATCGCCTGAGAGAAAGCATGTGAACATTATGAATAGAACAGGGCAGGGGCTCAAGCCCCTATCTGTTCATGCATGTACCTGAATAAAGACAGAAGGTGATGCCGCACTTGCAACCAGTGGCATAACAAGTCATCGCCTGGCCCATGTATGGAACTTTTGGGCAGACATAAAATGTAGGGCAAGTCCAGTTAAACCTGATGTAATAGTGGAAAATCTTCATATAGCCAAAATTGTTATCATAGTAGAAAGCATAAAAGATGTATAAGCCTGTGTCTCTGTATTATATATCAGTACTAGGGGAGAACTCACACCTCGTCAGATAAACAGAACAGAACAGGCACGGTGACCTAATTGCTTTGAAGCTTGTTACATTCATAAGGGAAAGTTAAATTCAGCTTACCAATACAGATTAAATGTCAGATTCACTTCAAGTCAAATTTATTATTATCTGAGATTTGAGTTTTTAGAGCGAGTGCCCATTTCATCCCACCATCATATCAAAAACATTAGACCTACTGCAAAACACTAGAAACGGAAAACACAATAGCTGCAAAGTGAAATACATTACAAATAGGCAAACCTATATTAATGGATGGTGCAAACTTCACCAAAACTATGAAGAAACTACTCACCTTTCAGCAAACTTGGGAGTTCAGCTGACGGTGAGGTTTGCAGGCAGACAAATACAAGGCTGAAGTTCTCTTTGTTTTTAGCTTTGGAAATGGGTAGAAAATAAAACACTGTACTCTGTCAGGATATCATGTTTCTTTTGAAGTCTCGTCTAATGACGACATCTAGATAATGCTTTCATGCTGCAAACTAAAAGCTTAATGAAAGTTTTGGTGGACAAGAAGCTCCACACCATGTAGAAGAGTTGCAGAAAAGTTCCAATGAACTCAGATCAAAAGCTCATTTTACACTCAACTAATACAGAGTTAATGGAATAAAACTCTCAACATAATTTAGTGAATTTGGTGTTAATTAAGTGCAATATTTTGAACCCCAGGCATCATTTAATTTAGCTGAATACTCTTAATGAAAGTCTCCTACCTTTCAAACTATAGCCGTTGATTTGTCATCATACAAAGTTAATGGAATAAAACCTTCAACATAATTTAGTGAATTTGGTGTTAATTTGTCAGTAACAGCAAACTAACACTTCACAAACTCACTGTTTTCGAGCTTCAGGTTCGAGGTGACTGGTCTAGTTATGACGTGACTGGGCTAGTAACATTAGCTGAGGTAACAGACGATTAGCATTTGTCTGTTTATCTTGAAGACTGTAGATTGACTGCCTTTCTTTGTGTACAATTTCAAGCTACATCTGGCCTACTTTGGCTTTTTTCTGAGTATAATTTAATGCAGTCTCAGTAAAACGCTGACTGGCAGTGTTAGAGGTTATGGAACTGCAGCATGCATCAACTCAGCTGGTGCGCATATAACCTTAAAAAAAATAGGTGGGGCATCATCTGCTAAGAAGCAGAGACAATTATGCATTGATGACATAAAATGCACAGGCCTATATGCAAGCATATACACCTGCTGGTAACTGTGCCAGTATTATCGCTACTTCCTTTTGATATTTGATGTGTCATCATAAGGCCCTTTGCGTCACAATCACTAGAGAGTGCAGCATAATTAGGTAAATACTTTTTCTTAAAGTGTAAATGCTAATGTCTGCACCACTAGGGGGCCTGCATTAAGCAGCTATAATACGTCCACTGCATGTTAGAATTACAGAGGCAGCCATAGGAATCAAACATAAGAAAGACCTCTGAGATAAGGCCCTGCATATGTTAAATGTCTATCACTAAGTTAGCAGAAAAGATCTAGTGGACTGTGTTTGATGTACAGGATGTTGGATAAGGTATACAGTTAAATGTCAGGATTACTTCTGTCAACATATCTCTTTCACTCCTGTTATGATTTGTAATTACCTTCATGTTGCTTTGTTGCGGCTTTGGGTTTCCTTACTTGGGTCTTAGTGGGTTACCTCCTTTTTGTTTTTGGTATGTTTGATTTGGGATTAGAGATTATTTTATTTTATTGTTCTACACCACACCAATCTTGAATGTTCTTGTAATATTTCTATATTATTTTTTGTCCCTCAGGCTCTGCATCAGTTAATTTAGTTGAATACTCTTAATGAGAGTCAGGAATCTCCTACCCTTCAAACTATAGCTGTTGATGTGTTATTGTAAAGAGCCAAGTGAGGCCCTGTATAGCCTTCAGAACCTGTAAGTGCTGCAATAGCGTGGATTTCAGTTGAGTACTTTAGGATTCTTGGAATCTTGAGATCAATTTTTATTGGTTTTGCTTGACATTTTGACATGCAGCATGCTTCAAAAATGCCAAAGGTGATTTACTTGGCTCTACTGTTTGAAAATGATGGATTATCTAACAGCTTCAGTGATTTCACTCATTCTGCAGTGAAAGAATGCAGGTCTGTGTGGTCTTCAAACTTAATTTTTCCAAAGTGAAGCGCTTGATTAGTGAATTCAGAGGTGGCTGGTCTAAATAGGCTAGTCAAGCTAAGCCCTCCCTCTCTGTCAAAGACTAAATAGTATTTTTAAAAAGGCCTATCAAAAATCAAAATATGTATGTTTCATTTGCTGTTAACAAATGACAAAATCTGATTATTTTGAACTTCTGTGAACCTAAGCAGAATAGCACCAACAAAAAGTCATAAGGAAATTATTTTGGCTACATGCTGTAGATTCTCAAAGCCTGTCTGTGATTCTGTTTTAAATGTATTGTGACTAATTACACATATTGAAATGCCCCCTGGATTCATTATTTATTTAGGTTTAGGTGGATAGGTCCAATTCTAAAATCTGATTGGCAGAGACACACTCATTTCCATTGTAAAATACTGCATATACAAACATGAATAAAAACTTTTTAATTTTGTTTACACTGACAGTCAGATACAGGCAGTTTATGAGCATGTCAGTGCATGGCAGTGTTTATTACAGAAACATTTTAATTTGCTTCATAAGAAGCCTGTATTTATCCGATTTACACCACTACTGTTACTAAGGCTAATACCGAGCTACTCTTAAAAAGCAATTTGGTGCTTAACTTAACGCAAGTAACCTGGTTGCTGTATACTTCTGAATTCATTGAACTTCAAATAATAAGTTAGCATTCTCCCCATAAAAGGGTTAAAGGTAATATGTGGAGATTATCATTGTCAGCTTCTAAGACAGGGAGCTTCTAAAAACTTGAAATTGAATTTGTTGATTTCTGTGGACTGTTATAACCACTACACACTTTTTTGAAAAAGGTTCTATATAGCACCAAAAAGGGTTCTTCTAATGTTACAAGCATGACTTTGTAACAATAGAAGAACCCTTTTTTGGGGCTACATAAAACCCTTTTCAAAAAGGTTCTATATAGAACCATATTAAACACATTCTCCATCAATCTGTAAAACCCTTTCCTGATGACAATAACCCTTAACTCATGCAAAAGGTCTATATAGAACCCTTTTCTTTACTAAAAAAGCCCTTGAACAATCATCATTCAAGTATGTATAAGAACTTAAGAGCTGGGAATCATTGGGGTCCAAGTGTGGCCACTGGGGCACCATCATTATCACCAGTGTGTCATCGCTTGAGCTGAAGCAGAGTGTCAACCATCATGCTCTGTTCTGGATTGGGAAACAGTACAGACTGCCATGTATGGCCTCTCATGTACCACCGAGGAAACATGAATGCCTAAGAGTTAGGGGTGGGAATCTCTAGGCACCTCACGATTCGATTCGATTACGATTCAGAGGGCTGCAATGCAATTATAAAACTATTATCGATGCATCGAGATGCATCTTTTTTTTTTCCCTATACATCATTTCTATTTTCTCACTCTGTGAGGTACTTTTAAAGCAAAGTATTTGTAATGATCCATAATGAATTTACTTCCAATATCTTTTATTGATAAATCAAATGGAATTGATGTGGCAAGTGAACTGGAAGGCTCTCATTCACTGCCTTTGGAGCACATGAGACGCTGCTGCCACTCATCGGCGATTAAACGCACAGTTACGGTGACATAAGATCCAGTGGCAATGGATGTCCACGCAGCGCGTTACAGCTGTCCTACCCGTTTTCTTTAGTGATTTTATAACTTCGGTTTTGGTCTCGCTGTAGAGACGGGGGGGGATCGCTGTGTCAGTAAAATATCTTCGAGACGGGACGTGTGCAACATTGCGCGAAAGCCCTGACAACTGAGAATTGCCGTGCAGACTACAGGTAACCTCAGTCAGAATTTAAGGTGGAACAGGAAAATTCGAACAAGAAGCTGGAGAATGAGCGACTTCAGCCTTGTAAAACAGTTGAATGTTGGGAGACATTTTACAATAAGCTGCTCTAGTTTTGAGGAAAAGTTTTCTGGCGGAAATGGGAGGAAAGCGGCTGTAGGCAAAGCTTAAAGCAGAGCAAAGTAGATCTGCACTCTCGTTTAAATTTTTTAGTCAATACTAGTACATTAACACATACTGAGACATATTGGACATTAAATGTTGTGGCTCTCAAGGTGGTTTGATTTTTGTTGAAAGGACAAAATGGCTCTTCTTATCATTTGGGTTGTGACTCCTGATCTAACCTGGCTTTTAATGCAGAGGGAGCCGGTCGGATTTCTCACTCATCCCGTTGTGTTTTTGTTATGTGCCGTCGCAGACTGTCCGGGCGCCGCACTTACCCACTTCCAAGTTCCGCCTTTTGCGTTCCGTCAACATTACATCATAAATTAAATATTTAGAAAATTGATTTTTGACATTTGTGAATCGATTCAGAATCGTTCGCGTTCGCGTCTGCATCGCGATGCATCTAAGAATCTATTTTTTCCCGCACCCCTACTAAGAGTCTATATTCCAATAAGGTGTGAGTGTATGGGGGCTCTTGCCAGCCTTTAGACCCCAACAGGCCACATTTTTTAACAAGGTTTGGGTAATGCGAAACATATGTCCATACATTCTGTCTATTGCCTTATAAGGTGCTGAAATGTTTGTCTGAGTGGGGTATATAGATACAAGCGTGTATGCTTGTGGCCTTCAGAGAGGTCTCTGGAATTGGCTGCTTCTCTCCATGCATGTCAAATTAACAATCATATTGATTAAACCTTCAACCTTTGTCTGAGTTTGTTTCAACACAAGCATGATGTGCCATTTTGAAGCCAGTAAAGGCCTTTTAACAGAACACAAATGATGGTCAAAAAAGACGTCTGTCAAATTTCTAACACATATTTATGTTGAGCAGCAGATTTAGTCAAAGTAAGTAAAAAAAAAACACCTGGAAAATATTACATGCACCCTGTTAAAATTATCAAAATTTTCTTCTAGGATCGATACCTAGGAGAACTTGTCACCTTTTTCTTTGCTAATGAGTTTTCATGTCTGCAACCAGTAGCTAGCTAGACAGCTAATTACATTATTTCATTGCTGTAGTTGGTAAAGAGCTGTGACATTTGGCAAGTGATGAGGTAGGATGTAAGTGCAAGTGGGTTTTATTTGACCACAGTGAACTAAAACACTGAGAATAATACAAAAGAACATACTGTGTGGCTTTTAAACAAGAGTCACAAAAGGAAAACCAAATGCAGAAAAGACACAAGACTAGACAAGGCAGGGCCGGAGGTTCAGAGTCAGCGGCGGCTTGCAGAGCCTGAGGTTCGGCAGCGGTGGTGATCAGCCTGGCCAGAGATGCGGTGGCAGCAGTGTCCAGCAGGTCCTGATGCTCAGCAGCAGCTGGCGGGTCTAGAGGCTCGGATGACATGTCAAGTGCTGCTGGAATGGCTGCACCTCTATGGCCCCTATACCCGCAGTATCAGAGCTTCTGCGGGAATAAACTTCCTCTGCTGCCATGTCATGACCTTTGTGTTGCTGTCAATTCCCCAGATGTTAGAGATAAGGTCTGGTTGCCAGGTGACACAAAGCCCTCAGAATCCTTGGGACCCCCAACATTATCCTCTGGGGGAGAGTGGCTCTGTCAGCAGCCAGGATGGTGGAGATGTTGTCTGAGAGCGAGGCAGCCTTCTCATCCCCACCAGAGAGGAATGGCTGAAGCTGATGAAGCAGGCAGTATCCCTCCAGAAGCCTAACCTTGCTCTCCTCAATGAGTCATTGTTGTACCTTAAACAAGCTCGCTACATCCACAGTACAGGTTGAGTCTTCTGTCGTGTTTGGCGAGTTTAAGCAGGTTTTATTTGACAACAATTAACTAAAACAAATACAGGGAATAATACAAAAGAACACACTACATGACCTTTAAACAAAAATCAAAACAAATGCAGGTTTGACGCAAAACTAGACAAGGCAAGACTGAAACTAGGCACTAGATATACCCTAGACACAACTAGGAACACCTGGGAGAAGGTAGAGAAAGGAACTTTGCACAGGTAGCACTACTGATGGGAAGGCAAGGACCAAAACAAAAACAGCAGCACATGGCAGAAAGGTGTTTTTTTTTTTTTTTTTAACTCTGACATCCAATATTATGTCCAGCTGTCATTGGGTGAATTAGTCATTTTATTCTGTCCATTATTCTGATTTCTTGTGTTCCTGCTTTAAGTGGATCTTCTCTGCCTAGTTGGTCAGTAGTTATTTATCCAATTCAGTGATCTTTAATAAAAAGAATGTTTACCTGCATTATAGCATCCCTAACCTCTGCCTCCAGGCTCTCTTTGGTTTAGAATCTGAAGGACATTTTCACCAGATAAGGGTTTGCTAGGTCGGAGTGGGGTAACAAACCCATTACTATTCTTAGGGGACGGTAGGCAGTCTTCTTCGCCTGGAGTAAAGACAATTGACTATCCGATATGGTAGGGTGGTTCCATAAAGACCTCCAGGGAAATTCTAAAGTTTAATTTAGCATGTGACTGCTCCACTAACTACTTTTGTTTCTTTATATGGGACATTGTGCTGCTATGGTAGATGCTTTTCCGCTAGAAGCCTTCTCTTTTCGCCTTCTTCCATTATGTCTCATAGTAGCTTCTGTTTTGCTTCTTTTAACTTTTGTTTTTGAATAGTTGGTTTTGTTTATGTTTTGTTTTCTGGACTTGTTATTTGAGTGAGGCTCATTGTGCTTTTGCTAGACTATCCCTAGAATGGCATGCTGGAACATTAAATGTATCATCTATATGCAATATAAATACCATGTAATTCTAAGATCCCCCATAAAGTATATCTTGTACTAAGTTATCATTTTTTGTGTGCCAAGTTGATTTTATAAGACATTTAAAGGTACATATGAGGTACACTCGTATGGGCTCCCTACCCCCATTGGCCCTTCACATTGTCCCTTCACACTGCATTGTATTACAGCATGGAACCATGGTGTGAACTTTCAGGGGAATCCCCATGAAGAACACAGCAGGCTCAGGGTGTAGAGAGAGCTCAGAGTGTAACAAGAATCGATGAAATTTTATTTTCTTTGATGAAGCTGGAGGCACCAAACAAACACATGTAACAGAAATTATTTTCAGCTTTTCTGCTCTTGACAGTTCAAACTTAGCATCTCTAGACCAACTCTCCAGGCTTTCTCTTTTCCATCTCTGTTTTTCAGCCCCAAGAGGGAAAAAAACTTTCTTACTGTGGAAAGAGAAAGAAGATAAATAAGGCGAGGGAAAACAAGGGTCAGGTGGGGTTCATCAGCCATTACCCATCCACTTTTGCAGACTCCCACGCTAGTCTGTCAGCATTTAACTGAGAATTTGTTTCACTCATCAACACACAGTTGTCTGTAATGTTAATACAAATCTGCATGTTTTTTGTAATTGAGTAAGAAATTATTAAATATTTAAGTATTCATTAAGAATTTTGATATTTAAGTATACCCTAAAAGAAGCTCTGTTTTAATCAGTCTTCTCTCATTGACATTTCCTAACAAATCTAAGTGAGTTGTGTTGTTTCAATGAAATTCCGCGAATTGTTGGATTTACTTCATAAATGTTTGCTTGGTCAATGTAATCTTTTTGAGTAAATCTCAGCATTTTTCCTATTGGCTCCTTACATCATCTTCCCATTGTGTGTGCATCTTTCTTATAATCCTTGGTAAACCACCTAGCTACATTGCTGTTGGCTGTAAGAGTAAGTTACCATGTAACAACTGCTGAGCGTGATTCTATGACAGCTCAGTAGCACAGTAATAACTGTATAATAACTAAAGAAATGATGTAGCATAACTTGATGTCATATTTTTACTTTAATTAGTACAACATAACCATATTAACTTGAACGTTGGAGTAATACATTAAAAAGATCAGTTCACTTAATTAGAACTCACATGTTTGTGATTTGCTTGAAATTCGACAACTCGCTGAATTTCATTGAAACAACACAACTCACTTAGCTTCACTGACATTTGTTAGGGAATATCAATGAGAGAACAATGATTAAAACAGAGCTTCTTTTAGGGTATACCCAAATGTCAAAATTCTTAATGAATACTTAAATATTTAATAATTTCTTACTCAGTTACATAAAACATTTATTTCCATGGTTTCTGGACCTAGCTAACATCAGCTAGAGTAACTTATTTACACATTAACAACAAAGTTGTGCTATCTCTGCCTTCTCCGTCACATTATGAACAGTGCGTCCTTGCCAACATGCTCTCCTTCAGGTACTTAAGGTACTATGAGTAGGAAAGCATAATATAATGTACATACTTGCTCACAAATACAAGCTGACCTTTCACATTTAATAATACTGTTAAAGTATAAAACAGCTGTTTCACTGAAATGTTATATTTTCTCTGTCTTCTTGTGAGGCATAACAAATAACTGAACAGTAGTCTTGTAGTGCTTGAATCCGGTCATGGTCTCGAGACCATTAAGACTCAGCTCTTGCAGTCTTGACTACAACACCACCAAATAGTGATTTCTGTATTAGAAAACTGGCAACTCCAATGGTTAACTGAGTTCTTGTGTATCTGTGCACATCTCTAGTATTGACGTCTCAGACTTTTGCCAGCAATTACAGCTTTAAGTTTCTATGGGTCATATTTTATTGCACATTTTGATACTGAGTTTTTTTCTTGGCAAAAATTACTCAAGCACCATCAAGCTGGATAGGGACCAGAAAAAAAAACTTTTGTAATCTGTTTGGTGTGAAAACACTTTTATAGAATTAATACTTTTTTCCTGAATGCATACTTTAATGTAGTAAATTACTACATGGTTTGAAATATAACTTTTATTACATTTTATTTTAGTGCAGAAAAGTTCACAATTACTTGCCCATCTCTCTCTGTCTTCCGCACTCCCCCATTTGCTGTAGTTGTGAGCTGAGATTTTTAAATACATACTTTTGTAACTTTTCCTTTAGATTAAACCAAACCTATCCCACTTAAACTTAATGAGGTTGTCACTCAGGGCTGTCTGCTGAGGCGGGGCAGTGAGAAAGAGAGAGAGTGAGAGAGTGAGAGAGAGAGAGCAACAGAGTGAGTGATTGAGTCTGATGTGCCTCGTGAGGCGGCTCTCTCATCATTGGTGGTAGCACATGTCATAGCGGCCGGCGCAGGAGGGGGTGGAGACAGTCCCGTCTGAACACGGCACGTGCGCACTGTCTGAGTGCTTGTCAGTCACTGGCCCTCACTGGTTTAATCTGCTTCCACTGCTCAGCTCAGTCCTGCTTGGCAAGTCTCTGCAAGCAGACACACACACAGACACAGGCATTCTTGTTTTTGTACAATACTGGACATATGTGTCAGAGGTATTACGTATAGGTGACTACTTATATATAATGATAAAGTGCCCCATGTGTATGACATAGACAGTACAACTGTGGAAAGGCCATCATTTATTTCATGCACAGTCAGCTTCCATTGTTCTCGGTAGACTTGCTTTAAGGTTTTCAAAGAAATCTGCAGGGATATTTATCCACACCTTCAAAGTTAAGTTTTAGAAGTTAGTGGCATTTTCTGCTTTCACAATCCAAGTAATCTCAGAAACAAATTTAGACTCATCAGTTCATAAACCATACTCCAAATTTCAGATGCCCACTTTTGGTGTTCTAGTGCAAATGTTCTGCCTTTCTGTTAATTTCCTTTTTTGGGTAACGGCTTCTTGACAGCTATTTGGCAGTTAATTAATATCTAACTCAAACTAAATTGTCACTGTCACTTCCACTTCTGATTTCCACTGTCCAAAATGTCATTAAGACATAATATCTGAAAGACCAAAAAAACTCTCAAATAGAACTGCTCAAACCCCCATAGGACCCAAGGGAAGTTTTCCTGATACAGTAGTGGTAGTGCACTGTTCTACTGTGCATCATTGCTTGCACAAACGTGATCTGCATGGAAGCATCATCAGAAAGAATCCTTACCTGCGACCTCATCACAAAAGTCGAGGTCTGAAGTATAGAGCAGCATTTGACGAAAGGAACACCTTGCCAACTCTTACGTGTTTGGGTGGGGGCAATATGGTGTAACGAGCCATCAAGAGTCAGACGCTTGCGGTTACAAAACACAATTGAGGCTTTACTGTTAGAATCAGAATCCAAGTTTGTAGTCACAAAACAGGCAGGGGTCAATTTCAAAATGAGCAGTAAATACAAACAGATGATCATCACCAAAGGCAAACAATCCAAGAGGGTTAGGCAAAATGGCAGTGTCAAGGAAAACAGGTAAAAAGGTCAAAAACAGGAGTCAAACCAGAAAGGCAAACAGTCCAAAGGGGAAAGGCAAAAGGCAGAGTGAAAAAACGGAAAGCAATGGTCATAAACAGTATACAGGCAAATAGTAAAACGCTCAGTAGATCACAAAAGATACAATACCTCGCAATTAGCTATGGCTAAAGCCCAGGCTTATGAATTAAACTAAGAAGGTCATATGACATGAGGCACAGGGGAAGAGAACCAGTATTCAGGAGATCTAGATCGCTGATTGAAGCGTAAGGAGAGGTCAGGAGTCATGTGATCTCCCAGAGGGTTGTGGGAGATGGAGTCTGAGTGAGACTCTGTGTGTGAGGGAAGCTCAAGAGTCATGTGATCTCCCAGAGGATTCTGGGAGATGTAGTCTGGGTTCGTCTTGGAGCTTGACGGATGCGTGACATATGGCAAAAATATAATATCATGATCTGATAAATTGGAACAGACAAAAAAGAACCAGTGGTGCCACATTTAAAAATAATGTCAAAAACTACGAACACAAATAGATTTATTCAGTGCTTTGCTCACTGCACTGCACTAAATCTGGTCAAATAAGTATATTTATGCTCTCATTGTAATGAAACGTGGTTGTTTATTATTTTGTAAATGCTGACGATATCCACAATATGCTGAGAAAAGCATATTGTGATGTAATTTATTATAATAACAGTAAATATTTGTCATTGTG